>NC_139570.1:38824203-39214203 GCF_965112155.1 Podarcis liolepis | reverse complement strand
TATCCAACTTCCCATCTCCAAACCAAACAGTACTCCATCTCTCCAAATCTGACTTTCTCCAGGTTCAGTCGTCAGAAACAACAACTTATGTTCCTGCAAGGCCGCGGCTCTCTCCATTTCTATTACTTGAGGTTCAGCAACAACCTCCTCCTTTTTCTTCTACACAACTTGCCCTGTCAAAGCAGGTTCCTGGGTTGGTTCCTGAGTGGTTTCTATATAGGTATTCACTGTTTGTCCAAAATTGCTACCTGCAACAGTCATCAAATCCATCCAATCTCATGTAGCTGTTCCAAGCAAGCGCTAAGGCTTCTTCTGGGCACATTCTTGTTCAAGGTCAATGTCTGGTTCCCACGATCCTTAATCTCTACAGCTGTAGAATTCCCCAGATCGACTCCAGCAACAGTTTCACAAGCTCCCTCTAGAGGAAACAATTTCTGTTTGTATCCGTCTTTTTGGAAGCAGATCCCGCAACAAAATTACTTTCGTTTTTCAGATATTTTGTTCCTTTTAAATGCAAAAGGAAACATTGGGATCAATATGTTTCTCTTTTTTAACTATCTGTCAAAAAACGTTTTATTCACAGTCAATGAACTTCCCCAAAGCGTCTGTCTCTGACACCCCGTTCCCAGGTTCAAGACGGTGGAAATTTATCTTTCTTTACTCTGTCTCCTGCAGGTTTAAACAATCTAAGATTTCCCCCCTCTTCTCCTGCTTCCAAGGGGGGTTTGGTAGTTTTAGCTGATGAAAATTTGGTCCTTTACAAACGACTTTCCAGACATTAGCTTGCAATGTCTTTGCTTCAATCTATTTACAAAAGCGGAAGGCGGACTTCCTGTTTAGACCTTCCCGCTTCGGTACCAAATTAAGATGTTTCATAGTCCAATTTTTTGTTCTACTCACGGGTAGTTGTTTAAAGTCCAATTGTCCACAGGAAAAAGTCAGCGCTCTCCGGCAACAGCAATGCGGCTTCACTCCGTGAAAAAAGCAGTTGATTCGAAGCACCGCGCCGCTCACCCCACGTCGCTCCGGATCCCCGAAACCGGGTTTCCCCGCGAGTAGGGGAGGCGCAAAAGGTGCCAGCCGAATCCCACGTCCACAGGCTTCTCCCACCTGTGGTTTTTAGTGGGTCTCTGCCTCGCCGTGGCGGTCCAGACCCTAATTTCCACGAAGCGGATTCCTCCCGGTCAGAGGAAATCCACCATTGCCGGAGGCGCCAACCCGGAAGTCTTGTTTGGTTTTTATTTTTAACAGCTAGCTCCTCATTCAACCACTGAGCCCTCAAGGCGCCTGATAATGTTTTTTATTCCACTGTTAGGGGTTGTTCCCCTGCTTACTGTGATTGCCAGTTTGCGCTACTACTCCCTCCACATTAACCCCTAGAGCTTACACTTCCCACCCTGGGCAATTGCTAATCTTGCTTTTCACCTTCCCAGTCCTAATTTTTCATGCAAATCTAGGGTTGTGATTCGACATTATATTTCAAACCCTGAGCAAAACTCTTCTTGAAACAAATCTCACAGACAAGAAGAGCTGGCCATGGTAGATTTCACTGGGCATGCGGGGGAAATACAAACCAAACTGCTGTGAAGGGGCCTCACTCTAGCTTGAATTGTCACCAATTCAGCTGGCTTTTAAAATAGGATTAGATGAATTCATGGGGGATAAGGCAGATATCATGGCAAGCAGCCCCTGATTGTGTTCTGCCTCCATGGTCAGAAGCACTATGCCTCTGAATCCCAAATGCTAGGAATCAGAAACAGGGAGAGTTCTGTTGCACTTGGGTCCTGTTTGCAGGTTTCTCACTGAAACATCTGGTTGGTCACTGTGAGAACAGGATGCTGGAGTAGAAGGGACTTTGGCCTGAGCTGCAGGGAGGGCCTTCCCATGTAATGCTCCAGGCCCGACAGCTCCCCTCCCCTGAGATCAAGAGGTGGAGCAGGCCATGTTAGATCCCTCCTCCTCTTTAGGATTAAGGCCCATGAATTTGGGAGCATGACTGGGGAGGAGCACCTACTGGAGTTTGCATAAATGGGATCAGTGTGTACTGCTCACCAGTGTGTGTATTTATTTCTTAAAGCACCAGCTAACTCCAAACGTTGAGAACAGGGAGAAGCTAGAAACCTCTCCCTGACACGCTAGTTCTCTTTATGCAGAGATGATGGTGGTTAAGTGTGATCATTTGAATACTTCCTCTATCTTCAGTCTTCAGTAGTACAATCCAGCAACAAATATATATAGCGTGTTTTAGAGAGGTCTGATCATGCGCCATAGCAGCCTCCTTGTGCCCCCCACCCAACTTTATTTAATAGCTCTTCAGGGCCTCTGATTAAGACATCAAGACACAGTGATAAGTCAGGTATGGGAAACCTTTGGCCGTTCACATGCTGCTGAACTACAATTCCCATCCCCCTGCTCATCAGTCATGCTTTCTGGGGCTGCTGGGAGTTTGTAGTTCAGCAATATCAGCCGGCGGAACAGGAGGAGTCAAAGGTTCCCCACATAAGTTTTAAAATCTGAAAGGTTGTTGTTACATAGACGACGAAGCAAGATCCAAACCAGCAGATTCAAGTGACAAGAAAGAAGACCTTTCTGATGGTACGAGCTGTTCAACAGCATAGCACAGGCTGCCATGGAAAGTAGTGGACTCTCCTTTGAGCAGAGCCTGGCTGGCCCCCCTGTTGAGGATGCATTTTTGGGGCAGGAGTGTCTGCATTGGGAAAAGGGTTGGGGGATTGGATGACCTTTGAGGCCTCTTCCAACTCTTATGATTTTACAGGGCAGGTGTGAGGACAACCTTTGGCCCTCCAGAGGTTACTGGACTACAACTCCCATCATCTGCAGCAAGCACAGTCAGTGGCCAGGGTTGATGGAAGTTGCAGTTTGAAACCTCTGGAGGGACAAAGGTTCCTCACACCTTTGATAAGTGCATGTAATTTTCTATAGTGGTTTCAGGTGGTCAGGGTGCTTCATGTGTGCTTCGCTTGCAATCCATACAGCAGAGGTTGCCAAGGTGGTATGTTTTTCCACCAGCACAGCATGGCCAACAGTTCAAGGATTATGCGAGCTGTAAGCCCAAAACACTTGGAGGGCACCATATTGACCATCCCTAGTGTACAACTAGCCTGTGGGGGTAAGTCATTGTTTGTATGTGAGTATTCCCACCCCTACCATCCTGCAGGTGGGGGTGGAGGAAGCTGAAACAGGCTTGCCTAAAAGCACCTGGTAATTTCACAGTTGAATCCAGGAAGGATTGGTTGTTCAATCACGTAGCCACTATACTAGGAACATAGGAAGTTGACTTATACCAAGTCAGTCTATTGGTCATTCTAGCTTAGTATTGCCTGCGTTGACTGGCCACAGCTCTCTCTGGGGTTTCAGGCAGGGAATCTTTTCCCAGCCTTACCTAGAGATGCTGAGGGATATAACCTGGGACCTTCTGCATCCAAAGCATGTACTTACCACTGTCTTCAGCCCTTCCCCACTTCTTACTGTCATTGAAGGAACATAGGAGGCTGCCTATGATCAGAGCATTGATCACTCTAACAGCTAGCTCACTATTGGCTTTACTGATCTCCAATAGCTCTCCAGGGTTTTAGACTCAGGTTTCTCTCCCAGTCCTGCCTGGAGAAGCCAGGAATTGAACCTGGGACTTCTGCATGCAAAGCAGATGCTCCGCTGCTGAGTTATAGCTCTTTGCTGTTAACTACTGTTGTCAATTTGAATTGTTGTTTTTCTTTTTATAAAACTCTCACAACAGCAAATCTGTACATTTCCACCACCATGAATTGGACACAGATATAATTGGGTGTCTTGTCTTTTCTTCTTGTTGTCAGTGCAAGCTTACATTCCATTTTGCAAAGCATTTATAATTCTCCTTTCCTTTACCTAAGCATCTACCACTTGTCTTGGTATTTATTGGATTGTGGTGTGTGTGTGTGTTTTCCCCTCCCTAAAATATTATTTTGGAAAGAAGCATGCTGAGAAAGAAAGAAAAAAGAGAAAAGGGCAGGAGCTCTCAAGAAGAAGAAGAACTTGAAAATAGCTTACACACACACACACACACACACACACACACACACACACACGGGAACTTTCTATTATATTTATCTGTCTAGAGGCAATAAATCTGTTTTCTGCAGATTAAATTCCGACTTCTTCTTTAGAAAGCCTTGTTTTCTCGAACCTCTTTTCAGGCGGCACTTGGCACTAATCACACCTACGGAAACTTGTAATTTTCCTCAAGGAGGTGACATTGACAGAATTAAAAATGAAGGGCCCCCCCGAAAAGCCAGTTCATTACAAATTAGCAGTGGTCCTAGGAAAACAGTGGGCTGAGGCGTGTCAACCAGCGATAGGGGAAAGAAACCCAGCATTTGAAACTGTCAGAGCCCGGGAGCAAAGCTATCCTTGGAACAAATTAATCACATATTGTCAACGCAAAGTTGCATCAAATTAACACATCGGATTCCAGCATATTAATGTGAGAATGCTTTCACCTGATTATTACTGCAAGCCATTGCCACTCTCCGGCAGCAAAGATATAATTAAATTGCTAAATAGAAAGTGCATATAATATCTCTGCATGCATTTAGGGTGCAGGAGCTGAAAAGATCACAGCCCGGTAAGTGACAGATTCCATTTGTGGGGTGAAAAACTTTATTCCCTCCCCCACCCACCCTACTCTTTCCCCCTGTCCTCCCTCCCCCCAGTTTTACTTAGGAGTACTAGAGTATGAAATGAGAAAACTTAGTTATGTTATTCTCACACTCTTCCGTGCAACTTAGGTGAAATACAGGTTTAATTTAACTGATTTGCTACACTGAGTCTGTGAGTCTGTAATTGCCTTCCCCTATCTCTCTTTTTGCCATGGCAAACAAACTCGCACAGAAGACACAGGCTTGTCACAACAGAACAAAAAGCATTATAAGAATATTGTCTCCAACATCCCTCCAAAAGCCCCAAGAGTGACTTCTCCGTTGGACTTGCTCCAGAGTACTTCCAGGGGATTCTCTGGTCCTTATTTCATGGTAAAGATCTTGAGTCCTAATGCTTCTGAGAGGATGTTGTTTGCACTCGCAGGCCTTGGAGTCTCTGCAGCACTCTCATTCTTCCAGGGAGTGAGAATTCAGACCAAACTGAATACTGGGTCTTATCAGACATCATCCTAAAAGCGTAAGAGGAGCCTTACTGCTTAAGAAAAGGGCTCCATCCGACCCAGCACCCCTCTTGTCCATAGCAGCTGGCTAGATGCTTCTGGGAAACCACAAGCAAAACAAGAAGAAAGGAGTTGTCCTCTTCCACTTTTATTTTGCTTCCTTGTAACCGTTATTCACTGGTGTTCTTCTTCTGCCATTCATACTCTTGTGTTTGTCACAGGAAATGTAGGTGTACTCATGGTTGACACAGTTTCAACATTGACAACAGACCTACTTTCAGCTCAGGAGTAAATGCTCCTGTCCTGACTACTTTTTGGTGTACTCTGAATTGCGGTGTCACAATTTACCCCTCCGCTTTTCAATATGGAGCTTCTTTGACCAGTTCCCTCCTTTGCAGATTTCCCAGGGTGCGCTGATTAGATGTCATTTGCCAATTGTGCATTAAAACCACATTTAATTGTCATAAACCAGCCCAAGTTGGGCATTGGTCTTCCCACGATGGCGTTACATCCACTCTCACTTGCGCAAAAGAGCTTCTGGATCCTCCTTCCTCCTCAAGAAAAAAAAGCTGCGCTATGGCATGAATTATCATCTGGAGATATGAAGTTGAAGTTTTTCTGCTTATCAGGTCCTGCTCTAGGACCACTGTCTTGTTTGAGGCTATGCCAGGCATGTGCTGCCACGCTTTGACTCTGCAGGACAGCTGTTTCAGTAGCATGGAGAGCTTCAAGTGAGGCACTTGCTCCAAAGTGGGCTATAGGCGAACCAAGCAAGGCCTTTCAAGCTTCTGCCTCTAGTTCATCTCCTTTGTTGGACTACTGCAGGTTCTTAAAGGCCCAATGCTCTGACTTAAGAGGTGCTTCACTTTCACTCCATGTGGCTCCATCCCACATGGCATTAAATTCTCTGCCCTTGATTTGGCACTGTAAAGTGGGAGGCTCCTGTTTCCTTGGGGGAAAGGTGCTTGTGAAACTCTTGACTCTGGTGCTGTTTGCTGGGCTGCTGCTTGGTAGCCTCTGGTTAGCGAGCCCCTGGTGTGAAATATCCTCCAAATGGAGCCCCTGGTGGTCATGAGTGGACTTGCCCGGCAATGGCACTGGAGAGGGCTGGGGTGCCCAAATGACAGTGGCCACTAGCAGGACAACAGGCAAGGCATCTGTCCCAATGGGCCCTGTTAAGGTCTGTGGGCCTTGGCAAATGACCAAGTATGCCTAGTGCTGACACAGGGCTTGATTAGGAACATGGGAAGCTTCCTTGGGACTATTGGCCCATCTAGCCCAATATTGTCAACACTGACTGGCAGAGTTTCAAGCATGGTTCTCTCCCAACCCAGCCTGGAGATATCAGGGATTGAACTTTGAGCCTTTTGCACGCCAGGCAGATGCTTGGCCACAGACCTGTGGCCCTTCCCCATAGCTTGTGGCTGATAACCATGACTTGATGTGTCATTTGTGAAATGCTTTTGTTCATTAAAAAAAATCCACCTAAGCTAGCAGCCAATCCCCATATTTTGTGGCAGTGAATTCTCTTTGTTAATTATGTGTGATTATTTGGTTTTTTTGTCCTTAAGCTGCTGCCCATCTTCTCCATTGAGTGATTGCAGATTCATGTGAGACAACAATAATAATTTTTCTCTGTTTATTGGGTGTACTACTCAAACTTACTTTAATATTTTAGACATTCATTGCAGCAACAATGACGACGACGACGACGATGATGATGATGATAATAATAATAATAATAATACCCCAGTCCACCTTGCATGATTCATACTTTAATAGATTTGTTCAGTTTCACATGTTGTTTTAAAATCCTGCAAACAATAAGCTGGCACTTCCTAAACATTTATTCCTAAACAGATAATTGGGGGGGGGGGGGAGGATTTGAACATTTGCCTGAAATATGCAAAATTGTAATGCTTACCACAAAGCATTATCAAAAACACTGAGGAGAAAGGGGAAGAAGGGTCCATTTCTAATGAGGTATAGAATATAATTTTAATGAATATGTGGTTTGGAATGGATACTGATGAGCTGGGGGGGGGGGGAGGAGAGGGGGAGTATTTCCAAAGCAGCGGTCATTTAATTAGAACATGTTTAATTAGAATAAAAAATTTAAAAATACAATTTTACGTGACAGTCTAGTTAATCTTCTGCTTGAATCATATTGCGTTTTATTCAATTTAATTGATTTTAAGCTTTGGTCTAATGTCATTATCCTTCACTTAATTATAAATTGTTCAAAATGAAAACATGTTCGTAAGTCAACATTCTAAATAGCCAAAGGAAATGTTGAATTGTTTTATTAGCAAAAGTATAAAATTCCTGACTTATATAAAGAAAGAGAGAGAGAGAGAACACACACACCAAAATCTCCTAAGTGTATTTTAGATGGTGCTTTAAAAAAGAAAAAAAAGGCGAGAAGTGGTTTACAATCTAGCTTCATGTTCTTGTTTTAATTTCATAAATCATTATTGATTCTTTTAGATTGCTAAGCCGTCCTTTCTCCAAGGACTCTAGGTGATGGCATTGTTTTAAGATTTCAAAAAGTTTTAAAAAAATATCCAGGAAAGATAATGGATTTATCCCAGGGCATGAAATGCAGACTGAGATGAGATCTCTGCACAAAGAGCAGTTGCAGTAGACAGCAGACCCTCCTTCCCTGATGGGCTGGTGGACAATTTCTGATGGGCAATCCAGTGCAGGCTTCACCAACATGTTGCTAGCTGAGACTGATGGGAGTTGCAGTCCAAAACATCTGGACCACGGCAAAGGATGATTTAGTGCCAGCTGGTTGCTGGGATTTTTGCAAACAATGCTGGAATTAAATAACATTGTTCGTTCTGGTTCTGTGAGGCACTTCTTAAAGCCAGTAAGGGGAACCTGTAGCCATTGGTCCACCTCACCTCAAAAAGGAGATTGCAGAGTTTCAAAAAGGTCCAGAAAAGGGCAGCCAAAAAAGAAGAAATGAAAAGAAAAGGGCAACCAAAATGACCAAGGGATGTAGTGAAAGTTTGCAGCATTTGCAACTATATAGTTTAGAGAAAAGGTGGGTAAGAGGTGGCATGATAGAAGTTTATGCGTTTCATGGATAATTTTCTCTCCTTGCTCATGGGCATCCAATGAAGCTGAATGTTGGAAGGATGAGGACAAGACAAAATAAAGTACTTTAAACAACACGTAATTAAACAATGAAAGTCACTCCCAAGTTGCTCCATGAGGGGTGGTGGTGGCATGGCTTTAACCAGATTTCTCACCCTGAAGGAGGCAGGCCGGAGCTTCAACTTTATAGAGCCAGGTAGAATCCTATTGGTCTCTGGGCGTCACCTGATTCTTGCTGAGCTGGAAGCTGCAGTAGTGCTCTCTAGCTATCAACTCTGAGGGTGCTGAAGCACCGCTAAGAACAAGCCAATGGCTCCTTCCTCAAGGAACAAGATGAGGAACCCATAGCCTTCCAGGTGGTGTTTGACTCCCATCGGCCCTATCCAGCATGGGCAGTGGTCAGGCATGGCAGGCAGTGTACTCCCAACGACATGTGGAGGAGCTGCAGATTCTCCATCCCTCTTGTAGTGCATCTTTGTCATGCAAAAAGGTACCCTGGATCCTGGCTTTCAGGGTTGCCCATTCTTAGGCCCTCTGTTGTTTCTCCACTTATTTGCCTTTTCTCCGAGCTAAAGAAAGAATTGTTGGGGAAGAGAGGGCGGTTCTTCCTGGCTCACGGCTTGACATTCTTTCCACCAGCCATACACTGATTGTGGTGGTTTCCCTGCGGTGTGATTGCAGTGATGGTCGGTGGCTGCCATCGCGCCAGGTGCACATAGCAGGGAAGACAAAGGGAGCCAGCTGAGCCAGGAATTGCAACTCCCAGTATTCTGAAGCCAGCAAATTAACATAGGTTAGTGGGTCAGGCTGCTTGGATAGGCAAAGACCTCTGGCAGCTGAGGAGAAGCTTCCCAGTTTGTCCTTTTCAAACTCTTTAGTACTCTTCCCTCCCTCCCACCCACCCACACACATTTATCATTACCATCGCGTCGCCACTTCCACTAGCTGAGGCTAGGTTTTTTAGAAGATAGCAAGATCATTTCTTTTGTTACCTGCATCTTCTCCTCCAGGATCAGGGACAATAATTAAAGGCGAACATCTTTGGCGAGCAGCTGGAGTCAAATTCCAGCTGACTGCAGCACCTGCGAAGACTATACCTCTCTGCCTGAGGGGGCCATGTGGTACGATGCCAGCCATGGCTGACGCGGCGACAGTGTGTGTGTGTATGTATGCGTGCATGCGCTCCAGAGAGCGCAAATTTGCCAGCGAGTTCAGGAGCGCTCTCCTGCCCTTCTGCGAAGCTTCAGATGGCAGCCCCGTGCCAAGGAAACGGGGGGAATGTCTGGCTTAGACTAATTAGAAGGATGATTTGTGAAACGCAGGCTATTTATTTAATTAATCACAGGCACAAAGCTATAAAGCCCATATTTTAAAAATCCCTGTTAGTTTGCCATGTGGTTAGGAGATTGGGGCACATTAAAAAGTGACATGGTGATGTATTAAAAAATGCTTCGGCAAAGGTTGGCAAATGTCCTCAAGGAACTTAAGCTGTCGGCTCTCTGCAAATAGCGTAACATTGGGATATGGAGCCCATTTTGCAACATAGGGTATGTGAGAGCACATCTATCTTTCTTGTTTTTTAACAGCATCTGTTTGTTAAAGGATCACATGTCAGGTTTCTAAGCATGTTTGGGTTGTTCTAATTTATAAAGAGGAGGGCTTTTGGTTGTCACATTTCATTGCTGGGTTTGTTTGTTTGCTTCCTTCCTTGCTTGCTTAATGAAATCATAGTCTTCAACAAGGGAGTGAAATGTGAATAAATTCTCCTAAACCAGACTATCCTTTTCTGTTTTATTGAGTGCAGAGTATGGTTACCCCCATTTAACTAACCACATAAACTACTGTGGTCTGGAAAGCCTGCATGGTGCAGTAGTGTCAGAGTAAGACCTAAGAACACAAGAAGAGCCCTGATGGATCAGGCAATGGTCTGTCTAGTCCAGCCTCCTGTTCTCCCAGTGGCCAACCAGATGCTCAGGACCTGAGCACAAGAACACTCTCCCCTCCAGAAGGTCTCCAGCAACTGGCATTCAGAAGCATTGCTATCTCAATTTGTGGTGGTTGAGCAAAGCCATCATGGCTAGTAGCCATCAATAGACCTCTCCTTCATTAATTTGTCTAGTGCTTTTTTAAAAGAGTGGGAGACCAGGGTTCAAAACTGCACTCAGCCTAGAAGCTTACTGGGTGACCTTGGCTTAGTCACTTTCTCTCAGCCTAATGTCTCTCACAGGGTTGTGATGATACAATGAGGATGGAGAGAGCTACATCTGTTACCTTGAGCTTGTGATATATTATATATTATAGCTTGGGATATTATACACACACACACACACACACACACACACACACACACCTTGGTTGTCTAACACCTTGCAAACGTTTTGGCTCCCGAATGCCGCAAACCGAAGGTGAATGTTCCGGTTTGCGAATGTTCTTTGGAATCCAAACTTCCAAGGCGGCTTCCAATTGAGTGCAGGAAGCTCCTGCAGCCAATCAGAAGCCACGCCTTGGTTTTCAAACTTTTCAGAAGTCAAACGGACTTCTGGAATGGATTCCGTTTGAAAATCAAAGTACACACACACACACATATATATATCTTAGCTGCTTACAGATGTCCACTTTACATAATGTTGCATCAGAAACCATTGATATGTTGGGTATGAGTAAGAAATACAATATTGTGTGGGGCCACAATTGGCCTTCATTCACAATTTTTTAGAATTAACGAAGAACCACCTTCTCTGTGAATCTGCTTATCTGCTGAGGTCATCACTGTTTGCCTTGTTTCTGGGAGCTAGGTATGCGTTACCCTAGACAGGACCTCCCCAGTGCTGGCCCTCTTAACTGTGAACCTCAAGGGACATTGACCTGGCACCAACACCAGTGTCCTCTAGACTTTAGGCCCCCATTTCCCTTGGATAGCAATTATCGACATGCACACTAATTAGCAGGAGTGCTTAGCTCTGTTGCTTTATGGGGTTAGATTTCTGGCCTCTCAGTTCTTTATGCTTGCTGCATTGTATGGTTGTTCCTAAAGTGATTTGTTCAGCTGCACTGATGGACCAGATTTAAAAATCTCCCTCCTTCATGTCTGTCTCGCCTGTTGTCAAGGCGGTTTAAGAAAGCAGAAATGTAATAAAAACTGTGTGTCCAATAAAAATGTTCTGTGATAGGTAAACAGATATAAAATTACAGTGGATGTCTGAGATTTGATGAATCCTGGCATGTGCATATGAACGCTGACAGTCTGAAACAAATTTTTGGAGTGCTGGCATTGACTGGTGTATGTTCCTGCTTGTCGTGTACACACACTAGTGAATGCTAACAATCTCATTTTGTTGGCTATCAACATTCACTGATACAGCTCTTGAGTTTTTGGACATTCGTTCTGCAGTGTGACTAGAATGAATTGATGTGTTTGTTTGTTTGTTTGTTTGCGTGTTTGCGCATGCTTGTTTATATTCCATATTGTATATAGTTCTTCTATGATCGCTTAGGTTCACTAAATTCCTGGCTGTTGGGATATATTCCCTTTGCTGTCCGTCCCCGTCCCCGTCCCCCCCTTGTTTGAGGTGCGTGGATCAGACTGAAGCTAGCTTAAAAGGACATCCAGTTTGTGGAGATTTGGGGGGAGTGCTGTAAGTCTGCTTTATGTGGTATAATAATTAACTGGAACATTAGGATGAGGGTTTGGTGTGTATGTGAAGGGAAATCTAGGAATAAAACATGAGTATGTTAATGCAGCCTGGGGCTGATGCTGGAGTCATCATTGCAATGCAGATAAAGCATCCCTCATAACTGCTGTTGCCTATTGGAGCTTCCGAAACATCTGGGCCTCTAATTGAAAAATAGTGTGGGGTGGTAGAAAGGAGGGGGGGGGAGTGAATGAGAAAGAGAAATGCCACTAAGTGAAGGCAACAATTTAGAATACCAAAATGCAAGGGGGTGTCTGTATTTACATTGTATTTAAATATTCATACTGTGTTATGCTTTGCATAACAGGAAATTACTGGGTTAAATTTTTATGAGCAGTGACAGCGCAAATGAGATAAATTAAGTGAGAAAGTTAATGGGATTTTACTACAACGGCGAGATAAATGGGTGATCCATTGTATGAAGCATTGTTTCAACACGCTATTCTGGGTTGAACTTTGTGACATGGTCCAGCAGCACTAGGCAGCTTTGCCTTTTGGGCATGATGGCCTTCAGACCATATATGGTGGCTTAGACATGTGTTGTAATAACTACTAAGAGGCCACTGAAAGAAGGAAAGAAAGAAAGAAATGTTCCTCTGATGAGAGGGGGCTGTCTGTTGCAACTCTGCATGCTTCTCACTATTCTGGATTGTCAATCAGACTGAGCTGGGGTTGGTAATTCTATGTCGGGTGTGATTGCAGTCCAGCAGGGCAGCAGAGTTGCCCGTCCTTAGAGGAGGTTGCTTGTTGCTTCTCTGCATGAGTCAGTGCTTCGGGATTGCCTCCTTCTCTTAGAAAACTTGCTCTGATCAGTAAATTCTATGAAAGTCCAGAAAAGGCTGCCTCTCGGGTTAGGTAATTCCGTTGTCTCCATTCAACATTTCATGATTTAAGAATAAGATTGTATGAGATTTAATTTGGAAGAAAACAACACATCTCTGTAATCAGGTTGAAACTAAACTCACCTTTTATAAGATGATATCCAAATATTGGTCATATTCAGAGTAGACCCATTAGAATCAATGGGTTTGACTAACTTGTGAGTATGAGTTGGTTGACTTATGCCCACAACATATGAATACAAGGGCTTATTGCTTTGTTATCCCAAACACTCCTGGGCAGGAATAATGGAAAGCAGGAGCAAGTTTACATCTCACTGAGCCAACTAGGAATGCCCATTAATTTCAGTAGATCTACTCTGAATGGGAGATTTATTTATTGCATTTATATCCCACTTTTTTCTCCAAGGATCTCAAGGAAGTGCGCATGGTTCTCCTCCTCCTCCTTTAATCTCTGCAACCACCCTGTGAAGTAGAGTAGGCTGAGAGGCAGTGACTGGGCCAAGGTCACCCAGAGAGCTTGATGGCTGAGTGGGGTGGGGATTTGAACCCTGGTCGCAACACTAAGCCACACTGCCTCATTGGATGCAACCCAATGTTTGGCTGGGGGTTGTTTGTCTTGTGAGCCCTCTGAGAACTACTTTTTGTAGGGCAGAAACTAGATTCTATTCTATTTTCCTGTTTGATCCTGAAACTAGAAAACAAAGGTGTTTCCTCTCTTGCCCTCTAAAAGCAAGGGGAAGGGTGCCTTTTGCATTAAGGAAAGGGGGGAACACACCCCAAAAAGTCCATTTGTTTCTATTTCGCCTAATGTTTTACATTGTTTGTTAGGAGGTGAGTCAATGACTTGAATTAATTCTAATTACTGGAGAGACATATACTGATTGAGCAAATAAAGTAGTATGCTCATTTGCACCAAGGCCATCTAATTAAATGCTAACTTTGGATAAGCTGGATGTGCGTGAAAGATTAATTTTTAAGAGGTTTTTATGACTCACTAAATAACGATTCAGTAAAATCTTTTGCATTATATATCATTAGGCCATCTAATCTTAAAGTAATATAACATTTAGTCACTGAACTCTATTGTACAAGAAAATGTGGTAAATTATTATTATTAACAAATTAATCATTACTCCCCCCCCCCCCCGGTGTGTGTGTTTGCTGCTGTGTTTGGGATTAAAATAAGCCTCCAGTGACTGAACTGGGGTTGGGTTTTGATGTGGGAGGGGAGGTAGAGCAGAGCCCCATCATAAGGTCTTAGGGGCTACTGGGGAGGTGTTCAGAGTTGGCCCACCTATGATGCAAAGTGAGACAACTGCCTCAGGTGGCACAATCCACAAGGGCAGCAGTTCTGGCCACCACCTGCTGCTGCCTACTCAGCTGTACCCCTCACACCGCCTTTACACTGACGTCTTGGTGAATAGGAGCTGCTTACCCCTTCTTCTATGGTGGTAGTGGGGATGCCATTTTGTGGTTTGCCTCAGGTGCCAAAGTGTATTGGGCTGTTATGCAGATGAACATAGACGCACTTCTGTCCTGCATCATGAACATGAGGCAATTGGAATGGCTACCTGGAAGGCATTTCAGCACTTTACCATATTTGTCCGTGTAAAAATTAGGGGGCATCTTATACACGGATCCCCCCATTTTCTTAAACCTGAGTCCCCCAAAATAGGGGGCGTCTTATACATGGAAAAATACGGTAAGTCAGACATCATTGCCTTAATTCAGGCAATGCCCTCTAGATAGTACTGGGAACGACAGTTCAAGCATAGCCAATGGTCAGGGATGATTGGGAATTGGAGCCTAGCAACATCTGGGGGAGCATAGGTTAAATCAAGTAGCCTTCAAAATGAAAGACTGGTGCAGAATCACTTCATGTTTGACCCACCCACCCACCTCACAGCCAAGTTTGTAACTGGACCAATGCTGAAGCATCATCACTGTACTGGAGGTGTTGTGGATGTGCTGGAACGATGGTACCATAAGTGATGGGTGCGTAGTACTGTTAATACATTATGGACCACAGTCCTTCAGGAAATAAGCTGGATCACAAAACAAGCTTTGTTCCATGCATGGCACAATTGGCTTTATTCACTATTTTTAAGGATGAATAGAAGGATCTTCTGCATAAAGAACTGATTGTATTTCGTCTATTGGGTTTCAATCGTTTGCCGTTGTCTGTGTGGAGACAAAAGGTTTGGACTTTGACTTTCATAGAAAAGCTGACCAAGCAGTTAAGGGTATTAAATGTATGAAAAATTGAAAATTATTTTGTATAATTATTCTGAAAAATCATTTTTGTATAAATTTGATATGGTTTTATAATAAGTGTATTAGAAAGAGATTCCAACATGCAACCTCTGGCAACGAATGTCCAATTATGGCAGGGTATATTTGGCTAACCTCTGTGTCTTATTCTCATGAGGGGAATGGGGATTACGCTAGTTGCATAGGGGCTTCTTGTGTTGCTTTATAGGAAAATTAAATTTAAATGTTTATTTTTTATATTAAAAAAACCACTGTTGTGGTTTCTGAGCAATCCCATATTAATTTATTTCACAGTACTTATATATCATTTGATTATTAAAAAAAATAAAGAAACAAAGCAATTTACAAAAGAATGAAACAATAAAATTATCAGTGAAAATAGTAGTTAAAAACAACTATTTAAAACCTTCAGAAACAATTAAAATCAACAATAAGCTAAAAGCCACGTCTGGACAGGTTTGCCTAACTAAAAATGGTTTTAGCAGGTGCCAGAAAAAGTACAGTAAAAGTGCCTGCCTGAGGTCAATAGGCAGGGAGTTCCAAAGTATGGGCACTCCCATTTTATAATTTATACATTGCTTACATGCCAAAATCGCTTCTATGTTGTTCATAGAATTTTAAAATCTTCACATGATTAAAACGCACAACAAAACAATTCCATTCGAACCTTAAAAATGTCCATTATAAAAATCGACAAGAGAAGCCTGTTTAAGATGTAACAACTATATTAAAATGGTTAGATCAGGAAGTTCAATTTCAGGGGGGGGGGGCACTTGCTTAAACAGGTGTGTCTTCAAGAGCCGGCTGAATGCCAATACCAATGGGGCCTCTTGCAGGACCCCCCCCCCCAACTTCCCTGATTCTACCAGGATATCCTGGATTCACTGAAACATTGCCAGCTTCCCTTTGGATCTGGGAATGCCCTGCTTTCCCCACTCCAGAACTGCCAGAGCTCTGGGAGGAGGGTGAACCAGCCGAGCCTCTCCATGGCCACTGCTGTTGGCTTCCTCCCTTTTGCCACACATAGCAGCTGCTGGAAAGCAGGCGGGAGGCGAGAGGAGAGGCCACCGCTATCATAGCACAGCCCCAAGTGATGTGCTGGAACAGGGGTTGCCAAACTAAGGCCCGCAGGCCGGATAAGGCCCGAGGGACTCGTTTGTCCGGCCCGCAGCAACCCTCGCCGCCCGCTCTTACCGGCGCTGCGCTGCACGGCTGCCCACTTCTGGGTTGGAGGAGCACCGGAAATAGCTTGTGCATATGCACAAGCATTATTTGCACATGTGCAAGCATTATTTCCAGTGCACATCCGGAGCGTAGGAGGCCCGTGCACACACGCACACAAGCTATTTCCGGTGTTCCTCCAACCCAGAAGTGCGCCATAAATAACATGTGCACACGCGTATGGGCACGTGCTCCCCCACCCTCTGCCCTGCCGTGCAATTGGCCCTGGAGACGCTGGCCCGAGGCGCGGTAAGTTTGCTGAACCCTGTGCTGGAACCAGCAGCTCTGGCCCTCCCGCTCCAGAAAACCGCCAGCATGGCCAGCGCTGCGAGGATCATCTCCCTGCAAAGGCTGCCCTTGCCTCCCTGGCATGCTGAAGCGAAGCCCAGTGGAGGAAAGGCTGGCGATGCTACCACCACTGCTCCTCCGCTCCTCTGCTTCCACCCCCAGGCCATGCCTGATCCTAGGAACTTGTGAAGGACTTTCTAGAACTTTCCCAAGGAGGTGGCCCCCTGTTCCTTCTCTCAGGTAGAGAGGCAGCCCCCCTCTGAGCATATGTCAAAAGGCAGAGCTAGCACCTTCCCCCTGGGTTTTCCCGACCTCTGCTTCAGCATCATGGCTGAGAACTTCCTCTGTGAGTTAAAAGAGCTTGTTGGGCCTAGTTGCAATTTGTTCTGTCCTGTGCTCTTGTTGAGCTAGTTATTGCCACCATTTTTGTTTCCAGAGCTTTCTATTTTAGTGTTGCCATATCTTGAAGAGCAAAAAAGAGGACAGCCTGAGCTGGGGAAAGAGGCGTGCGGGGGCCACTGCCACGCCTGTGCACCTCTTTTCCCGGCTCGGGCTGGCAGCAGCTGTAGCATGCAGAGCAGGAAAACACCAAAAAGTTAGGAAGTGGGCAAACTCTGGCTGTTCTGAATCTGAATCAGCTGTTTGGGTAGCAAAGTTTGGGTCTAATTCTTTGCATTCAAATAACTGAGATTTCAGATAACAAGCGTTCCAATGGTGGGAGCTGCATGTACCTATGACAGAGCAGGACACTTTCAAAAAATTACTGGTGGCTCCTCATGGTCTCTGTGAAGGCCCTCATATGTCTTCTGTACGACAGTTCCCATCCTAAGAGGGCTGTTGATTTCTTATGTCACTGGATATAACCCAATGTTAGTTCCACTCAGAGTAGACCTATTTAAGTCAGTGCTCACAGGTGACATAGGTTCATTAATTTCAGTGGGTCTACTCTGAGTAGAATCTAGTTGGCTATAACCCTTTTTTCTTGTTGAGATGCTCTAGCTTGATAGGTGTAATGGAAAGCAGAATGGAGAATGAATACATTCTCCTGTGGATTTTCATTAGGAGTTAGCATTAAATCTCCTAAGAACTCCTTTTATTGTGTGGATGAAGTCTAAAACTGGTAACTCTTCTTTATAGGTCTTTAAAAAAAAAAGCCTGGTTTTATATTTAACACGTATTGATTTTATCCTATAAAATGATTGAATAGCCGTCCCTGAAACTGCTCTGTGAGGCCGACAGACCGGATCCAGTGTCTAAATTGTTTCCTGGCTGCTGTCGTCATTGTGGAATTTGGTGTTTTATAATTCTAAAACCCGGGAATGTTAGATGAGCTTCCTAATCCTAATGAAGGCAGTGGAAAGAGAACGCACAGTATTCTTGTTGCAGTCTTAACCATTCCCCTTTGTGGGGGCCTCAGTGGTGAAGCCGCTCAGGTGCTTGAAATAATCTGATGAAACTTGAGGATATATACATCCCTGTGTACAGTAGTGTTGTGGCAAATACAGAAGTGTGGAGTCCTGTCATGATAGCCATGCCCTTTCAGATCCACACTCCTTCTAAAATGATATAATAGTAGTAGTAGTAGTAGTAATGATGATGATACAGTGGTACCTCTGGTTGCGAACGGGATCCACTCTGGAGGCCTGTTCACAACATGAAAAGAACGCAACCCGCAGCGGCGCATTTGCGCACGCGTGGGTTGCGATTTGCCGCTTCCGCGCACATGCGTGATGTCATTTTGCGCTTCTGCACATGCGCGAGCGGAGAAACCTGGAAGTAATCCTTTCTGGTACTTCTGGGTCGCCGTGGGACGTAACCTGAAGGAACGTAACATGAAGCAAACATAACATGAGGTATGACTGTAATGTATGCATTGAACAGATCTCAGAGTCTTGCCTTTCAGCAAAATCTACTATTTTCTGTGCGCATACATGAGCAAATGATTTGAAGTTATGCGACACTCCAATATCTTCTTTCCTTGTGTTTTATGCAAAGTTCCACTGTGTGTTACAAAACTTGCACACCATTCTCTTGAAAGTGAAGGACCTTGTATTTTCAGGGTTTCTAAGGGTTTAGTTTTGGAGCATATCGTGGCTAAAAAACTTCCCTTTCATGCTGATTGGGCAGCTCTAGTATGCTGGAGACAGGAACCCTGCTGCGGAAATAGTCACAGGTCATTGGCCCTGTGACCCTCGAGAACTACAACACAACTGCCTCCATACCAGTAATGGGAGAGCTTCAGTTTTTCTCAGTGGGTGGTGGATCACATCTTTATATTCTTGCAAATTCACACACACACTGCATCAGTGTTTCTCAGCTTATTCTTTTTGAAATAATTTTGATTAGGTTTTCAAGAAAAAGTAAACGCATAAGCAATTATATGTTCAATAAAATATGCTGATACAGTTGCATAACACCGTTCATTTTTCTCAGCTTCTGATAAGCCAAGGCACACCTTTCCCCCCTTTTTCTCCCAATGAAAACTGACTGCACACTTTATTTATTTATTACATTTATATCCTGTCTTTCACCCATCCTGGAATTCACAGCGGTGAATGTGGGGACTCCTTTGCCGGAGGAGATCCACTCGGTGTCATCCTACGTGATCCTCACCTCCTGAAGGCTTGCTTGCTCTTAGCAGGCTTTTAAAGTTTATCTGGCTGGTGGATTTTTCTCTGCTCTATTATGTCTGCCTCATTTGTTTTTATTGTAATTTGTATTTTAACTGTAGGGAAGAAGAGTGTTTTTATGTTGTTTTATTCTGTGAGACGCTGTTGAATTTCTTCAGATGGAAAGGCAGAAGATAAATTACCTAAGATAAATATTGGGTTCCTAGGTGGTCTCCCATCCAGACACACAGACCAGATCTAGACCTGCTGAATTTCAGCTCATCATGATCACAGCAATGCTACTTTGTTCTGATGCACGCAGTTCCTTCCCCGTTTTATCCTCACAGCAACCCTGGTAGGTAGGGTTGGCTGAGAGATGGAGTGTAATAGCTGAGTGGGAATGTTTGGTCCTAGTCAGACACTCACCACTACATCATATTAGTGCCATGGGCTGGCTGAGTCAGGACGATACAGATGGAGGGTTTGCCAAGGACCCAGGGGAGGACTCTAGCAGATATGTGTGTCTTTGCTGGGACTGGGGCAGCCTGATAGTGAAGATCCTGGTGGGAGGGGTCCCTCAATCTGCTGTCATGAGAACGTAAGAGGACCGTACCGGATCAGGAAACCAGCCCATCTAGCCCAGCATCCTGTTCTCACAGGGGCCAGCCTGTGGGAAACCAGCAAGCAGGATTCGAGCACAAGAACTCTCTCCCCTCCTGTGGTTTCCAGCAAATTGTATTCAGAAGCATTGCTGCCTCTGACTTTTGAGGCAGAGCATAGCCATCTTTGCAACAACAGGCGTTCACAGTGCCTGTTGTGCCACCCACCCTGGCACCATCGTACACTGGGAACAGCCCGGCCTTTCTATAGGGGAATGTTCTTGTTAGAATTCCTGCTCCACGATTGCAGTCATGGGATTGTTGTCTTTCACATGACGGTGTATGTTTCGACTCCACAGAGTGGGAAGTGACGGCAACAGGATGTTTGTGTTACTGTGTTCCATGAAGTGGGACTATTGTCCTTTGTCCTTTTTCTCTTTGCTGTCTGATGCTA
The DNA here is from genome assembly GCF_965112155.1 of Podarcis liolepis. Classification (NCBI taxonomy): domain Eukaryota; kingdom Metazoa; phylum Chordata; class Lepidosauria; order Squamata; family Lacertidae; genus Podarcis; species Podarcis liolepis. The sequence goes on along the minus strand of NC_139570.1, from coordinate 39,193,970 downwards.
GAGAGAGAGGGAGCCATGTTTCAGTGCTCCATGTGTGTTTATATGTAAATAAAGTCAAAATGCTGAGTTGTTGAGGTATGCTATGCAAACTGCAAAGACTCTGTGGATCCCTAAGTGTGCCGATGTCTGTTGGCATCGGTTGCTGTGATGTTCAGGCAGAAGAAAGCTTTTGAAGCTCCCGAATGATCGACCAGGAGGGAGGGAACATGCCAGTCGGGCATGTGTCTCTGCCAGGGTCCTACTCGAGAGTAGGCTGAGCTCCTGACAGTTCTCCCAGGCCTGGGTGCCTCTCACCTATGTCTAGGAGGTGCCAAAGCAGAAGGGAAAGGAGGCTTTTGCCTACTAGGCATAGTGAGAGATTGCAGAACACTTGCTGCACTAAGTGGTACCCACCCCATTCCTATATATAGGATAGTGAGGGGTTGTGTTGGATCAGCATCCAAAGCTTGGGGAGTTAACAGCACCTGCCTTTGTTGCAGCTGTATTTAGGATTAATTATGTGTGTTGCCTGAAGTGCCTTAAGACAGCAATTTGCATATGTACAGCAGCAAAATCTAAACATTGAAGCTTTTGGAAAGAATCCTCCTTTCCGCCTTCGTTCATCAGTAACTGGGAGCCAGGACTGCTGACTCCTCTCATGGTGGGAGTCCTTCTGATACATGAGCATGCACAAACTCTCCACACTCTCTTTTATTTGTTACTTCCATTCATTGCAGATCTGCAATGGCAATACTGTGTACACTAAAATAATAAATATATATATATATTGTGGGATTTTCAGCCATGACCCTCAGGCACCATTTGTCACTCCTATGTGTATAAAATGTGTCAATTCTCATTATATAATGTAATGTGCCTGATAACTTACTTTATATAGGCTGCATCCGGTGTCAAGATGAAATAATTCAAGATGAAATAATTTTTTGACAAATTAACAGTGCCACAGGTGACAGGTCAGGACAATGTTACTTTTATTGTCCCTTTTACGCCTACTGGATTTATTGGCAGGTTTGAAGGAAACGCCAAATAGTGGGCACCCGTGTACTAAATGGATTTCCCATCTGGCTTCTTACCAAACCTATTAATAAAGTTTGCCAGTACTTGACTCATGAGAGGGACAGTGTCGTGTAGTGGTTAGAGTGCTGACCTAAGACCTGGAGGACCAGAGTTTCAGATCCTTAAGTCAGCCATGAAGCTCACTGGATCACCTTAGGCTGATCACTGTTTGTTTGCCTAGCCCACCTTGAAGGAAGTTGGTAAGCAGTTAGAGACCCTTGGATTGGCTGGGCTGAGGGATACCGTATTTTTTGCACCATAACACTCACTTTTTTCCTCCTAAAAAGTAAGGGGAAATGTCTGTGCGTGTTATGGAGGGAATGCCTACAGGTGGCATGCCTACGGATTTTCCTCCTCTAAAAACTACGTGTGTGTTATGGTCGGGTGCGTGTTATAGAGCGAAAAATACGGTAAATCCAATGCTGGCTTCTCCTCCTCCAGCTCCTTGGCTTCAGGACAGTTGGTTTGGAGAGGATGCAGTAAGCCTAACAAGAGCCCATGTCCTTCATTCCAGAACCCCTACCAATTCAGTGCTGCTGCCCACAGCCCAGCCCTGACAGTGGCTAAGGCCCATAGTCACCATCCTCTGTTCTCTCCCTGGCAATATGTTTTTTTTTAGAAAGGTAAATGTATGTGCTTAGCGCTGCAAATCCTTTGGTGTATATGCACATCAGCAATTCAGCAGCCCCAGCACTGTCTTCGTCATCTTTCCATAGAAAAGATTAACGATGATAAAGCAGCGAAGGCCCAATTTTCAACTTGAGCCTTCCAACATTAGAATGATATAAATAAGAATCATAAATCCGTTGTTCCCGGTTACAGTATTCCCTTGGCATCCTGGATAGAGCAAGGGATGGGTTCCTGGCTTTTGCAGGGGAGGGTGCAGGGGCGGCGGGGCTGGAGAGAAAGAGATTCACTGTCTGTTGATGACATGTTAATTCATGCAACTTCTTTGTCGGCAGGAAACGAAGGAATGCACTTTCTGCACTTTCAAACATTAATCACCTGCCGCTCCTTTCCTTGTCTTCTGCTCCCCCTTGTCAGAATTTGTATAATGCAAGCTCCTTGGAGGCAGTGACCTAGCATTTTAATTTATTCATATATTTTGCGATGTAGAATTTCTGTGAAGCACACTGTGCTTATGGAAACTGTTAATGATAATTTTATTTCTTTAACTAGAGACTAGAGTGAGGGTCCTGCCACAGTAAATAAAACTGCTTGGTTAAGCTAAAACAGATGAGGGACCCTTGGGCTTCCAGATGTTGTTGAACTACATCTCCCATCAACCCTACCAAGCATGGCCAAATGGTCAGGGATGGTAGAAGTTGTTGTTCAGCAACATCTGGAGGGCCAAATATTTCTCATACCTGCTTCTGCTTGGACCTCAATCTGTCTGGACCTGCATACATGCTGCTGAGAGTAGTGCTGGGGTTATGACCCTGGGTGGGCAGGCTGCATTGATAACATCTGCTGACCCAGCTTAAAGTGCCCCAGCAGCACTATAAAGCCAGCCAGCCTTGGGGATGGGGCCGCCCCCGAAGGGGCGAAACCAAAGGGGGTCATCCCTTTGGGGGTGGAGCGAGGACGTGGACCAGCCTCACTTGAGGTAAGATTATTGTTTTAATGAGGCTGGGCTTTAAACTTGGGTGTTTTAAATTCAGGGGTGGTGGTGTTTTACTTGAAAAAATATGCCTGGGAGGAGAGGACTGGGAAAACAGGAGTGGGAAGCAATTGCATTAGTTCATAGCAACGGGAGGTATGGTGTGGGAGGTGGGGCAGGCCAGGTAGGGGGCACACAGCACAGGCAGCTGGCGACTGTTCTGTGTGGCGGCCCCCCCTCTGACCTGAGGAATTGCAGTTGTCCTATCAGCCAGTTACCTACCTCTCTGGAATTATTCTGTGGAAGTGGCAAGTTGTATGTGGATATCCAAATCGTATACCGTGATACCTTGGGTTAAGAACTTAATTCATTCTGGAGGTCCATTCTTAACCTGAAACTTTTCTTAACCTGAGGTACCACTTTAGCTAATGGGGCCTCCTGCTGCCGCCGCACAATTTTTTTTCTCATCCTGAAGGAAAGTTCTTAACATGAAGTACTATTTCTGGGTTAGTGGAGTCTATAACCTGAAGTGTCTATAACCTGAAGCGTCTGTAACTCGAGGTACCACTGTATATGGGAAGGCCTGTAGCACGATGGTTGAGCACCTTCTTTGCATGCAGAAGGTCCCCAGATTCTATCCCCAGCATTTCCAAGTGCGGCTGAAAGGGAATTCTGTCTGAAACACTGGATAGCCATTGCTAGTCAGTGTAGGCATTTCTGAGCTAGATGGACCAATGGACCAAGTCAATGGTCTGACTTGGTATAAGACAGCTTCCTATGTCTGTATGTTCCCGTATTCCCATTGCATAAAAGGAAAAGCAGAATAAATTATGTGAAACAAGTGAAATGACTCAGGTATGCATAATTCATGCACATTGCAGGGTCCATCTTTCACTGCTGAATTGGGATCGCAGAATCTAGGTTGCAGAATTGTGGTCTTTTTCAAGCACAAGATAACCACGAGGCAACCATACATGTCAGTCACCCACCCTGAGCTGGAAAGCAACCTTTTCTATTTTGTCTAGTCACTCCTTGCCAAATCATGTCTATCTGTTGTCCCTCCCTCCCTCCCTCCCTCCCTCCCTCTCTATATATGTATATTGAAATCTCTTCTCCTGACAGGGCCATATTGGCACCACTGCAACCAAAATCATTGATGTCTACCTCCCGCTGCACACAAACCAGGACAAACTGCAGCCCATGACTGTGGTGACCATCGCCAATGCCAAGGTGCATGACTTGATTGGGCTCATCTGCTGGCAGTACACGAGTGAAGGACGGGAACCCAAACTCAAGTAGGCCCTTTCTTTTTCTGCTTTCTTCTCCATCCCTTCCCCCTCATCCTTCTCTCTCTCTTTCTCTCCCCCCCCCCCCCAGCAGCCACTTTTGCATAATGAAATGGATTTCCACATCAATATTTTTTTTTTTTACAGATAAATCTTGCTGGAACACCTCCACATTTATCAATATTTCCTTCCAAGCTATGCATACATCTATATCTATTTCTCTTTCAATTAAATTACTGGGTTCCATGTAATGACAAGCATATGAAGCCAGTGTTGTATAAATGAATCATCATTTTGAGATGCTCTCCCTTTTTGGGTGTCTTGTTTGTTTGTTTTTAAAAAAGATAAATCATATCTACTTCAGTGTCACCGACACTGCTTACATATTCATGTCCAATGGGCTTTTTAACCACTCTTTCACAACTGTGGGTCAAATAAAGCTGTGCTTCCCAAACTTCTAACATAACTGAGGAGTGCTGCTTCTTATTGTGCATGAAAAGTTGCCCACAATCAAAAGACTTGGGAAGTGCACAAATGGGATAGGGAGGGTCCTCCCTCCAGAGATCACTTCACAGATAAGCTAACTCAGAGTGAGGGCAAAAGTACAGAGGCTTTGTAGAACCTGGTCTCAGGATTGGCCTTTGGAGTTCGGCTGATTGTGACCAGACATCCTGGTACCGCAGTCTAGGTGGTGCTCTTGAACCATAGAGCTCTGCTTCCTAGACTTGCAGCAGGAACAGAGCAGAGATAGCACAGGAAGTGCCTAAGCCTGATTGCTTGGGAGTCCCAGTTCAAGATGTAAACACACCCCAGCCCTATACATATCTGCTTCCATCATTAGGCAGGATTGTTAGCGGCTCTGAGCCCAGCTTCAGCTGGGGAGGGCGGGATATAAATAAATTATTATTATTATTATTATTATTATTATTATTATTATTATTATTATTATTATTATACCATTGAAAGATATTTTTTAAATATTGTAAAAGTGACTTGATTGACTTGCTACAATGGAAGCAGCGGTGCCTGGCCCTGTATTAAAGGTTTCTTCCCCTTAACCTCTGTGTTTAGAGTGTTTCTTCTCCTCCAGGATTCAACCTTCTTCACAATCCTGATATTCCATTGCATAATAAAAGCCATCTTTTGTGAGCAGTTGATGAGTTCTGCAGTTGCTATTACTTTTTGATCCCAGTGTGGGGGTTTTTTGTACCACTGTCCTCTTGAACTCCATGTAAACTGTTACACAAAGTAATAGCAAGTCCTTCAAATGCCCCTGCAACAAAACCGTAATGTTTACAACAGGCCAACAGAGTGGGATTACTTCCTCGTTAGCCATCAGTTTATCCAACGTGCAGGTTACATTAACTTTAATGTGTCATTATTACTTGTTTGATATAATAAATACTTTAGCCATGACAGTGTGCGGATGGATCACCCGTAGTAAGCGCTCTTGGGTGAGCTGAGTTGCAACCCAAGGTATGCAGATTAATTGGGAAAATTGCAAATCAGGTAGTCGGTGAAATAATTCACTGTCGCATCCAATCAATAAACTTTGTAAATCAACTCATTTAATTCCACACACAGAAAAATGATCTATATAGATCAAGCGACCAATTAAACAATTAGCATGCGCTTTGCTATTAATTAATTTAAGCATCAGTCAAGCAATTAAAACTTCCAAATTCACCCAGCTGAGTTTAGAATCCCTCCTGCCAGACGCCAAACATTTAGGCAGATCTTCCATGCCATGCTGGAATGAAACAGAATACTGGTAAAGTGGCGACAGAGAACCAGTGGATTGATCAGGAAAGAGTTTTTTAAAATAAAAAATAAAAAGAGTAATTAAAAAGTAATAGTAGGTTGTAGCCAATGCTAGTCCCACTCAGAGTAGACCACTGATAATAATAGACATGACTAACTTAAATCCATTTATTCCAGTGGGTCTACTCTGAGTAGTTGGAAACAACCTAGTTGTCTTGAGAGACAATGGAGTGTGCCTCTGGGGCTGAAGTCAAAGTGTTGGAGAATCACAGCTCTGCTGTGGCTGCAGAGACCAGTAACTCATAACTGCTGCCTCCTGCATTGTTTTTGCTTTGTTAGCAGCACTGAAGTGACCTCTCCAGGGTGCAAGCTTGGGCAGTGTGTATGAAGGTCCTAGGTTCCCGAGATAACAAGACCCCCCCCCCTCCCAGCATCGCTGGCATGGTCAAAGGAAAGCAGAGCAATACATTTGGCACCAGCTGGAAGAAATTGCTGGAAGGAGGCGTATAAGACAGCATCCAACTGCCTTAGGGACTCCATTCTGTATTTATGTAGGGTTTATTTCTTTTCTTCTCCTGAAGATGTCCCGCAAGGCAGCGGGTAAGTCAACCCATTAGGTTTTTTTTTATTTATATGCCTCTTAATACCAGTATAGGCTTCTAAGCTGCTTTATAAGTATAAAAACCAATGGCACAATTATTAAAATACACATACCTATAATTAAAATATGCAATAAAACAATCCTGTTAAAACAGTAAAGCAATTAGAACAGGAGACTCTGGTTGAAAGATCAAGGGAATGCCTGTGTAAACAAGGTGTGTCTTCAAAAGCCGGCAGGATGCCAGTGCAGATGGAGCCTCTAGTGTTTCAGCAGGGAATGCATTTAACAGTGCATACAGTTTGACATTATCTTAAGTTGGATCATTTCGGAAAATTTGAAGTATTGCCCATTTCCAATAAGCATATTTTCCATTTCCATTTTCCATTCTCTGACCCTTGCAGTATGAGTATTATTTTTTAATCATTTAAATCACATAATAATTCTGTGAAGTTCTTTATGTGAAGTACCTTGAACACCCTACATTGTATCAGTACTCCTTATGACAATCCTGTACTGTAGGTCAGCATCATTACCACCATAAATAGTGAATTTGTGGCAGAGGTGAAATTTGAACCAGGAAGTTCCTAATGCCACGAGAAGCAGTGATGCCATTAGTTCAGGGGTCTGTAAAAGGTGGAGAGGTCTATCCATGGCTATTAACCATAATGGCAAAATAAAACATCCAAGCACTCTGTACACTTGAAAGTACCTTTGAGGAAAAAATTACTGCGCATTACTGAGTGCAAACCAGCTGCCTTCTCCCTTGCTAAACTTTTTTTTTAATAGTGGAAAGCAATATACAAATTTATTAAACCTCAACCTGAGACACTCTTCCTTTCATTTGCTGCAGTGAAAATGTCAGCGCTTACTGCCTCCACATTGCTGAGGACGATGGTGAGGTTGACACAGACTTCCCACCCTTGGATTGCAATGAGCCCATCCACAAGTTCGGCTTCAGCACACTGGCACTGGTAGAGAAATACTCCTCACCCGGCTTGGCAGCCAAGCAGTCCCTCTTCGTCCGGATGTGAGTTTGCACAACAGCTTCCCCCTTCCTTCTCTATCCCTCTTTCTTTATTTCCTTAACAATCTTGGTGCATGGGACACTTCCAGACAGTCACTGGTTTCAGGGGGGATTCAGTCCTACACTGACTGGCAAACTGAGATGGTGTTACAGTGGTGCCCCGCAAGACGAATGCCTCGCAAGACGGAAAACTCGCTAGACAAAAGAGTTTTCTGTTTTGGAGGTGCTTTGCAAAACAAATCTTCTATGGGCTTGCTTCGCAAGACGACAATGTCTTGCGAGTTCCTGCTGGGTTTTTTTCCTCCCCCCCCTTTTTTTTCTAAGCCGCTTATCAGCTGATCCTATCAGCAGATAAGCCGCTAAAAGCCGCTAATAGCGCTAATCTGCTAATCCATCAATGGGCTTGCTTCACAAGACGAAAAAAACGCTAGACGAAGAGAATCACAGAATGGATTCTTTTCGTCTTGCAAGGCACCACTGTACTATGGTGGTTTGGCAGAACTCGCACAACAAGTCTGCTTTCCCAAAAGAGCTGACTTTTTTGCACTAAAGAATAGTGACGGCAAAAGCACTAGGAAGCATGGGATAACACTCTGATGCGGCAGCACCTAAGCTCCCCACAAACAGATTGGGATAAATCCTCATTAAATAGTCAGTTGTCAACTAATCTCCCAGCAAACAGATCAGGATAAATACTCAATAGGTTGCTCAGGGGGAACAGCCATGGTCTTCCTCAAGACCACCAGGATGCTGCTTTCCATATTTCAGGGTTAATTTACTATTAACTTCTTTCCTACCCTCGGGGCAGCATACATTGTCAGAGGCACCGTATCACCATTGTAAGAGGCAGTATGCCTCCGAATATCAGTTGCTGGGAATCACAGGTAGGCAGAGTGCTCTTGTGAGCTTCCCACACGTCTGTTTGGCCACTGTGAGAACAGAATGCTGGACTAGATAGGCCTGATCAGCAGCCTCATCTTAAGTTCTTGTGTACTCTCTTTCTCTACTTAGCAAAAATAATGCTGTAATATTTTTGTTATTTTTTTAAAAAAAAGTCATGTAGCCTGCTCATAAGTTCACACACCAGCTTCCATTTCAGAATCTGATTCTAAATGGGCTTGCTTTGAAGGACAAAAGCATGGCGTCCGATTCAAAGACAGCATTGATGGGGGTTTAAATCTCATAGGACTAATCATTTGCTCAAGTGCTGGAAAACCCAACAGCATGGATTTAAATGTATTCCAAATTCCATCCATATGCTCATCGCTTGTTCACTGGCTCTTTTTGTCGTCATTGCATATATGCAGATTCCATGCATATGTGTGTGTTTGTATGCAGAATTGTACTTTCCATTTTGTTTCAGCTGCACACATTTTCACTGTCCTGAAGAGTTTCTGGCCCTAAGGACAGAACAAACGTCATCCGCATAACTCAGTGCTTGCAAATCTGACTCTGTTTCTCCCTTGGCAGGGACTGTGTCTGGGGAGAAGTTGAGGCTTTCCATGTGTCTGTCTTGAAATGACAGAAGTCACTAAGGGGCGGTGGGGGGGAGGATGGATGGCTTTGGTCTGCCAGCTGTGTGTGTGTGTGTGTGTGTAAGTGCGTAAGGTTCTGATAGATCCAGAGATTGAAAACTTGGCCCAGTGGCATTTTCAAGAGGCCTAAGAGATTTGCAGTTCAGCGGAAGGCAGACTTGAATGTACATTGGGGCCTAAGCTGCTTAGGCCTTTATAGGCAAAAAGACAACAACAACCTCATGACCAAACACTAGAAAACTGATATAATAAAGCTACTTTTACTGTTGGAGGCAGGAATGCTTCTGAATACCAGTTGCTGGAAGCAACAGAAGGGGAGAGGGCTCTTATGCTCAGGTCCTGCTTGCAGATTTCCCATAGGTATCTGGTTGGCTGCTGAGAACGGGATGCTGAGCTGGATGGGCCTTTGGCCTGATCCAGCAGCTCTTAGGTTCTTAAGCAGTTGCTCATTCTGTGCCATCTGAAGCATCCATGTCAGCAAACGAGTTAGGGCCATCGAGGCCTCTGGTTGCCGATTACTGCTGCTTCTGATGTCTGAAGCCTGTCCGTGCATTGTGCTGAATTTGTTCTTGAATACAACATGGTCAGCCAAGCTAACAATGACAAAGCCCCGCTTGGTGGTTGCCAGTTCTGGCATGGCATGCTTTGGCAGGAAGCACTTTGCCGAACTTTGTTCTCTTGAAAAGTCCTGCCAAGGCAAACCAGCAGCCACCAGAGTTTGTTTAGAAATACCTGGTGGCAGAGGTTGGAACGTCCGTTTGATATTTCAAGGCGAGAATGAATGTCTTTGTGGTTATGGAGAGTAGTAAATAATTGAGTTTGATTAGGGAGAGGCACCTCATTATCCCCCCCACCTGTGCCCAGCTGGTAGGGGAGGGTCGAAATGAAGCCATTAGCTGTCTCTCTTACTGGCATCTCAAAGCGCTCAAATACATCTGTGTCTTATTTTCTTTTCTGGCACAATCAGTCGAGCGAGCTAAGCAGGCATGACCGAATTTGGCAAGTTCCAAGGACTCTGGCAAAGTTACACAAGGAGAAGACGGAAGGGCAGCCATCCTGGCTTTGAATGCGGCCATTAGTCTAGTGAGCTGATGGCTTTTGGAAGACAATCGGCCGGGACAAAAAGGAGTTTTGTCTGTCCAATGTCAAGCGCTAAGCTCCCCCGGCAAGCTGCTCTCATCAAGTGGGATTTTTCAAGCCAAGTCCTAACTGAGCATACACTGCCACATAAGCATATCTGGTAAACTGGGACATGGGTGTTTAGAAGGGGCTGCTCTACTCCTCTTCCATGGTCCTGGAAAGCCAGGGTGGTGTAACAGGTAGAACATTGGCAAGAGTTAGGCAAAAGAGACCTGGTTTCAAATCCTGGTTGCAGTCATGAGGATGACTTAGGGACAGTCCTTGACTCTCAGCTTCACCTGCCAGACTACAGCTCAGTTATAAAGCAGCTGCATTGCATGCAGAAGGCCCCAGGCTCATTCCCTGGTGTCTTCAGGTAGGGCTGTGGAAACCCTGGAGAGCCACTGCCTGCCATTGTAGACATCCCGAAGCTGGATGGACCAGTAGTCTGATTCAGTATAAGGCAGCTTCTTATGTCCCTTCTAAAACCAATGAAGCTTTTCCAAGTTCTGTATCTCTGCCTGATCTTGGTAAAAGACTGGATGTGAGCTAATAAACTGAAGCCAAATCCAGACAAGGCAGGGGTGCTCCTGGTCAGTCACAAGGCAGATCAGGGAATAGAGGTTCAATCTATTTTGGATGGGGTTGCACACCCATTGAATCGTAGAATTGTAGACTTGGAAGGGATCCAAAGGATCATCAAGTCAATCCCCTCTTAGTTCAGGAATCACAGCTAAAGAATCTCTGACAGATGGCCATCCAACCTCTGTTTAGAAACATCTGCTTAGGTTTGCAGTTTGGGTGTGGTTCTGAATCCAGCCCAGAAACTGGTTGCCCATGTTTCAGCAGCAGCCAGGAACACTCCTCAGAGCATACAATATTATTATAATTACCGTATTTTTTGCCCTATAGGACGCACTTTTCCCCCTCCAAAAATGAAGGGGAAATCTGGGTGCGTCCTATGGGGCGAATGCAGGCTTTTGCTGAAGCTTGGAGAGCGAGAGGGGTCGGTGCGCACCGACCCCTCTCGCCCTCCATGCTTCAGGAAGACATCCACAGCCTAGGCAGCCCTGTGGGAGGTCCCGCAGGGATGTCTAGGTTGCGGATAGCAGCCTGCTTCCCGGAGCGTCGGGCGCCCTGAAAGCAGAGTGCCTGGCGCTTCGGGAACACATCCGCAGCCTAGGCAGCCCTGCAGGAGGTCCCGCAGGGATGTCTAGTCTGAGGATAGCAGCCTGCCGCCCAGCGCGAGGGGCGCCCTGAAGCAGAGCGCCCCCCGCGCCGGGCAGACATCTGCAGCGTGTTGGAGCCCTGCAGGAGTTCCCCGCAGGGCTCCCCACGCTGCGGATAGCAGCCTGCCGCCTGGCGCGAGGGGCTCCCTGAAGCAGAGCGCCCCCCCCGCGCCAGGCAGACATCCGCAGCGTGGGGAGCCTTGCAGGAGTTCCCCGCAAGGCTCCCCACGCTGCGGATAGCAGCCTGCCACCCAGCGCGAGGGGCACCCTGAAGCAGAACGCCCTTCGCGCCGGGCAGACGTCGGCCAGCCCCACAAGCTCGGGGGACAGCAGGGAGGCGCAGCAGAACCTCGACCTGGTTCTGTTTCCCCAAAAAACTAGGTGCATCCTATGGGACGAAAAATACGGTATACTATGATAATAATTAGGGGTGCATTGCAATGATCAATCCAGATCTCTCTGTGTCACCTTTTTAGCCAGATATATTATTTTATGTGCACATATATGGGCAAACGATACGTAGTGCTCAAATATTTTTCCCCCCAGAGTGGCGTAAGTTGTATTTTTCTTGCACACTGTTCTTCTGAAACTGAAGTGCCTTGCATTTTCAGTATTCCCAAATGCTTAGCTTTGGTGTATACAGAACTCTTCCTCCTCAGTATTATTCCCGCACACCTTCTCCAGAGTGACCCTAGGAACCAATATCCTCACTGGCTGACTCACCTATCTTCACTCTGATTGGCTGAAATCAAAGGGTAGGAAGACTACTTCTCAGTGGTTCTCCTTTCATTCAGATCAGGTGGGTGTAGAATGCTGGAGAAGCAGTAATGGGTCTGCAACCCAGGATCACTGCACCTCTGCCAGGAAGTTAGTTGACTGAAATAGTAACTGGGGGGGGGCAGTGGTTAAACAATTCACCCCTCTTCCTACAGAATTATGGGAATTGTAGCTCTCTGAGGGCAATAGGGGCTTTCTAGCAACCCCCAGTACACTTAAGAAGCTACAGTTCCCAGGACTCTTTGGGGGAAGCCATAGCTGTTTAAAGTGGTGTGATACTTCTTTGAATGCATAGTGCAGACACAGGGCCTTGGTTGGCCTTTCCCTATCCAATACTGTCTCCACCAACAGCAGGCCCATGGTGAATGCAGCAATCATGAAAAAGTTTCCCCACTGCCTTAGAGACGAAAGGCGAAGAATCAGCCTCTTGTCTCCCCCTCCCCTCTCTCCCCCCCCCTTTCTTCTTTTCCCTTCAAGCATTAATGGATTTGCCCAAGCCAGGCCTAAGGGTGAGCGGGTGTGCATTTTTCCTCCTGAGGTGTGGACGTTCTCCTTGCTTCTCTCTCTCTCTCTCTCTCTCTCTCTCTCTCTCTCTCTCTCTCTCCTGCTTCTCCCCCCCCCCCCTTCCGTCCCCATTTTCCCTCTCCTGAACCTTGCCACCCTGGCTCCGGCGTCGAGGCTGTAAAGGAAGATGGAAAGCCAAGTTACCTCAGAATGATCACTATCATTAACATTCACGGGGGGTTCACTCATCATTCCTGACTGCACAGACATGGCAGCCGCTATGAAGCGTCCACAGGTGTAGCGCGATGATACATATTACATTGTGCCACAATGGATTTATGTATTCTGTAACAAAAGAAAAGTGTAATGAAAAAATACAGAAGGTAATCCTTTATTCCTCCACCACGCAATTTATCAGTAATGCCGGCGGATGATAAGTGCCAGGGATTTTCCTTTGCTTGATTTAACCTTGTCACCCAGGTATGTTTTCGTAAAATGATTGGGAGGGAAGAGGGTTAGAAGGAAGCCAGCTGTAGGGGGTTTTCTTCCCTTGGTCTAATTTCTTTTTTTAAAAAAATAATAAACAAACAACAAGAAAAATAGAGATGGCATGGATTTTTAATGGGTGAGGCAATACTCAATCCACATTACATTTGAGACTGAGACCTCTCTTCTCCCATCCCACCCCATCCAATCCCTCTCTCATAATACTGTAGCTCAGGGTAAAATGATTGGCCGAAAGTTTGGGATTGACATGAGGAAGGGAAATTTTGCACACTGCAGGTAACCTGTGGAACTCACTTTCACAAGGTGCAGCAACAGTTACTGGGTTAGAGGGGGAAGAAAACCACAAGCAAAATGATCATAGGGATACAAAGGTTGCAGCATTTGAGTTTGTTTGTTTTTTAGTTTAGAGAAAAGGTGATTTAAGAGGTGACATGATAGAAGGTTATAAAATTATGCATGGCGTGCAGAAAGTGGATAGAGAAGAGTTTCTCCCTGTGTCTAAACTCTAGAACTTGCAGACATCCAGTGAAACTGACAGTTTTGGAAAATTCAGGACAGATAAGAAAAAGTACTTCTTCACCGAGTGCAGAGTTAAACTATGGAACTCGCCACCAGCCTAGATGGCTTAAAAAGAGGATTGAAAAAATTCGTGGAGAATAAGGCTACTAGCTACAATGGTACTAGCCTCCATAATCTGAGGCAGTAATGTTTCTGAATCCTAGTTGCTGGAAACCACTGGAGGAGAGAGAGGTTTTGTGCTCTGGTCTGGCTTGTGAGCTTGCCTTCAGGGCATCCAGTTGGCAATTGTGAGAACAGGACAGTGAATTAATTGATCTTTGGCCTTATCCTAGTCAGTATTCTCTATTCTGACCAACTCTATACTGACAGTCTCCATACAGACTGACTCTCTGGGGATTTAGTCGGCAGCCTTTCCCAGCCCTTCCTGAAGAAACCAGGAATTGAACATGGAATGTTCTGCATGCAAAGCAAGTTCTCTACCACTAAAGTGTATTTTCCTGTGTTTGGCCTTGTAGCTATGCTGCACTTTGACCTCCGCTAGTGGTGGAAGCAGTAGGCTTCTGTAGCAGAAGGCCCATCACCAAGTCACAATAACAGAGGCAAGATGTTTCTAAGGTATGGGGAGCCTGCAGAGAATGGTTCAGATCTCATGCTTTGTACTAGACCAAGTTGGCTACCCTTGACAGAGACAGGAACTCCTGTTGGCTGCGTGATCTCAAGATGGTGGTTGGGGCAAAAGAAGGTGAAAAAGAGAAGGTGCCATTTTAAAGAGTTTGGGGTTTTGTTTCCAACAACAAGATAATACTGTATTGTGCAACATCTAGGAAGAGATAAAGAATCCCAGTTCTAATGGGAAAATGGAAAGGGGCGTAAACAAGCAAAAGAGGTAAGGATTAATGGCACAATGAGGAAAACCTGAACCAGAAGGAGAGATCTGAGTGTAGAGAGCACACCAGGAAGACAGGAAGGAGGCAGTGCCAATATTCCCATGTACGCCTGAAAAGGCAAGGACTGTGGTTTCTGCCCAGGACATCTTCGGGAATCACTGCAGGCACTGGATGTCCTGGTGCTGTGTCTCTCCCCCCCCCTTCCAACAACACCTCCCTCCCTTGCCGCTCCCTGGCCCTTCCAAAGCTTGTCATCCCTCAACTCTTGGAAGACCGACATCATGGCCCTGTCTGGCCAGGCTCCAGAACAAACATCCCGGCGTTTACAATTTCAGGCTGCACGTTATATTCTGCAGCCGTTGCCAGGGCCTCACTTACTCAAATAGTTCCACTAAATATAGTCAAACGCAGGGCTTTCTCCTCTCCTCTCCTCCACCAACCCCCAGCTCCTTGGCCTGTGCTTCCCTCCCCGCTTTTTTGTCTTTCTTATTTTACTTTGATCAGTAAAATAAACTTTTAAAGATTGGTTCTGGGATGGGCTCCAGGTTCTGAGGTAAAGGATGGCTGGGGTTCAGCCATGATTCAGTAACGGAGTGCTCAGAGCAATTAACTTGACAGCTTTCAGGCCATGTTGCTCACAGAGCACAGGCAGACTCGAGCTAAGGCAGGCTTTAGCAGGGGGCTGTGGTGTTTTTACTCTCGGAAATGGGGTTCTATCTTTTTTTGCAGGGAGTGTTCAGGGAAGGTGCCTCTCTGCACAGAAGCCCACGGGTAGGAACTGAGGGAGGCAGCACTCTACCCTCTCGTGCGTTCCAGCAACTGTCATTCAGATGCATCCTGCTTCTGGCAATGGCTGCTAGCCACTGATAGCTGTTCCCTGTGCCTCCTCATAGAGCTGCCCCCCACTCGCATCCCTGGTAGCTCAGAGACTCTTCATTTAGGGCCAGTTCAGAGGATCCAAGTTGTAACTCTTTTCTGGACACTTTCTGGCTATTTATGGGGAGTGAGGAATGCATGTAGAGTGCATGTAGAGGTGACGAACTAGCATGTCAGGAAGAAGGCTGAGCTAACTAAACCCTTCTCGCTGGCATGCTAGGTGTGTTTGTTTGTTTAGATGGTCCAATATTCAAATACAAAATTCCCCCATTACCAAAATCTTGGAAGTGGTTCAGTACAGTGAAAAGCTTCGCTGCTTGCTTTTCTTGTGTAGAATCTGTTGCTGTGGTGTCGCAAATATAGGCTTAGACAGCTTTAAGAGTGAGAAAAGCCCCATCTGCACTTTACTTTTAAAGCAGTGCCATACCACTTTAAATGGTCATGGCTTCTTCACCTAAAGAAAGCTGGGAACTGTAGTTGGTTACAGGTATTGAGAACTGTTATGAAACCCCTATTCCCCTACAAAAAGCTACAATTTCCAGAGTTCTTTAACAATCAAACTTAGGGGACTCTGGGAATTGTAGTGCTGTGTGGGGAACCATGACCTCCTACCAATTCTCAGCACCCTTAACTACAGCTCCCAGAATTCTTTGGGGCAAGTTATGGCTGTTTAAAGTGGTATGATGCTGCTTTATATATCGCGGATAGGGCTCTAGACACATCCATGGAAGAGGTCTGTTGATGACTATTAGTCAGAATGGCTGTATGGAGCTTCCTAGTTCAGATTAGTGTCGTATAAGAACTCTCTCAGCCTAGGGGCCACATTCCCTTCTGGGCGACCTTCTGGGACCAAATGTCTGTGAGTGGTGGGGCCAGCAGACTAAAGTGGGTGGAGTAAATCTTAACCTTTGTACAGTAGACTAGTTCTACACATTCCTCTCTGTCCTCCCTCCAGACAAGCAAGAGGCCTTATTGAAGTTGAAAGATGCATTCCAGCCAGGCAAAAACATTCATTTGCCTTTCCTGGCTCTTACAAGTAGAATGCTGAAGCAGGTGTGCCTTTAGTCTGTTCCAGCAGGGCTCTCTCCTTATGTGCGCAGATGTTAAAAATGCAACAAACGTGCTAAAAATAGGTACAGATATTAAAATGTTTTGTGCAAAAGTTAACATTTGCTGGACCTTTGGTCTGATTCCTCAGGGTTCTTCTTGTGCTCTTTATGAAGGTATAAATTTCTCCCGGCTCTTCAGGAACTACATAAGAATGTAAGAAGTGCAGGCTAGATCAAGTCAGTGGTCCACCTAGCGCAGAATCCTGTTCTCACAGTGGCCAAGCAGATGCCCCCGTGTTGGAAGCCCACAAGCAGGACCTGAGTCAATATTAATTCTCCCCTTCTGCAGGTTCTAACACCTGGTATTTGATAGCCTTCTCCTCTGGGAATTTGTGTAATCCTCTTTGAAAGCCATTAGGTTAGTGGCCATCATGACCTCCTGTGGAAGCTTAAAAAACAAGGGGTGGTACTTAAAGAACAACACCCTGGCCACTTCTGCCTATTTTTCATTTTAATTCTCCCCTTCTTATGCCTTTTCACCTTGGCTTTCCTTCCACATTTCAACTCATTTTCTTAATGTTTACTTTGGATTTTGGCTGAGCATTGCAATAAGTACCACAATGTGTTCTGCAGGCAGAGTTCTCAGACTTTGCCGGTGTAAGCTGTCTTAAATGTCAGAGAAAGATTTGGCCTGTTCAGTATGTATCCAAAGTAAAAAAAGCATCAAAGTTTATTAAATTGGGGTGGGTGGGTGTGCAGTGGAGTGAAGCCACCAGACGCATGGAAGGTTTTTTGGGGGAGTATCCTAAGGGGTCATCCGAGCGGCCATCATGAATGAGTGGAAAACAGCCAAAAGCCTTTTGCATTTAAATACTTTGTGGCTTTGAATTACAAATTTAATTGATTAAATAAGTTTACAAGTACTATCCTGTGTCTTTTTACTGGAAATAAGGCCTGCTTTGCTCAGTGGAACTGACTCCTATGTAAATGTGCATAGGATTGAGACTTAATAATATTTAAATAGGCATTTTAGCCAAATCCTCCCCCCCTCCTCCTTATTTATTTATAAAAATATTTATATACCACCAAATCCTAAAAATATATCAAAGCAGATTGCAGCATTAAAATAATAAAAGTCATGCAATAAAAGTGTGAAAAAATTAAAAACAATTCAAAAAGGTTAAAAAGAAGCTTCAATAAACCATTGTGGAAGGATGAACTTCTAATTGCCTACATAGGCACTTCTTGTTCTTCAGCTTGAAGTCCCCAAGTGATTGTTAAGTGTTAGAACAACTTTGGATTCATTAGACCAAAAATAAAGAGAAATAAAAAGTGAGAGCGGGTTTATATATTACTCCCTTCTGAGGCTGGTCGGAGTAGAACCAAGAATGCCTCTGCTGGGTGCAGAGCTGCCCCATGAGGGGAGTCACCAGGACTACCGGCTGGAGTGTCTCACTGGGCAGTGAAGACCTCTGAGCTAGTGCAGTGGCTTCACCCATCCAGCCTGTCTTCTCAACAGGAAGGGCTTGCAAAGGCTTACTGTTCAGGCTGGAACTTTGCCTGGACAGCTCTTGCCTTTCCTGGCTCTGGCGTGTTCTAACCCTGACTCCTGATGCTGCCTGCATATAACTCAGCCCCAACAGCATTTCAAAGATCCAGTGAAGGTTGCTTTCCAGAACTGAAGTAAGAACATAGGGGAGTGCCTTGGAATGCAGGGTAATAACAGGTGAGACAATTGATCCATCTAATTCAATACTGTCTTCACTGACTGGCAGCAGCTCTCCAGGGTATCAGTCAATAAGCCTTTCCCAACCCTGCCTCTGGATTTCAGGGAACATACCTTGGGCCTTTTTCATGCAGAGCATCTGCTGTACCACTGAGCTACAGCATTTCCTGTAAAAAAGAAGTAATATTCTAGTCCTGATAAAGGGCTGATTTAAATAAGAACACAGGAAGCTGTCTTAAACTAAGTCAGACCATGGGCCTATCTAGCTCAGTATTGTCTATATTGACTAGCAATGGCTTTTAAAGGGTTTCAGACAAAGGACTCTTTCCTAGCCGTACCTGGAGATGCCAGGAACTGTACCTAGGACCTTTTGCATGCTGAATTATATAACTGAATTATATCTGTACAACAATAATCTACTCATTGAGGAATCCTCAAGATATACTCCTAAAATATTCCAGATTTTCCCAAAACCGGTTTTAAAGTCATTAATAAATATTTTTTTAAAAATAAAAGGAGTATGTCTTTGGACCATGTTCTCTATTATTGTTGGATCAGAACTGTGCACTTACTTTTCTTCCTGTCACGTAAGGTGTTGGGCACTGGTGAAATGTCTAGAGCTAATTCCAAATAATAAGAAATTTATTATTTCTGTCCTGCTTATCTACTGATGATCTTAGAAGGTCTAATAGGGTAGTTGTTTATTTTTTTAAAAAAAATTGCAATACAAATAAGCAATTACCCTGTTTTTAAAAAGAAAAAGCCACGCACTATAAAATAAATGGCAGAAATTAGCAAGAATAAGCCTCTGAAAGTTGCTTCTGGGACAGTCTTGTACATCTTGCCAGAATGATCTCATTTTTCTCTGCAGAGCTTCTGGGTCGAAAGCTGCACCTGGATTCCCCAGCGACAGGTACTGGGGACAAACTCCAGATGTGTTGGCATAATCTGTTGCAGCAAAAACAACAGCATTGTGGGGTACCTTAAAGACAAATATTTTTATCGCCTCCTGAGCTTTTGTGGGATTGGAGTCTTTGTTGGGTGCACAAAGCAGTCTAAAATAGATTTTGTTAAAGGTGTATTCTATACCCAAGTTGTGTAGAGATGGATAGATTCAATCCATGTTTGGGTAATTAACAAAAGAATTGAGTGGGTGCCTAGATTCAAAATGTGGGGCTTTGCATACTCTCTAGTGGGAGAAAGCCCCCAGCAGTTTAAAACACTATTAAAGTTAAGCAGCAGTATAGCATGGAATGTATGCCATTAAACCCTTTTGCATAACCCATTTAATCTACTTTAAAGCTCTTGCCCCCCCCCCCCACTCCTCTAGCATTGAACAGTTCACACACACTTAAGTAAGTTTAAAAGCTTTACTTACTGAATCCAAAGGACTGATTCATGGACTGTTCCATTCAGCGGCAAGGAGAACACAGGTTGATTACTTGTGCATGCAAAATACGCAATATAGTTTTAGACCTGTGGCCTGAACTTGGAGCAAGTTCAGACACATCCATCCTGGTCAGTTACATGGTTGGCAGGGAAAGTGAGAAAAGGAACTAGAAGAAGCTTTACTTCCTCACTCATGGAGGTAAGAGGGCGTGACCTAGCTAAGTCTAGGAACAGAACTCTTTGGTCCCTACATTTGACTGCAATTTCCCACAGTTTGGGCTCCATCATGGGAGCGTGATCCTATCGGAGCCCCTTAAGGAGGCCTCACCTGCTGCAACACCGTCATGCCATCATCCCTGGCACCAGGGGCCCTGGGAAATCCAGTTTTATCCCAGGGTACCTAGGTATGGGTGTCAGGAGCCCTGGGAACCACATTTCTTAGAGTCTTTGTCGTAAAAGGCATTGCCATAGCAGGGAGGGAAGTCTCCCAACAGGATCTCCTTCTGTCACTTCCAGAGAAGTAAATAAGAAGGTGGGTGGATGGAGTTATTCTGCAGATTAGACTACAGTCAAAGCCAAAGGACTCATGCTTACCTCAGTTTGATGATGAAAATTAATATACCAACGAAGTGCATAGTCAGTCGATTTGCAGCTTAAGTGCATTTAGCTTGTGCGAATTCAGCTTAACAATCCCACCCAACATTACACTCACCTGGTGAGAGTGTTCAGAGGTGCTGGGAGAATGTTTTGACTATATGCAATTTTGGCTTTATGCTCTATCCCCAGAACATAACCTCTACATAAATTGAGATTTGGCTGCAAATCCAAACATGGGCATTGCAGACTTCAACGACACCCCCTAATTAGCTGTGTCCTGCTCCCATCTGTGGGCACACAGATAATTTCAGGATTTTGTCTCAATAAATATTTCTCACTGCAGCATAGGGCATCATATTTGTGGCAACTCAGCACTGAAGCAATATTCCTCAGTCCATGCTGAATTGAAATGCAATTGGATCACGTTTTCTAATTGCATTGCAACTCAAGAAGTGCTGCGTTCTTCATTTGAGCTCTGTGTGCACCCATTGACCCTTCTATTTAGAGCCCAGCTTGGGGCTACTTTTAAAGACCTCCTAGAATTTGGATCTGGTATGAAATCAGACTCCTCATTAGCTTCAGGGAACTCTGTGAAACCTCTGCTTTAAGAGCTGCATTGTTTGCTGGTCCAATTGAAGGTGTTGATCTACATGGTTTTGTCTTGCCTTCAGTATATTGTTCTTCCTCTCCTCCACTGGCCTTAAAATGCTGGATAACAGTCCTAAGACTTTTCCTGATGCAAGCTGCCCTCTGGTGACTATTTTGCAATAACATGTGACACAGATACAGATCCTTTATTATGTGATCATAGACCCAAACAAAATAAAACTAAGAACCATTCAAGTGAGTTATCTTAACATACAGAATACATTAAAGTGGGTTGTAATGCATAAATGATATAAAATAAGATATACTACATAGTACCTAAAAATAAGGAAATTAAGAATGAGTTATAAATAAATAACGTAACATAACCGGATTAAAGATTGTAATACATGAGAACAGCAGTGGGACAGGATGTTTTAATTGGAGGATATTTCCTTTTCAGTTTTTTTGCAGCCAAAAGAGAAATCTAGCCAGGGTCTCTGTTAATAGTTTGTTCAAATCTGCCAAAAGGTAGGCCAGATAATATTACATGTGGGTGAGGGTTTGTGTGTGTGTGTGTTTGTGTTTGTGTGTGTGTGTGTGTGTGTGTGTATACACATAAGTGCATGCGTGTCACACTCTCCATTTCTGTGTCTTGCAGAAATGCTGCACATGGATTCTCACTTATCCAGGTGGACAGCATGAAGGTCACCATGAAGGACATCTTGCAAAAGGCTTTGAAGCGGAGAAAAGGATCCCAGCGAGGCTCAGGTGGGGCTCTCATTATTATCATTTTGGAAGTAGGTTGGTTTGCTGCTGGCATCTTTAATACCTTTTCCTTAGAAGCCTCCTTCCTGCTTTCCTTTGTGGAAAAGTTCTAACTTGCTTTTCCCAACGAGTGCAACAAAGGTAACAAAGGCATTTTAGACTCTATTCCCAGCTGTTTTTGTTGTACACAGGTCAGAAGATCCTCTGCCATATTTCACAGTGGGAAACGCCAACTGCGATGAGAGGAGGGTGACGGCCCAATATATCCATAGCAAAGGCCCGGTTCCTGGTCTTGTGATTATTATCACCCACTTTGTAGTAAACGGCCTTGTCGGAGTAAAGACCGCAGGCCAGCATTCTCTGACTGCAACAAGCTGGGAATGTGAACGAGCCTTCACTTCTCACGGTTTATGTACACTTTTTTAAATTAGTGTCAGAGAAAGATATGAATTGAAACTGTAAATCTATAGATATGTCTCTGCCCAATGCAGTAGTACTTAATAACAGAGAAATAGGTGCATTCCAGTGCTGTCAAATATGCCATTGTCTTTCCAAATGGCGTGTACACCAAATCTCATGAAAATCGTTTGCAAGCGTGTTGCATTAATATCACTGGACCTGAAGGCTGGCTGAAGTGCTGCTTTTCTCCTCTTTAAAGTGGGAGCATCCAGCAGCTCAGTACTCACCTGACACTAAACCATGGTTTGGTACTATGTGGATGAGCTTCAGCGAGGCCCAAGTGAAGTGCCCAACTCACCCCCCTTGCCCTCCCCTCCAAGTTTATTCCTGGTTTCAAAGAACCTCAGCCTATGACAAGTCCTGTGTTAAATAAGAAGAGCCTGCTGGATCAGGCCAGTGGCTGCAGCCTATTTTCATAGAGGAGTCGTTCCATCCCTTGTGTCATGGACTGGCTGGATGCAGAGGAGTGGGGGTGGGGAGGCACCAGGTGGGAAACCCCCAAGGGAACCTCCAGGGGAAGAAGGCTCAGAGACAGGGGAGTGGTGTTGGGATGATTATGCATGTTCAGAGGGAGAAGAGGGAGAGGCTTGGGAGGAGGTGGTGGTGGTGGAAGAGGCAACAGGGTTTAGTGAGCAGGAAGAAGCTGGGGCAGATAGTCCAGAATTTTGAGCATTTAGGAAGACTTAAGTGTTTGTGCATGTTTCATGTTTCTTAAAGATGCACGTAGGGGCTGGAGCCTACCACTCGTTCTGAATAAAGGGGCTTACAGTCACTTGTCTTCAGGTGTTCTCATAAGCAATGCTAGGAACCATCTTTTATTTCTGACTTTCGTAACTTGAACAAACGTGCCATGTGAATCAAAGCACCTGGGTTTTTACATATCACTCTTCCATTTTTCACATTGATTTGCCACCCCTCAGATGCAATTCACTGGGAAAGTGAAGGCTGTGATCCTTTGTGCATCTACTTGGGGAAGGGGCCATAGCTCAGTGGTAGAACATCAGCCTTGCATGCAACTGGTTCCAAGCTCAACCCCCAGCATCTCCAAACCAGGCTGAGAATGTCACCTGCCCCAAGCTTGGACAGCCACTGCCAGTCAGTTTAGACAATAGTAAGCTAAATGGACCAACGGTATGACTCCGGATAAAGCAGCTCCCTGTGTTCCTCTGTAAAGCTATAATCCTTTGTAGCTACTGAACTTGGGCTGACTTATTGTTGTAGTTATTGTTATTATTATTGTTACTACTCCAAGTGCTTCAATATTCTTATTTTTATTTTTATTCTTACTACTGTTACTGTTTACAAAGCACCTTACATTTTCTGAGCACTGTACATATATTGAAATAATAGCACAGTCCCTGCCTGTAGACTCACAGTCTAATTCAAAAGCAAAAAGGAATGGAGAGCGAAAAATGTTGGAGCAGCTGCTCCTTTTCTGTCTAGTAGATGGGCCAGATAATTTTCCACCTTGCCATGATGTTGTTTCTGGGAGGCCGGGAGTACAGACTCCTTTATAAATAAGCATAGGATTGGGCTGCGAAAGCTGCTGGTGGTTTTGATTTAAAGCTTCCTTGTGATGCAAAGCTTCATGTCCAGAAAGTCCTAGGTTCATTCCCCAGCATCTCCAGGTAGAGCTGGGGGAGACACCCTGTCTGAAATCCTGGAGAGTCAGAGTAGGTAAAAAGGTAAAGGACCCCTGGATGGTAGAGTGCAGTCAAAGGTGATTATGGGGTGCAGCGCTCATCTTGCTTTCAGGCCGAGGGAGCTAGCATTTGTCCACAGACAACTTTCCGGGTCATGTGACCAGCATGACTAAACTGCTTCTGGTGCAACAGGACACCGTGATGGAAGCCAGAGCGCATGGAAATGCCGTTTACCTTCCCACTGCAGTGGTACCTATTTATTTACTTGCACTGGCATGCTTTTGAACTGCTAGGTTGGCAGGAGCTGGGACGGAGCAACAGGAGCTCACCCCGCCGCACAGATTCAAACCGCCGACCTTCCGATCAGCAAGCCCAAGAGGCTCAGTGGGTTAGACCACAGCGCCACCCGTGTCCCTGTAGTCAGCACAGACAATATTGAGCTAGTTGGAACAGTGGTCTAACACTCTCTAAGGCAGTTTCCTATACTTGTACTCCCTAACTTTAGAGTTTTAAAAGTATGCTTCTTTGCAAAAACTTCCTTAGATGTCCTTAGTGTTTAAAAGTACACAGAAGCTTAGAGTCTCCCTATTTTAAATTGTGGAGCAACCAGGTTGGTGCCTGCAGGACTGTGCTTTTCCGTCCAGTGTTAGCAGGCATGCCCTTACAGCCCTAACGCTGAGAGAATCTTTCTCAACATCAAGAAATAATTATGGTGAGAAATGGCACAGGGTCTTGTCACGCCACAAAGAACTTTAATATAAACCTATCTACAGACTTGGTAGGAGATAAGCATCTTGTCTTGGTTAAATGAATGAAACACTCCTTATTCTTCCCTTGGCCCACTTCGCCCCCCCCCCCCCTTTTAGTTTTAACTGCATTGGAAAGAGAACATAATTCCCCGCCCAGCGTTCTGTTTAGAAAAAGTAGTTGAGCACCATTTCTCTTTCTCTCTCTCTCTCTCTCTCTCTCTCTCCCCCCCCCCCCTTCTTCAAACGAGTCTATAATCTGTCACGGATTTAATTAGCTATCTTCAGATGAAAGCTGAAGTTTTAATAAAAGTTAGAAGAGATAACACAGCGAAGGACACGGATGAGCTGTCTCAAGGCCATATTCCAGGGGAACGATAAGAGCTGTAAAAAATGGCAGTGTAGAGCAATTGAATGAAGCAATGAAAATCTGATTCTCGTAAAAAAAAAAAAAAAGAGGGAGAGAGAAAGAGAAAGAGAGAGAGAGAGAACGGCGATGCTGGTAGGGCACAGTTGTAGATGAGAACCTGCTAGCGTCTGCAAGCAATTTGGCCCCACGCCAGACGTCATCGTTCACCCTCGGCTGTTGGCGCCGCGGTCCAGATGTGCCAGCCGCACGTCCCGGCTTTTGCCAGCTGACTGCGCCGTTTGATAACCGGCTCTCCGGATGCCCATCGCTGGCCGCAGAGATAGAATTAGATGATGATGATCTTCCCACAAGTTGAGAGAGGAAACAATGCATATAAATCTTGATTTCATCTCAGCGTGAGAAGTCTTTATCCATCATCACTCATAATGAACAAGTCGTTAGCCGCGATGAATGGTGTTCTGCTTCCCCCCCTCCCCCCAACAAGCCCCCCCCCAGCACCTTCCCTCACACTACCCACCTCTTTTGTTCACTTTTTTTTTGTTTTGTCTTGTTTTCCGGGTGACTTTTATCTGTTTCCTGGGGGTCAAACTTTTCTCTTCTCACGTGGGTAGTGGGAACAGTTACAGCATCTGCTTAGCCGAATAATTAAGTTGCCTGCTTGCCTAATGGATTAGGAGCAGTGCCGTTTCCCTTCTTGTTAGGCACTTCTGGAGCCAGTCAACTTAACGAGAATGCCGCCGCCCCCCCGATGCCAAGTCCCAACTCCCTGCCCCAGTTGGCAAAGAAAGGCATAATATTTTGACAGTGGTCACAGTGGGTCCATGGTGTGATCCTGTTTTTGCAGGTTGCCTTATACATATAGATACAGATATGTATAAGCACAAACTATCAAGTGAGACTCTAGTCTCTACCTCCCATCATGTTTTGAGGGGATATCTACCTTGTGTGATAATTAAAGTGGCAATATCCATAATTTTCTGTGCGTGTATCCTTCACCATTACAATATACATACATATTATACATACAGCCTTTGTGTGGCTGCTCTGGGGTTTGGGAAAGTTGGTGTTAGTGCTAGCCTGTTGCCTCTTTCGATAGTCCCAGCTTTCCCGCAGTTCTAACTGAACTGCAGTGATAGGCTGCAAAATTGGTTTTTCACATCTTGCACTGGACAGAAGGGGCGGGGGAAGGTGCATTTTGTATTGAAATGCAATGAGATTGCTTTCAGACAGCATCTGCTGCACTCAAAATATTATGTCTGTCTTTATACCGGCCCGCTTCAGAAGATCGTTCACACAAATGGGCATCAGGGCTGACAGAGCCCCCTCTCTCTCCCCCCACCCACCCAAGCCTCTTCCTGCCTCCTGTCAGGTACCAGCATCGGCATGAAATCACTAGTTGATGCTATTTTATTTTACAAATTTATTTATTTATTTCGTAAGATTTATACACTGCTTGATTGTATTTTTTTAAAAAACAAAAACGCAAGACGGTTTACAGGAAGAATAAAACAATGACATTTTACAGTCAAAAACAACTATTTAAAACTAAAAACAGATTAAAACACACATCAACATTCTACATCTTTGGGTGGGCTGATCAAAAACAAAAACCTTTTGAGCAGGTGCCAAGAAGAGTACAACAAATGCTCCTACCTGATGTCAGTAGGCAGGAAGTTCCAAATTGTGGGTGCTGCCACGATGAAATATCAGTTTCTTATAAACGCAGAACAAATCTTATGGAGCACCTGTAACAGTGCTGGTTCTGCAGATCAAAGCGGTCTAGTGGGCACATATGGAGTAAAGCAATCTCAGAAGTAAATTCTCAGGAAAACTTTGCTTCATCTGAACTTGGGTGATCTGGCTTCACGTCAATTAAAAAACCCAGGAGAGTTAAGCCAAGGTTTGCTTAATCTGAGCCAGGATCTTTCCGTAGAAGCCAGTGCTCAACAGAACAGAACAGAACAGAACAGAACAGAACAGAACAGAACACTCAGCCCCAGCATTTGTGAAGCCTTGAGTCTGAACCAGGCCATTGCCTCACAAACCCTGCAAAGGTCACTTTACTACTAAATTGTTGTTGTTGTTGTTGTTGTTGTTGTTGTTGTTGTTGTTGTTGTTGTTGTTGTAATTAAATTTGTATACCATCCTTCATCCAAAGATCACAGGGTGGTTCACAACATAAAAATAGAAAAATAGAACACAAAATAAATAATTAAACAAGGACATACTAATAGCCCCCAACTCACAAACATATTTAAAAAGCCATAGAATGTTCAATCAGCCAAAGGCCTGGTAATGGAGAAACGTTTTCATCTTGCACCGAAATATATATAATGAAGGCACCAAGCAACCCTCTCTGGGGAGAGCATGCCACAAACTGGGAGCCACCACACAAAAGGCCCATTCTAGTGTTGCCACCCTCCAGGCTTCTCATGGAGAGGACACATGAAGAAGGGCCTAAGATTAAGATTGCAGGGTCCAGGTGAGTTCATATGTACAGTAATTAAAAAAATATTTATATATCACTATATCATAAAAAATTGAAGGTGGCTTCCCATTTGTGGAATGCTCTAACTAGCAAGGTTTGCCTGGTGCCTTCATTACATATCTTTAGGCACTGGGCAAAACATTTTTCTATAACGAGTTTTTTGGCTGCTTAAAGAATATATGGCCTTTTAAATGTCTTTGTGGTAGGGGGTTACTGGTTTTTTGCATGTTTGGCTTGTTGTATTTTGCGTTCTCATTTTGTATTTTTATGCTGTAAACTGCCCTGCAATTTTCAGATGGGCAGTATATAAATTCAATAAAATAAGTTATACACACACAAATTAAAATGAGAGGCCATCAACTATTATGGAAATATGTATTCTTAATTGCCTGTGTAAGCTTGGCATTACAGGAAAGTTTTAAACAGGTTGAAACAAGCTTCCTACTGAATCTGGGCTGATGACACTAAAGACTCTGTTTTGTTTTGATGTCAAATAAGCCCCACCAACAGCAGTCCTTCAGCAACTGAGCTGAGACATAAGGGTTTGGGTGGTCCCTGGGATTCAGGGCATTGTAAATTAACAGAAGGCCCTTGAACCTGGCTCAGGAGTCGATGGGCAGCCAGTGCAGCTGTGTTCATGATGGTGTCCCATGTTCTCGGCCATATGCCCCCTCCAGCAGTCTGGCTGCCGCCTTCTACACCAGCTGGAGCTTCCACACCAGGCCCAAGGGCAGCTCCCCATAGAGCCCCTTGCAGTAATCCAGCCTCAGGGTTACCAACTCATGGACTGCAATGGACAGGTTATTCGTGTCCAGGAATGGACGTAGCAGGCGAACCACCCAAACTTGATCAAAGGCACTCCTAGCCACAGAGTACACTTTTGCCTCTAGTGTGTCCCTAGCCAGCTTTCCCAGACACATAGTGTAGAATCTGAGCAGTATAGCCCCAGGCGTTCATAAACAGTTGGCATCATCTGAATCTCTTGTCTATCCTGATTAACTGCCCACACCAGCATTGCACTCTGTGCCCACACCTTTTAATAGAAGGTTATATAAACTGTACCTTTACCGTACTCCTAGAGCTCTCAGTTGATACATATATACATATGAATTATTTGTTTGGAGACCCTGTAATCCCCTCAAAGAAATGCAGTTTGGGAACTGAGTGGTTTAACACTCAGTCCCTCCTCCCAGGAGACTGGGAATTGTAGGTCTCTGAGAGAAATAGGGGGTCTCCTAACAGCTCTTAGCACCCTTAACAAACTGCATTTCCTGGATTCTGTGGGGGAAGACAGGACTATTTAAAGTGATAGTGCAGACAGGGCCCTTCTGTTGATTGCAGCAACCTAGTATTCAGAGGCATTTTGATTCTAGTGGCCTCATATAGCTATCATGGCTAGCAACCTGTTTATATGACTAGCCTCCTCTGAATTTGCTGAAACCCCTTTTTAAAGCTGTCCAAGCTAAGTGAACATCTCTGCATCTTTTTGCAGAGCATTTCATCAATTAATCACATGCTGTGTGAAGAAGTCCTTTCTTTTGTTTGTCCTGAATTCCCTGTCAGTCAGTTTCATTGGATGACCTTGAGTTCTAGTTATTATGGAAGAAGGAGGGCAGGGAGGAACAGCTTTCTCTGCTTTCTTCATGCAATGCATAACTTTATGCACTTCCATCATGTTCTTCCTTATGACACTTCAGGTCCAACCAAGTTATATTCAGAACAGATCCATTGAAAGCAATGTACAGTATCTATATTAGTCATGCCCACCCATTTCAGTGGGTCTGCTCTAAGTAGGACTAACATTGGGTACAATGACTTTTTTTCTGTGCATATGAGCAGGCTATAAATTTTTTTAATCCAAATAAATAAATGAAAGCCCCAAACATTTAAAACTTTTTTATAGGGAATGTTCTGCAGCTCCTCCCCCTCCCCTGATCATTTTGGCCCTCCTTTTTCCATTTCTAGAATAACCTCTCTCTTTTTCAAGACTGGAACTGTATACCTAATTTCAAGTCTGGCCACATAGTTTTATTTTGTTCAAATCTTTAGAAAAGATTTGCACAAAAAATGATGGTGAATTTTTCATTTGAATCTTTTTTTAAATTGAAAATTATTGCAGAAAGGTAGAAAACTGAATTTAAAAGTGGTAAAATGAGATGCTTAGAGAACCAGAATTGACAGATTTGTCAATTCCTTAGTCTTGTCTAAATTGAACTGCAGATTGTTGGCTGGAAGGGGTGGAGTTTGATTCAAAAATTGTGGGTTTTTTGGGGGAGGAGGCAGAGTCAGTTACCTTTTGCACACCACAAACAATAAATTGGGATGAGCTGTGTGTATAACAGTAAAATTACATCTGAATTACTATGAACCAGCATGTTGAGATTCTTGCATTGCAGGGGGTTGTATTAGATGGCCCTGAGGGCCCCTTTCTGCTCTACCGCACCAACTTGGTGGAACGCTCTGTCACAAGGGACCAGGGCCCTGCGGGATTTGACATCTTTCCGCAGGGCCTGCAAGATGGAGCTGTTCTGCCTGGCCTTCGGCTTGGTCTCACTCTGACCCCTTATATGGGATTTGGTATATAAATTTTCCCTTGGCTTTTTTGCTGGCCCATGTAGGACCAACATGGATAGCTGGCTCTGGTGAATATCTGATGTTTCCTCCCTTTATGGTCTTGATTTATGGGCTACTTCTAAAATAAGGCTGCATTTTAAGCCCCATTCTAAGCCCTATTTTAATTAACTCTTTTTTTCTTTTTTCTCCCCCCCCCCATTACATTTTATTGTAATTTATATTCAGTGTTAGCCGCCCTGAGCCCGGCCCTGGCTGAGGAGGGTGGGGTATAAATTAAAAAAATATTATTATTATTATTATTATTATTATTATTATTATTATTACAGTTCTATGGTTCTGTAGCAATCAAAATAACTTGACTTAGTAGGCTGGGGTAGAGTGAAAGCTTTTGCGTTGTTATTACAGTTAAACAATTAACTATTTGCTGATCTGCTGCTGCAAATCATCAAGCCATTTACCATGAGATCCTGATTGGACAGGCCAACTACCCCCCTACCCGATTTCTAGTCTCTTGATGGATAACTCTGTAGAACTTTTACATGACCAGGACACCTGGATTTTGCCAGCTTTGCGTGTTTCAAGTTTGATATATATGTGGACGGCAGTTGTGACTTGTAAGCGTTAACATATTTATTCCCCTCTCTTTCAAAGTCACCTTTGGGAATCACTGACCTTCCCAGCCTCTCTCCCTCCCTCCCTCCTTCCCTCTCCTTTTTTGACTTTCTGTATAAAAATGCCGTTACGGACCTTGTCACTACCAACCTTTACCAACCTCCTCAAGCATGAGGTTAGCAGTGACAGATAGAGTCTGTAGTGACAAATGGAACCTTGGGATTCTACTCCATACAAGTTTCCCTAGTAGAAATGCACAAGTGGTACCTGCGACAAAGGCTTCTATCCAGTGTTAGTCCAACTCAGAGTAGACCCACTGAAAAATAATGGAGGCAACTAACTTAAATCTGTTAATTTTAGTGGGCCAACCCTGAGTAGAACTTAGCTGGATGTGACCCAATAGGTTTTGCTATATCCTCCCTTTTGAAAGGAGTTATGTTCTTGTCCAGGGTTTCAGCTCTCACCCCAAACACACTATGATACCGACTTACTCCTAAGTAAGGAAGAGATATTTATTCAGGCTAATAGTGACACAGGCTTAGCACAGTCCTGAGGTGAGGATTCCAAGGTGCCTGAGCAAAGCAAGAGGCCCAGAAGATGTCCCAATAGTTGTTATGGCATACTAGCCAAGCTTTAAGAGATTGTGTGCGATGGGTTCACTCACAGGCAGGGGCGGAGGAAGGGGGGTGCGGTGGGGGCAGACCGCCCTGGGTGTCTTCGCTGAGGGGGTGACATTTGGTGCGCCGCCTGCCCGCAACTCCCAAGCCTACCTCGAGCCATTGGGAGAAGGGGAGTAGCTGCCCCACTTTGCCGGCAGCATTCCCCTCTTCCCCCTTCATTTTGACAGCTTGGGGGAGGCTTGAGGGTCATGGGCGGGTGGCGTGCCAAATGTCCTCCATTGGCAGCTCACTCCGCCCCCAGCTGCAGGGCACGCACAGCTCTCCATGCACCCAAGCGGCTATCCTGAACCTGGGAGGGCACCCTCCCCGCCCCCCTTGGGAGTGCGCCCACCCTGGGCAGTTCAGGCATATGCTCCGCCACTGCTCACAGGACTTTCTCACACTCCGAATCTGCTGCAAACACATCAGGCGAGCAGGGTCTAAGCTGAGAAGGGAAGCTTGGGCAAGTATGCTGGCAGATGAGGTAAGTGGAAGGGAAAGGTTAGACACTAAGTAGAAAGCAAAGGTGATGGACAAATAGGCAAGTCAGCAAGCACTTTTGCATAGGCAAAGAGAATATTTAGCCTGCAAATGCCAGGAGGCACCAACAGGCTTCTGAGATAATGCAGCAAGATGGGAACATGGGAAGATATCATTCGGGAAGCCTGCCAGCTGCAAATGCTCCAAAGTTTATCCCAACTAAGTTCTACTCAGAATTGGCCCCATGGAAATTAATGGACCTTAGTTTGTTCATTAATTTCAATGGATATATTCTGAGTAGGACGAACATTGGTTACATCCCCAAGGCATGGGCCTAGAAACCTTTGACTCAGTCCCCACCCCCCACCCCCGTCTCTGAAAATGTCTGCTTCTTAGGTCTCATGTTGGGTGGAATACATTAGCAGGAGAGAAAGAGAAAGGAAGAATGCTGCAAACAAATTTATTACAAGTTGCATTTGCTGGAAATGACTGCCCCTGAGTAAGTCTTTGCTTTGCAATTTATGATTTACAGGGGGGTGGGGGGGTGGAGAGCCAAGGGAGTCAATAAATGGGCGTGCAAATGGATAATGACCTTTTTTCCATGGGAAATGCTGTGTGTGTGATGGAAAATCATTTTAATTCTATTGGAATGGATCTTTCTCAAATCCACCATTTATCAACACACCACCACTGCCCAAATGTGTTTGAATGGGCTGAGAATTGAGACTAAGTGGAGGCCCTCTCAGACTTCCTTTATAAAGACGTGCCCTGAGTTCAGAGGCAAGAGGGCATACGAGGCTGGCTCCTGATGCCGCCGGCAAGGACCCACAAAAAATAATAATGTTCAAGCTCTGCTCATGTTCATAGGACTAGAAAAAAGAGCAGAAATTGGGAATCTGTGGCTGTCTGGGTATTTAAAAGGTAAAGGTAAAGGTACCCCTGCCCGTACGGGCCAGTCTTGACAGACTCTAGGGTTGTGCGCTCATCTCACACTAGAGGCCGGGAGCCAGCGCTGTCCGCAGACACTTACGGGTCACGTGGCCAGTGTGACGAAGCTGCTCCGGAGAACTGGCACCAGAGCAGCACACGGAAACGCGTTTACCTTCCCACTAGTAAGCGGTCCCTATTTATCTACTTGCACCCGGGGGTGCTTTCGAACTGCTAGGTTGGCAGGCGCTGGGACCGAGCAACGGGAGCGCACCCCGCCGCGGGGATTCAAACCGCCGACCATGCGATCGGCAAATCCTAGGCGCTGAGGTTTTATCTAATTCCCATCAGCTCCAGCCAGCATGACCAGAGGTATAGCAACATCTGAAGGGCCATCGGTTTCCTGCCCTAGACCAGGTTCTTCAACCTTGGATCCCAGGTGATGGTCAGCTATATTTCCCATTGTCCACAGCTAACCTGGCTGGGGATGATGGGAGTTGTAGTCCAGCAACATCTGAGTACCCAAGGTTGAAGAGCAGATCCCTAGGCTAGCTGTCATTTTTTCCTGAATGGGGTCCTTCATACAATCATCCACACCAGAAAACAACTCTGTGGCACAAAATACCGCAGAAGAGTCTGTTCCAAGGCTTAAATATGTACTCTCTCACACACATGCACAAACCTCTCTTTAAATCCACAAATCTCCCATTTCAAAACACCCACCTTCTGGAGAGGCCAATCTGGTATCCCCACAAAGCAGGTTAAGCCCTTTCCTTTTCTGTTGTTCGTTTGGAAGTTGATCGTGCTCAGGATACTTTCCTCTACTGTATTTTTCCTTATGGTTTTGCTTACCTTGGTACTTTGTTTTTTACTGGTGTTTGTATTTAATGGGTTTGTAATCGCATAGTAAAATTTGATCAGATGACAGTAAAACATCGGATTTCCTCACCCCCTTTCAAAAGTGTGAAAAATCAGGCAAAAGAAAGATTATCATTTTTTGTTGGAAACAGTAAAGGGGAGGTAACATAGCAGAAAGGGAACCCTTTTCCCCACACACCTGTCTTATGGAACCCTTGTGAGTTGCAGAGGATTCTAGGGATGTGTTTCTCAGGTACATGCATACTCAGAAAGTGCTGATCAGGCCCATTGAAGGCTCTGCTGGGTCTCCATGTTTCAGGGGACAACCATCATGAACACAAACCCCTGCCCAAAGAATTCTGGGAATTGTAGTTTGTTAAAGGTTCTGGGAATTGTTACTGGGGCAGAACTACAGTTTCCAGGATTCTTTTGGGGAAGCCATGTGCTTTAAATGTATGGTGTGTACGCTGCCATAGTTTTGAAACCACCAATGTAAGAGAACCGTGGGGGGGGCAGCATATATGCATGAGTGGAAGTGTCCCCTAAAACAACCGTGGCTCAGGCAACTTTAAGGCTATAAAGGCAATTGCAAACATTTGAAGGATGGGCCAGGGCTGCAATCACAATTGCATAGCATTGCAATTGTCTCCATTTATTTAATAAAGGACTTCTTTAAAAAAATGTACACGCTTTAAAAAAAAATATCCTTCAGTTGGTAGGACAGCAACACTTTCACAAAGGACAGCAGCAGGGGGTTAATGGGAATACTGTATCATTTTCCTGTCACGTACCCAAAGAAGAAACTGGAAGAAGTTTTTTTTTTCTGTGAATGTTAGCAAGATTTTGGGGAGGAGGGGCGGGGAGCCAGTAACAAACAGTCATTGTCACCGAATAGGGATGATAAATCTGCGGAGGAAATTGTTGAGGCAGATGTTTAATTAGTTGAAGTCAAGCTGGATAAATCAGGAGATGCCTATGCAGATCTGTTAGGGGTTGTTGTTTTTTTAAAAAAATAATCTTATTTTTGTTGTTCTTTCTCAAAGCTTGCTTCACTGCCACCCCCTTAATGCCAGCCACTTCTTCTCCTTCTTCTTGTTGTTGTCTTTTCCTTTCTCTCCTTTGCATTATCTCCTCTCCGCGCGCCCCCCCCCCCCGCACCCCAGCTTGCTGGGAGAGAGAACTGAATGCAATTGCTCTTGTCGTAATGGATTCCCCCGATGTGCGTTCATAAAATAGGAAATGTAATGGATGTTTTCTTATGGTAATGAAAAATAACGAAGCGGCGTACTTTATCTTCTGTATAGTTAACCTATTGTGTGCTCAGCGGTGCATCTGGCAAAAAACGAGAGCCGGGGAAGGAGGAAGAGGGAATTCTGTGGCTCAGTGGCAGAGCATCTGCCTTGCGTTCAGAAGGTCCCAGGTTCTATCCCCAGTGGCATCTCCAGGTTGGTTTGGGAGGGACCCTCCCCTGCACCCCTGGAGAGTTGCTGCTAGTCAGAGTAGACCAGAGCTTTCCAAACTTTGCATCACGACATTTTAGTGTCTTGGTTGCAGTGTGTAGGTGTGTTGCACGAACGCTCGCCATCCTCCTCGTGGGGCTGGAAAGGGGTTAGTTTAACTTCTGGTTTGCTAGGAAATCACAATTACTATGACGCAAAATGATGCATGTCCAGAAAGTGTGTCACCAACTTGAAAAGTTTGGAAAGCTCTGGTGTAGCAGTACTGAGCTACTTGCTTTCCCCCCATATATAGCCCACATGCCAGTGGTAGATGGGGAAAAGGGGCCCAGCAATGAGGGTAAATGTCTACCTCTATGCTAGCTTTATTACTCACTCACTATTCCCCATCCAGGCTAGCAAGTGGCATTAATCTGAGCTGAAGGACACATTCCAACTGGGCAAAAAGCCACCTGATGGTTTGGCGAGAGTTGGCGAGAGCCATGGCCTGTGAGAGGGTGTGGTATGATTGGGCAAGAGAGTTGAGACCCAGACTTCAAGGCCACATTTCAGCCAGGCAGAAAAAGCTTGGGGTGCAAAGCAGGGCCAGTGAAGGGGGAAGCCAAGGGAGAGTTGGTACGGGCCTGAGAATTGCCTTGAATAGAGAGGTCTGGTGGGCTGAATTTGGCCTCTGGCCTGAGGTTCCCCACCCCTGTAGTAGGGAGAGATGCTGTGGATTGAACCTGAGACTGAGCTGTGGCAGAACTGGCACCCTTGCTTTTAACAATGACATTCTTGCTCTCAGTCTTGGCGGGCAGGGAGTGCTTCGACCTTGCCCAGATTCTCTAGTGCTGCTGTCTAACGCAAGCTCCTCTGTGGTGTTCCTGAGTAGCTTGTTGGATCATGGGAGGGGGCAGGGGGGTGGAGGAGAGAAAGGATGCCTGTGGCACACACAGCTTTAAAAACCTGACGTTGCCAAAAGGGCATTCAATTTCGCTAAAAGTGGTGGCCGCTGTTCCAAGATGAAGTGGAACGTCCCCACACATAAAGATAAAAATACCAAGCTGGCCGCAGAGACGTAGCCGGGGGCTCCTTCCAGCTTTCCATTAAACAAATAAGGCTATATCAATCTTTTTTAAAGGTTTGGACCAAATCCTACACTTGTAAAATGGCAACCTTTGACTTCATGGTCTTGAGAAATCTGGATGGAGTAACTTTCCTTTGGGCCCTACTTGGGAACAATTGAGAGGATGGCATTTTTTTTTCTCCCGTCCTCTGTGCTGACACCTAAGCTGACCTTTTTTTCTTTTTTCTTTTTTAATGAATCCCCCTCCCAGTAGTATATAATTTTTGTCTCAAAGCTGGACGTGTTCTCTTTGATAGCCTATCTTAAGTCAGTGGTTTTTTTTCCTTCTGAATTCATTTCATTATTATTTATTAATTTACAAATTGCCTTTTCCACGTGTCTCAAGGTGATTTACAAGCATACCATAAAACTGCAAAAACAAAAAACAAAAACCACAGTTTTAAAAACAGTGCAGAATACAAACACTGAAGGTAGGTTTGAAGACAATACAGAATAAACACGCAAGGGAGGGACCATTGCAACCAGCTGGAAAATAGCTTGTTGGTTTTATCTTTGTATCCTGTTGAAAAAATTAGCAAGAATGATTGGGAAAGTAGTTAATTTAAAAAATAATTAGATCATTAGACTAGGTGAGCAAAAGCAGGCTCTTGATATTCTCATGGTTTGCAGGCAGAGTATGGGATAGGGGATTTCACTGAATATTTTCTCAGAAGAGTGGCCGAATTCTTCCAACAGTGGGGAGAGCAGAAAAGAAAAAAATTCTCAAATTCTTTTTCTGAAAAGTTGGACTATTACCATATTTTTCCATGTAGAAGATGCCCCCGTGTATAAAACGGCCCCTTTTTTAAAAACCCAAAATTAAGAAATCAATATTTTAATCCAGGGTTGCCCAGACTACGCATGACATTGAAATTTACAAGCTGATGGAAATCTATAGGATTTAAAGGAGGCAAGGAGGCATGTGGTAGAGCAGGGGTCAGCAACCTTTTTCAGCCGTGGACCGGTCCACCGTCCCTCAGACCATGTGGTGGGCCGGACTATATTTGGGGGTGGGGGGAAATGAACGGATTCCTATGCCCCACAAATAATCCAGAGATGCATTTTAAATAAAAAGAGACATTCTACTCATGTAAAACACGCTGATTACCGAACTGTCCACAGGCCGGATTGAGAAGGCAATTGGGCCACATCCGGCCCCCGGGCCTTAGGTTGCCTACCCCTGTGGTAGAGAAAGCCTGCAGAGGACAGGCGGGAGGTCTGCTCCATCCTGCTTCCACAATCCCCCCAAAGGCCCTAACACAGCAAGGGCCAGGAGGAGCATCACGGTAATACTGAAACTGTATTGGATTAAGGAAGCAGTGGGGTGAGGGGCTGGGGACTATAAGGAGCAACGGGGCACAATCCCATTGCTTCCTAAACAATTTTAAAATCAGCTATTGAACTAAGCTCAAGGAATTGGGTTTGATATACACAGACCTCCTATAAAGCTTGAGGCCAGGATGCCTAAAATATGCTTTCATTCCATACAGAGTTAATATAATGGTAGGTGAGGTCAGCTTACTGATACTTAGCAGGAGGTCTGTTCCTTACAGCGCTCCTTAGGCATGCAGGCACCTACCTTCTGGAGCAATCTTCCATTACATGTCAAACAAGCATGGTCTCCTGTTAACTTTTCAGTGCTTACTGAAGGGCTTCCTATGAGAGGAGAATTTTTATCCCTTTCTGTAATCTCATAGGATTTGAAATTCATTTTGTATACATAGTGGGACTTTTAGATATATATGTAATGGCTTTAAGTTGCTTTTATATAAGCAATGGTTGGGTAAATGTTTTTATTTTATTGCAAAAGGGCTTTGAGATGTTATATAGGAAGGTACACTAACAACAGCAACAACATCTCCACGCATATATTTCTACCCTGCTCACAGTTGGCACAGTTGTGTGTGTTCATTTGGCTGGACACTCTTAGGGTGGTGAAATTCTCCCAGTATTTGGTGGGTTGGGGTGGGGAGCAGGGCTGGCCAATTATGGGAACAGCCTTGCAGAATCAGGAGGCTGGTGCATTTTCAGACCTTGCTTACAACCATTGTGGGAAGATGAGTAATATCAGGGCTATAGTCTCATGAGCTATAGTCAGATGCTTTTGAAAGATCCACAGCTCAGGGACAAATCACATGTTTGGCAGGCAGGAAGCCTTCCTGGAGGCCTGCTGTTTAGATCTACAGTGGAACCTTGGTTGTCAAACGTAATCCATTCCGGAAGACTGTTCAATTTCTGAAACGTTTGACAACCAAGGTGTGGTTGCCGGTTGGCAAAATCAATTGAAAAAATGGAGAAACACGCTTTGGAAGCCGTTTAACTTCCGAAGCATGTTCAGAAACAGATTCACTTCCAGGTTGTCGGCGTTTGAAAGTCGAAACATTGGGGAGCAGCATTACAGGTCCTCCTGAGTGGTAGCTTCAAATCTTTGGAACTCCTGCCCAAGGGATAAACATGAGCTTCCCTGCTGCCCTCCCACTGCAATTTATTGTATTTTTTAGCTGGGCTTCAACAACATTTTCATTCCAATCTGCTTTTAATTAAAGTGCTATGCTGAGGGTTTTTTAAAAAAACCATTTTACATTACTGAGCCTTTTAGTTTAATTTGTTTTTGTTTTTTTAATATTATTATTAATAAAAAGGCTGCATTGGGTTTTACTTTCTAACCACTGCTTTAGTTTGGGTGGTGGGTTGTGGGGGTTTTTTTGTAATTATGGTTAGATTGCTTTTATGAAATTATTGCTTGATGATTTTGTTTTGTTTTGAATTATATCTGTATTCATAAAGTTATTGTAAGCCGGTTTATGGGGACTCGCTTTAAAAAAAATAGGATGTAAATGTACATATCAGTCAGTCAGCATTGGTTCTGCACCCAAAGCCTCATTTAATGGAGACACCCACAGAACACCAGATATTTTTTCTTAGGTGAGATTTGAATTGTTGCTGTGTATGCTTTATTTTATTCATTTTTCTTACATTTTTATCTCATATTTTTCCTACAAGGAGCTGCAGATGGCACACAGAGTTCTCCATTTCTCTATACTACCCTCACAAGAACCCTGTGGGGTAGGTTAGGCTGAAAGACAGTGACTAGGCCAAGGTCCTTTGTACCATGGTAGTTTCAAATTAGTGCCATAAGATTATTATTGTTGTTGTTGTCGTCGTGGTGGTGGTGGTGGTGGTGATTATTATTTATTGAATTTTTATCCCACTTTTTTTCTCCAAGTTGCTCAAGGTGACTTAAAAGATTCTCTCCTTCCTCGTTTACTCCAAACAACAACAACACTGTGAAGTAGATTAATCTGAGAGGCAGTGACTGGTCTCCTACATCCTAGTCTGACACTCTGACCCAGAATTTCCCAAACTGTGTGTTGTGACACGTTAGTGTGGCAGTGTGTCGTGTGAATGTTCCCTGTGCTCCTCCCAGGGATGGAAAGGGGTTAGTTTAACCTCTGGTTTGCTGGTAAAACTGAATTAGGTAAAGGTAAAGGGACCCCTGACCGTTAGGTCCAATTGTGGGCGACTCTGGGGTTGCGGCGCTCTCCTTGCTTTATTGGCCGAGGGAGCCGGTGTACAGCTTCTGGGCCATGTGGCCAGCATGACTAAGCCGCTTCTGGCGAACCAGAGCAGCACACGGAAACGCCGTTTACCTTCCCGCCGGAGCGGTACCTATTTATCTACTTGCACTTTGATGTGCTTTCGAACTGCTAGGTTGGCAGGAGCAGGGACCAAGCAACGGGAGCTCATCCCATCGCGGGGATTCGAACTGCCGACCTTCTGATCGGCAAGCCCTAGGCTCTGTGGTTTAACCCACAGCGCCACCCGCCTCTGAATTACTGAATTACTGTGCCACAAAATGATACATGTCTAAAAAGTGTGTCTCCAATATGAAAAGTTTGGAAAGCACTGCTCTAGCCACTACACCACACTGCCTCTCTTTTATTGTTTAATTGGACAGTTTGTTTTGGTAAGCTGCATTTGAGTCTTTTGAAATAGAAAAGTGAAATATAAATGCTTATCCCTTATATAAGCAGTAGGTCACCCACTGTGTTTTGCAGGAGAATTTCTCCTTCAAGCCCCCATTATATCCGAAGCCTCCTCCACAGTAACTGGGGAGCACTGCCTTTGGTGTGGCTGCTCTTGTTCTGTAGAACAGCATTCCTGTTGAGATCTGAGAGGCACCCACTCTCTGTACTTTCTGGAAACAATTTAAGGCACATATATCTCAGCAAACCTCTTCCAGCTGGGTGAAAAAGAGTCTGCCTTGGGTGACCATTTTTTATTTCTGTTAAACCTATCTTCAGTAGTTGTTGTATTGTTTTTGAAACCTCTTAGGTGTTTTATTGTATGTTTGTAAATCGCCTTGGGACATAAATTAGTAAGTAACAATATAATGCATTCATTAAATAACTGGTGATTGGCAGTGGTGGAATCAAAATGTACTGGTTCTCCAGGAAACCTGGTTTGGCTGCACTAATGAGCTTCATTACCTGCTTTGTGGCTGAAAATAAACATCTGTATCTATAGCTATAGCTATAGCTATCATCTGTCTGCCCCAGCAGTGCAACAAATGATCCTTTGCCTCTCCTGCTTGGATAGTTAGAGTGCTAGACTAGGACCTGGCAAACCTGGGTTCAAATCCCCACTCAGCCATAAAGCTCTCTGTATGACATTGGGGCAGTTGCTGTGGCTCAGTCTCACAGGGTTGTTATGAGGATGGAAATGGGGAGGTGGAAAACCATGTACACCCCCTTGTGCTCCTTCCTAGAGTCTTTCCCCCATCAAAGACAAGAAAGCATGAGATTTCTCTCCCAACTTCTGCCCCAGCCGTGTCCTGTATAACTGCAAGAGTTACTCCTTTAGATCATACCACCTGGATGTAAACCAAAATTCTCCTCAAGAGGATCATGTGCTCCCCAGTTGTTCCTGGAGGACAGCTGTTCCCAGCTGCAAACACGTTACCCAAACCAGGAATAATACTCAGTCCTTGTAAGACCAAAAATGCTCCTCGCGCCTAATTGTTATAAACACTCTTTCCCCAGCCAACATTTCATAGATGTGACCCGTATTTTCCATAGGTTAAGGCAAAAGTGTGCGCTTGGTGTGTGAAGCTTGGAGGAAAGCTAATACCTGTGATAGAAGTCGAAGCAGCTGGTTTGCAACGACACAGCGGCCACCCCTCCTGTCCCCCCAGCAGCTGCCAGAAATGGCTTTGTGGGTTCTGAAATCTGATCAAAAGTCATTTATCCTGGTGGAGAGTGCCTCTGCCCTTTTTTCAGGGCAATCAGTGAGTGGGGCTTGCTGGCTTAAACCATCCCAAACTATAAAGCTGCATCTCTTCTTGGGTCCCTTATATGATTCCCAAGTACAGGTGTCCCTTGTGTATGAAGCCTTTGCTGCTAAATAGCATTGATTTTTCCTGAGAGCCTGTCTAGCCAAGAAGAGCTTAGTTTTGGCATCAGATTTCACTTGGCCATCATTTGGTATGGGAGGTGGGTCTGTTTGGGCAAATGGGGCACCCACCTCAGCCAGCCCCAGCCAACCTTCTTTCTTTCCTACAATGTGTGTTGTGTGTGGACCTGGCTGTCGGCTTCTTCCCCCAGTTTCAATGGTACCCTTGCAGAACACAGGTGGTAGGAAGATGGGAACAAAAGTAAGAAATAAAAAGCACTTGCTGGATCCGGCCAATGGCCCATCTAGTCCAGAACCCTGTTCCCACCATGACCAACTGGATGCCCTAGTGGGGAGTCCAAAAGCAGGACCTGAGTCGCCCCCACCCCACTTGTGATGCTCAGCAGCTGTATGCAGAGGCATACTGCCTACAACACTGTGTTGGCATCTGTCTGTCTTGAGAGACAATGGAGTGTGCTTCTGGGTCTGAAGCTAAACCTCTCTCTGCAGAGACTAGTAACTTCTGCCTGCTGCGTTATT
Source organism: Podarcis liolepis (assembly GCF_965112155.1). NCBI lineage: Eukaryota > Metazoa > Chordata > Lepidosauria > Squamata > Lacertidae > Podarcis > Podarcis liolepis. The sequence goes on along the minus strand of NC_139570.1, from coordinate 39,152,266 downwards.
TTTGCTGTGGTAGCAGCACCAAGTGACCTTCCTGAGGTGCCAGCCTAGGCAGCGTGTATGTAGGTCCTGGGCTGCCCAGACAACAAGATCCCCCTCTTAGTCTCACTGATGTAGTCCAAAGGAAAGCAGAGGAATCTGTTTGGCACCAGCTGGGCTGCAGAAGTTGCCGGAAGGAAGCGTACAAGTCAGCACCATCCAACCATCTTAGGGATCCCACTCCAGATTTGTGTAGGATTTACTCCTTAGCCTTTTCTTCTCCCGAAGATATACCGCAAGGCAGCGGGTATGGATTGTTCCTCAGGATTCACTCCCAAGGTCTTTATCACAAATGAGCATCGCCTCCTATAGCATTGGGCCTCCTTCATCCAATCAGATGGCTGGCTCTGGGGGAGCCGCCATTTTAACATCCCACAGTGCTCTTTCAGCATCAGTCTGGGGGATTATGGGGAATTTACATGGTTGCTTGGGAGGGGCTGTAGCTGGGGATTGAACCTTAGGCCTTCTGCATGCAAAGTAGTTGCCCTTCCACTGAGCTTTGGCCTTTCTTATAACTGAGTGGCGCAAGAGAGAGTCAAGGATACTCCATCCCTTCCTATTTATTCCCAACAGTAAGAACGTGGGTTGTCTCCAACCAAGGTTTACTCAGAGTAGACCTGTTAAAATTAATGGCCCTGCATTAGCCACATTCATTAATTTAACAGGTCTGCTCTGAGTTGGACTAACCTCAGGCATAATCCCCTGAGCATGAATGTGCATCCCACAGGATATTATTTGCTGTGCTTATTTTGCCCATGTTATAATCCACTTTTCAACCTTTACTTTTTCAACTGGTTTGGGACGAAAATTCTTGTTTGTTTGTTTAAAAAACTGATAAATCCTTTGGGTGGGCATGTTCTCTCTCCCCCCCCCCCTTTACTTTTCAAATACATTCTGCTTTTTAAAAATAAATGTAGCCTATAAACTGGTACAGAAGTTCAAAATCCTCCTGCTAGCACTGCTGTTGCACCTTTGGCATTCAGGGACGCCAGCTCCCCCTTTTCCCTTGGGGCAGGGGAAGTACATGTTAGAGGAAGAACCTTTTTATTTATTTTAAGGTGTACTTTGACTAAATTCTTTAATTTCGCCAGCTGTCAAGGTGGTGTTAAGTAAAATGGGTTTGAACCGCTGTAGTTTTTGTGTCCCAGACTAGATGTCAAGGCCTTTTTGCCATCACTGGAAATTCTGTCAGTCTGGATTTACTATCGGTTTCCCACAGCTGAATTCTTAAGCAGGGTGATTTAACACCTTGGCTCTCCGTCAACCGGTTCTGGCATTTATTTGAATGCATTACGCCACTGGTTTCCATAAACTCTTCCCCCCCCCCTCCCTTGCTTTCTTCCTTTTTTTAAAAAAAAATGTTTCAAATAAATGACTGTTTATTTTCACGGAAACCATCTGTATTTCTGCAGAGAGCGACAGATAAACTGTACGTAAAATGCGGTAATGTCGCTGCCACGCAGGTTAAGAGAAAACAGATTGGATGGCAAACTCGCATGGTGGGGAGCAAAGGGGGTTTGTTTGAATCCTTTTATAAACATCTTAAGATGTGATGGTTGAATTTGCACACACACATCAAGTTAAAACAATGAGGGCTGCAGTGTTTGACTTAATAGGTTAGAATAATTGTTTTATTTTTACTCGGCTAAAAAATATTCCACACCCACCCTGCTTAAACAAACAGCTGATCAAAATGCATCTGTTCCAATTGTTTTTATTTAGAGCTTTGTTTACCTTACTCTTCAGCCAGAAGGGATGCCTAGAGCCTGCTTATGAAAATCAGAAACAGGGCCGTTCCCTGCCCCTCAGACTTTACAATCTAAATGACACAGCATAAAAGGATGAGGACTTGGTAGGAAGGAGGAATAAAGCAAACTCAAGTCCCAGTTCTTAGTTGCCAAATGCAGCTACTGTAGTCATGGAGCTGGGTGTAAGCACTGATGGAATGGACTGTTGCTTACTTTCCCTCTGGCCCTAGTGATGGTTACTGAAGGGATGGGGGCTTTCAGCTGGAGCAGTATCAAAGCACGATGGAGGGTGTATATATATTTGCGCATGCATCTTTGTGTGTCTCTCACACACAAGTTTATAAAAACTACAGATGGCGAACAAGAGGCATTACCTCTTTTCTCTCTCCCTTAAGTTGCAGTGCCACTTTTCAGGTGATGCCTATGATGCACACATGCATAACCTAACCTGAAAGCAAAGTAGGTTCCCTGTTTATCAATATGAAAACCTAATCCCTAGATTAATTAGCTAACAATGCAATCCTAGTCATGTCTACTTGAGTTCAGTGGGTCTTGCTCCCAAGTGTGTGTGTGTGTGTGTGTGTGTGTGTGTGTGTGTGCATGCATACGTGCCCAGGTGCAGTCCCCCCACCGCCCTGAGAGCCAGACCTAAGGATTAAGCAGGAGACACAACAACATCTTTTGGGATTAAAACTTTATTGAATTGCAGATGTAGGAAATCTTGGCATAGGCACTGGGTGTGTTTCCCTCTCAGCCCTCTACTGGGGATCTGAGACAAATCAGGGTTGAATGGGAATATGGGGCCACTGCAAAACGTGCATTTACACAACTGGTTCCCTCCCGCGTAGCTGGGGGGAGTTCTATGGCCCACTTGTTGTACACTTGTGGATAGAGACTCCCCTCAAGACCCCTCTAATGGGGTACCATGATATCACTACCACAGAAGGGGTGATTCGCCGCTTCAGCCCTTTTCAGTTGTTAGACTAAAGGATTCCATTCAATGCCTAAAATCGCCACCCGAGACTATGAAATCAAGGAAATGTTACCTTGAAGGCATTCTAACACAAAGGGGCGAAGCATCCAGATAACGCATTCCGATTTGGCCAACTGCTTGGTTTTGATTCTTACCACTGCCTGGTTGTCAGACCAGAAACAAACCTTGGTGTTCTTGAACTGGTGGCCCCAGATGCACAGTGCAACTAAAATTGGAAAAAACACAAGGAAAAGTTAAGTCAAGTGTGATGCCTGTGGAGTGCCAGGATGCTGGCCATGGGCAGGCACACGAGTGGACTCCAAAGTAAACCCAAAGCCACAGCGACAAGAGGCATCAGAGTGTACTTGCAGCTCGTCTTTGGTGACTAACAACTCCTGCCAAAATGAGACTCTTGCCTCCAGTGGTAATACTGGGGTTGGGGGGGGGATGCTGAGCTCTTGCCTCCAGTGGTAACACTGGGGTTGGGGGGATGCTTCCTTCCCACCGTTAATGCCCTATTCTTGATCTTTTTTGCCACTTGCATGGCTCAGCTTGGCTGGGAGCCCCCCTTGCCGTACCCTTACATGTGTGGGGTGGAGAAACAAGTTCCTGGTGTTCAGTTGTACTGGCAGGCGGCATGCTGGTACTTCAAGGAGTGTGAGAGGTTGATAACGGGTTTCTTGCTGGTTGGTTGGATGGATGGATGGATGGATGGATGGATGGATGGATGGGTTGTTGTTGTTGTTGTTGGCTGTTTATATTATTACTGGACAGAACTGTAAAGAACTAGGGAGTGATAAGGAGTTATCACTCCCTAGTTCTAAGAGTTATAAGGAGAAACCACAGAGCCACAAAGGATAATTGTGCACTTAGGAAAAGCTGCAAGATAAAACAGAATGCTGTTACCACATGGGCTTTTCCACAATCAGATTGGCAAGGGAGTTTGAGGCCACTTCAGTAACCAACCGAGACGCCCAGCCCCACACGGGGAGAAAACACTGCCAGGATATTATACAGTATCGAGGCAAAGCCCAAGAGCCCCCTTTGGCCAATTATCCCATGAACAATTAAATAGCTCAGAATTAATTGCACACAAAGCACTCAGTTTAAGTTACATTACTCAATTCATTCAGAATATATATGCAAAGGTTTTGGGTTGTTGTTGTTATTATTTCTTATTTTTATGGCCACCAACACATAGATATATAGATATATATACCAACATATGTGCATACTACATACACATGCACATAAGTACACATGCGCACACACGTATGCATATATGCACACCACATATGTAAACATATACACATGTGAAACATGCACGCCCAGATGCACACATGCACACTACACACACCTGCATACATACATAATCTGTGACATGATGAATTGACATACCAAAGGAGTCTAGCATCAGTGTGGGAAAGAACCCTGAGTCATGTATTCCAACCCCCCCCCCCCAGCATGTAGGAATGTGCACCGGTCCTAAATGGGGACCAAAACCTGCAACCATACGTATGGGGAATACCATCCACTCCTTAAATGCCCTACTTTAAAGGCTTTGCCCTCTCTGAGAACTTAATGCTGTTTCAAACATGGGGCAGTCAGCCCATTAATATGCCTTTTCCGGTACTAATAAAAAGTTATTATCTTGGTTTATGTTTAAGAGGGAAGAACCGTTTCAGAGTTTTGGTTATTTGACTACAAACATTTAGGAATTGTTTTGTAGGGAACCATGTGCGAAAACTGCTTATAGGATCAGTTTACCAGAAGTGTTTTCATGTTCAAGGAATACAGTGAGTGGAGGTTTGCAGTGAGTTCTGAGGCAGTAAAATTGGGGTAGTTATTTATGCTGCTTCACTAGGGGGACAGAAGCAAAAGACAACTCTCAGAACCGAACCTGCTTACAATCAAGAACTCCAGCATGGGTGAGATTAGGGAAAGCTGGAAATTGGGGAGAGGTGTAGGCAAGGGAAGTGAATGTAGTCAAATGCAGCTGAATGCAGTTAATGTTCTTTAAAAAAAAACACCAAAAAACTTCATATAGCCTTTATGTCTAATTAAAACACAATTATCACCATCGTAAATGTCAGGGCTGAGCCACAGGCAGCAATCAGAGGGAAGCCAGGAGCTGAGAATTAGGAATTGTGCCAGGGGCTCTGAGGCAGAAGGACAAGAGCCAGGAGTCAGGAGCCAAAGGACACAGAGAAACGGACCAGAGCCAAGAAGTCCATTATTCCTTAGGCAGAGTCCCAGCCCAAACAGGAAACATTTTATAGCCCTTCCTAAGTAGGGGAGCCCAGTGGCCGTCCTGAGGCTGAACACATTTCCCTGCCCATGAAGGTCCTCCAAATAATAGCTCTGGAAACTCATCGCATCGGGGGGGGGGGGGCAGGCAGCCAGGCTCAGAGCCCCACATGTCTGTTCTAGCCCCATAAGAGCAACAACAGAAGAACAAAAGAAGGACTGGGGGTGCCTCTGCTACCCAGCAGGGAGAAAGCCCACTTCAATGGAGAGATTTAAACTTTTACTGGCAAATAATATTATTTCCCAACCAGAAGAGCAGATGGATACAATGGGAGGGTGAAGCTGAGCAGATGGATACACTTTTGCTACAGGATACAAAAGACCTCAGGGAGCAGTATTGGAGAGTGTGGAAGTGTGCGCACGTGGGTGTGTCAACCTGCAATGTTTATTATTTGGGACTGGACCATTTCTGATTCTGCTAGACCTGCTCAGTGACAGCATCTCCCTTAAGAACATATGAAAAGCTTGCTGGTTCAGGTCTGTGGTCCATCTAGTACAGCATCCTTTACTCACAGTAGCCACCCAGATGCCTCTGGGAAACCCTCAAGTAGGCCTGTGGCATAGCTATCGTGGCTACTTGCCATTGATAGCTTTGTCCTCCATAGATTTGTCCAATCCTCTTTTAAAGCCATCCAAGTTAGTGGCCATCTCAGCCTCCTCTGGGAGCAAGTTCTATAGTTTTAACCCTGCATTGTGTGAAGAAGCGTAGACCAAACAACCAAATCTGATGGATGGCACTTAACCCAGAACAGAATAAGAAATCAAGAAGTGTAAAGGGGTGGCCTGTTTGCCTCATTCAGCAACAAGTGGCCCATGTGTGCAGGTACAGCAGACCTGGAAGCCTTACAGCAGGTAGCACCATGGATTGGCTGGCTCTCTGGGTCACCTAATCCTCACTTCCCACCCCACCCCCAATGGGAGGGTGAAGCTGAGCAGATGGAGAAATTCTGGCTTTTCACCTCTCTCGCTTTCCTATAGCCTTTAAACTGCACTGAGCTGTTGTCATTTTTCTTTTTTGAAAAAAGCTGTATATAAATATTTTAAATAAACGAAAGGGCTTGCGCCAGTTCCAAGCCAAACCACAGAAGGTGATTTCCCCCTGAAAGTTCTCTATAAAAATTTGCTTTCTATCTGATAAAAAACTGAGCTACTTTTAGCTTTAAGGCTTCCCTGGCTTTTCCTTCCTCCTTTTTCAGAGAGGAAAGAAAATCTACTTTAGTATGGACATAGGAAGCAGTTTGACATAGGAAGTCAAACTATTGGTTCACCCACTCTGACTGGCAGTGACTAGAAACGTTAGAAGGCAGCAATTTCCATTCTGACTTGTATATGTCAATGTCAGCACTGTTTCCATTCAGTTTCCATGATATATTATGCTTTTCATTTCAGTGACCACTATTATGCTGCTAATGTTGTTGTTTATTTTTATTATTTTTATTTAATTCATTACCTTCCCTTTACCATAAGATCCCAGTGCAGATTACGATAATTTAAAATACAACTTATTATTTTTTTAAAAAAAATAACAATTGCCAAAAAAAAAAAAAAGGGAGGAGGGGATGCAGTCACAACAAACAAGGTGTATGCTTAATTTAACATAAGTAATTTTGTAAGCTACATCATTACATAAGACTTACATTCATTTTAGTGTCAAGGAAATGTCAGAACAATGAAGAAGAAGACACCTTCATTAATTGCATAGCTTTTGCAGATTTAAACAGCGACAACAGTGTGAATGAATGCTGGTTTCAATTCCTGTCCGCAGACAAATGCATGGACCACAGCAGTTTCTGTTTCCGATTCCATTTTTGTTGGGAATACTCTCGCATCCCTAGTGATGACTTTTGGGGGTTTCGGGTAGAGGGGGGTCTTTCCCATCACATGCTCTCTGATCATTTTAGCTGGAAATGCCAGTGATCTGGACCCCAGGGACCTTCAGCAGGCCAAGCATGTGCCCTGTCACTGAGCTGTGGCCCTTCCCAGTCTAGCAACACCTCCTGCTTCCCAGCACCAGTTCCATAGAGGGTTGAATGTGCAGCCACAGGACTGGGGAGCAGAATGGAACTGGGAGAGACCCCTGGGAACCGATGGGCTTAACAGTCATGCTTCAAAATACCAGTTGCTGGAAACCAAGAGAAGGCTATTAATTGCTAGTAGACACGATGGCTATGCTCTAACTCCACACTTGGAGACAGCAGTGCTTCTCAATAGCAGTTGCTGGAAACCACAGGAGGGCAGAGTGCTTTAATACTGTTTGAGGGTTTCCACAGGCATCTGGGTGGTCACTGTGAGAACAGGATGTTGGGCCAGATGGGCCATAGACCTGATCCAGCAGACTGTGTTTTTATGTTCTTCTAGCCAGTGGTTTAACACATTGCAGGAGTTGGACTAGATGACCCTGGGTCCCTTCCAACTCTACAATCCTGTGAGTTTATAAAACAAACATATCGTTAAAGCACAAACAAAAAACACAAAGCAACAATATAAAACCACATAAAAGCAAATGAAACAGAAAACCAGAGGATGCAAACATTTAAAAGAGGGCCTAATCTTATGGTTCAGGAAAGTCCTGGGCAAAAAGATATGTCTTTATTAGATGTCTGAAGCAAGAAGTGGTTGCTACCTACCAGAGGGGAGGGTATTGTGCAGTATAGGGGCAACAGCAGACAATGCCCGTTTCTGGGTCACACACACCCCCTATGAAATGTTGCTGGGTTCAGTAGCATGAGTAGAATTTCCCCCAAACAATCTAAGTGATCTTATAGATCTGTACAGGGGCAGGCAGTCTTTCTGGTAACACAATCCAGAGAAAGTTTACAGCTTTACAGATTGGCAGAATAAATTTGAAGATACTGTTCCTGAAACTGAGACCATGCAGTTCAGGCCGACCCAATGGCTAAGTATCCACATCAAAGGAGTAATGATATTTTTTCCACTCTATAGTGTTTTGGAACGCTTACGCATATTCATTTCAGTAGACACACAATCTACGAGGAATTCACGTAAAGCATCCTTTTTCCATGCTGGCTTCTCAGGATCAAACTTAGTGTCTTCTGGCAAACAACAGTTTATTCCACATCTTTGTTTAAAAGCAACTCATCAGTACCAAAAAAAGGAAGGTATCTTTCTGTAATTTTGACCCAATTCACAGCTTTCTCTTTCTTACAGCCTTAAAAAAAAAAAAAAAAGAGTAGGGGGGGGAACCTGTTTATAGCATTTGCTTCTTTCATTTTCCTGAAGGTGGGGGGAAGGAAAAAGAACAGGTTTCGAGGTTTATTGTTGCAGCTTCATCTTCCTTGACCTATGCATTCTTCATTGCTATTGAAAGTTAATGGGGGCACAATTGCATTCCCAAACATTGGGGCTGTGAAAGTAGCCAGGGCCCAAACTTACTTGATCTCTGGTGATCGGTTCAATTTAGTGACCATTTTTAGCCATTAGGGTCCAGGCAGAGTGATGGTGATTTGGCGGAGGCCCAGTGTCTCTGGGAAAATTGGCTCTTTGATAAGAGTCCTGTTATCAGAGGGGGATACTTTCTCATTTACATTTAGATGAGTATTGATTATTTATTTACTCTGAGAAGTGAGATTCGTTCCCAATCTTATCTCTCCTCGTCTCTGCTTGTCAGCAGAAAGAGAGATAGAGCTCCCTGACATCAGCCCCCGAGATAACAGCACTTTCTTAGCAGAGATAAAAGTTGGAATTGGGCCTTTTTCTCGCCTTGACTGAAAGGATAAGTTTTAAAAATTAGAACTGATGGGTCAGGCTTTCAAAAGCCTTTCTGAAGGCTTTTGCAATTTAACCGGCCAGCGGGATGGCTCAGTATAATAGGGTCCAGCTTTTCACTCTTTTGTTGAGGGAATTGTTTAATTTGGTTATACATCTCGTCATCTGGGGGTGGAGGGGCCTTTTTCTTTTTGGCAGGGTGCAGCATAAGAAGGCAGAATTGTTAACCTTCGCAGGTCACATTCAGTTTTGTTTTGTTTTTTAATTTTGAAACCAGCTGCTAGAAGGGAAATGTTTAAGCAATAGGTCAGGAAACAAAAAAACTGTGAAATTGGGGGGGGGGGCAGTGAGGGAGATGTGGATTGTTTACCAAACACATTCTAGCGTTAGCAGCCCCACATATGTGACTGCTTGTGGCTGAAGTGCAGCATCCATGGAGGTTGTGCCCAACTAAGCACTACTCAGAGTAGACCTACTAGAATCAATTGACCTATTAGTCGTGTGCTACAAATGTGTTTCCGGGCTTAATGCAAAGATCAGGTTTTGACCTATAAAGCTTTATATGGCTCAGAACCCGGGTACCGCAAGGACCACCTCTCCCCACATAAACCCACCCAGACCCTGGGATCACCATTTGAGGCCTGTCTTCATGTGTCTCCTCCATGGGAGGTTTAGAGACTGGCAACACAAGATTGTGTCTTTTCATATGTGGAATGCTCTCCCCAAGAAGGCACCCCTGGCGCCATCTTTATTTTTTGGCACCAGACTTTCAGCCCTGAATCTGAACTGGGGCACAATCTGTAAGTCCTGCCTTTTCTCTGTAGATACATGGTTTTATACTTTTGCTAGACTTGTTCCTAACTGGTTCTTATGTAAGTCACTTTGTGTCACTCTGCGACAGAAGTGACTAACAGATAAAGTAATAATTTCAGCTGGTCTCCTCTCAATAGGACTGGCATTGGGTACAACCCAGAGAGTCTCTCCCAGTGCTACATGAAGGTGCCAGGGATTGAACCCAGGACTTTTGCAACTAAGCTGTGGCTGCAACCTCACACCATTTAGTTTTTCCCCCAGGCTGAGTACATGCCTTCCAGCAGAGTTAAATAAAGGGAAATTACGTAATCAGTTACAAATGGGTGATCCCGTACACACACCCCAGTGATCTCTGGGTAATCAGGGCATGAAGACACCAGTGCTTTCCCCAGCAAGTATTTTTTTGTGGGTTGACTTTTTGTGGGTAGACTTCAGAGGAAGCTGGAGCTTCTGTTTAGGTGTTGTGGCCAATGGTCATGGGTTGACTTCTCTTCCATGAATTTGTATATTATATGTAGCTCCTCCTTTCCCCCACCCCTTTCCAGAAGCAGCCAATGTTCCTGTTTTCATACTAACACACTTTTTCTCTTGCTGGTAGTTCATTGGTTTGCTTTTAAAAAAAGATAAGTTTATTATATTTTGTCGTGATCATTATTTGTTTGATGTTTATTTTGTATGCTGCTTTGCAAAGTCAGTGTTGGAAGGCATTATAAAAAATCTTAACAACAACAACAATAGCCACCATTGGAAGTCACTTCTAAGAATCCCCCTTTGCTTTTTGATTAATCTAGGAACTCTCCCATTGTCACGGTGTGCCTTCCTAAAACCATCACTCCTGTTCCGTTTTCATTTCCCATGAAGAATCATAGAATCATAGAATTGTAAGGGACCACAAGAGCCATCTAGTCCAACCCCCTGTGATGCAGGAATCTTTTGCTCAATGTGGTACTCGAACCCACAACCCCGAGATTAAAAGTCTCATGCTGTACTCACTGAACTACCAGCTACTTCCCATCACCAGCTGCAGTAGCCAGGTGTTGCTGGATTCTCATCTCCCAACATCCCTGGCCATTGGCTAGGCTAGCTGGGGTCAATGGGTGTTGTAGACCAGCAACATCTGGAGGGCCACAGATCCTTCATCCGTAATCTAAAAAGTGGTATTCCTTATTTCATGCGAGAGACAAAAGGGGGCGCCTCTTGGATTAGGGCTGAGAAACACATAGCCCTTCTAGATCTTGTTTGGACTCCAGCTCTCAGCAGCCCCTGTCACTGTGGCTAAAGCTGCAGAAATATATATTCGACAGCTAGCATATCTGTGTCCCATTTCCCCTGGTTACTAAGTCTAGAATTTGCAAATGAGCTGTTGTAATGAAACAACTCAGACTGTGAGCTTCTAGATGAGCTGTAGGCTCCACCCATACAACGTTCACCAGAAACAACTTCCGTTCCAAATGTTCTCCCTGCTAAATCTGGAGTTCCCCTCTCCTCAGAAAACCCAAAAAGGACATTTTCCATGTATACCTTTGTCCGTTGTTGTTTCAGTGGGGGAGTTTTTGGTGTGGAGCAGTTTCTACAGAGGAGGGTTGCTTGAAATAGCAAACAGTGGAAAACAGGGAGAATGGACATGGAAGCTCCAGGTTAAAATCACACCCAGATATATGCCACTTTATGTATGGATTGCCTGGGGCAAATGTCAAATGTATACCAGCTCTTGGTTTTAAGACTACTCCTTTTCCTTGTGTGTTTGTTCCCATAATTAGGGATGGAAAGGAAAACCCATCCCTTAGCCTTTCTTGCAGGTAGCTTCCTTTGGTTGAATTGTAATCTGTTTTATGCTTTTCAACTATCTTTTTTATGTATAAAAAGCACCCATATTCTTAAAATTTTTGGAGGCATACCAATTGATTTTAAAGACAATCCATTAATTGATCAAAAGGCAGACCATTAATCAACACAACGGTTTCCAAGCCGTTGTGTCATTAATGGGTGCCAGCAGCAAATTTCTAAGCAAATGTGGCAACTGGGATCTTTCCAGCCACGGGTGCCAAGAGCGGGGGCTGTTCTCAGTTCTGAGGATTGTTTTACACAGGGCTGCTCAGTTCTTAATCCACGTCTGACAATACACACACGCAAACAGTTTCCATTTTAGCGTCTGCTTTTGGCACTCATGGCAATGCCTTTTTTGTTCTTTTTTTTTAAGCTATCATGGGTAAAATGTGTTTTTCCTTATTTGACGCAACTTATCCCCCCCCCCCCCAATTTGTTCCTTTCCTAGCTTGTGGGCTTTGGGTTTATCACAGACACGCACACAGGGGTGGTTTCTTTTTTAAAAAAAGATGAGCAAGTGCTTTCCACTTTGTTCTGGGATGCTTTGTGTTTCTTTTTGTGTGCAAGTGGTTTTGTTTTGTTTTTATTTTGCTTTGTTCTCTCACCTCTCCAATCCCTCTTTGTGTGTGCGTGTGCATTCACGTGCGCCTTTTTCCCTTTACTTTCCTTTTTTTTTCCTTTGCTAGTTGCTTGTTTCTCAGAGTGCAATTGGTTTCCTAAACGCCTGGAACCAGCTACATGTGCCATTTCTGATTGCGCCAGCCACATGGGGACTCGCTGCGCTTTCCCCCCTGCAGCCCACAAATCGGCTGCTTTTTCTGCATCTGTTCAAGAAAGTCACCAAGAGTAGAGAGAGAGAGTATTCATTTTCCCCGACAAATCAATGCTGCATCAAGAGCAAACTACACTGGCACAGGGAGAGTACTCTTCACACGACTGGGGCTGGGGGGGGGGAGGAAGGGAGAGCAGGAAGGGCAGAGGAGCCATAATTGAAACCCAGCCGCCGTAAATTTTGAAATTAATTGTCTTAACACGTTCCATCTCGTAACCAATGTGATGTCCGAGGCGCCCGTTTTTGTTTTTGCCTGTGCTTTTTAAATATTTGTAAATGCTTTGCTGAGTTTGAATTATGAGAGGATTACGATGAGACACTTAACTCCCGTTCCAGAGAAAGCATTGTCTGCTCTTTTTCTCTGCACCTTCCTCCTGCAACCCATTACAGCCACTCCACAAATTCTTAAGAGAAGGAGAAGCGTTTCAGAGCCTTAAAGGAGTCAAAGGTTGAGAATGGTCATCACATGCCTTTGAATTAGAACAGCGTTTACCAAATCTCTGTTACTGTTTTCTGCATTAAAACTGGAGGGGTTGATTTCCAGTGTGTGTTGTAATATTTAATGACTTGCCCTCAAAGCAGATTCTTCCTTCACTGAGTTGAGGGCCTGGTTGTTGCTGATCTGGATATTCCTGATTAGGAAGAAGCCTGCACAAAGCAGAGACTCATAAAGAGGTGCAGCAGGCAACCTCATCTGATGCTGAACATTTTCTTTATCTAGAAGGACTGAATGATCTGCTTATACTCGATGAGGAGAGGTATAAGAGTTTTCTATCTTCAAGTGAAGACTTCTTGGAAGGGAGGGTAGGCCAGATCATGACTCGTGCACAGACGCAGAGGGGAGCCTTTTCCCAGGGCGGGAAGGTATACATTCATATCTCGGTGCAATGTAGCAGAATTAGACAGCAGGGCATCTATGAATGGGCAGGTGCATTATGATCACAGGAGTCTTTAATTATCTAATTAACTTTATGTCCCATCACACAAGTTCCCTTATGGTACACCATTTGGAATTTGCCAGATTACTAAATTCAGATCCCTCCTTGAGGCATGGAATTAGTGGGTGGGATTTTTCTTGGGGCGCAAATCAATTTGCTCTACATCTACATTCTTTCAGTACTAAAATGGGAACAATACTGGTCTGCCTTACAGGGCAGGGAGGTGTTAAGAAGTATAAATAACTAAATGTGGTCTTTACTATTTATCTGTTCAGACTTTGTCTCATCTGGAGTCCTTTAATGCTGAACCATCTTCTCCCCCGAGGGTCGCAGTCCCTTCTGGAAAACCTTCTGAGAGCTGCGTGCCAGTGGTGGGCAGGGCCAGAGGCAGAAGTGGGCAGAGCAATCGGGATAAATTTTTATCTTTGTTCAGCAGGCTAATTTCTAAACACCCCTCTCTCTATTTCATCCATGGAAGCAAGAAGTTTTAGCAGAGTTCAAGGACATATTCTGGACAAGGAAAAATACTGTGTGAGCCAGAGCCAATGAGGTTGTGTGGCTAAAGGAGTGGGAATGTGGCTCGGGGAGAGTTATGAGGGCCAGATAGAGAGGCCTAGAGGGCCACCGTTGACTCTTGAGCTTCAGGTTCCTCACCCCTGCTTCAATGTTTTATTTCTTCCCTCCCTCCAAAAAAATACCCCCTTCCTCCCTGCCCAAGCTGAAAGAAATCCTGTAAATGTATTGTCTGTTTTCAGGCCCTCAGTACCGGCTGGAGAAGCAGAACGAGCCCAACGTCCCTGTTGACTTAGACTGTACCTTGGAGAGCCAGAGCACTTTGGAATTCTGCCTCGTCCGCGAGAATAGTACGTTGTTGGCCCTTTCCCTCCCTCTCTTGCGCTCTCGTAAAAGCTGCTTAAGGTCACATTGTTTATGTCCTCTAGATCCCCCGGGCTGGGCAAGCAAAGTTGGAAGAAGATCTGGCTATTTCTTTATTTTCTTCCTTCCTCTTCCCAACCGCCCCCCAAAGCCATCTTCCCTCCCTGCCAGAAAGACTTCTCTTTCCAAAACTACAGTGATTGATTTCCATACCTTTTCGGTTAAATAGTCTGCACCCTATCACTTCATGATTAATCTGTTTTCTGCTAACCTCTGTGCTTGTGAAGTTACGAGCCTGTTATGAACCTCTCCCTTTCCCTCTCCCTCTCTCTCCTGCCCCAGTCACCGATCTACCCTTCTGCTCCAAGAAACCTGAGCAAGGATGGCCTGGCTTGTTACAGAGGTTGACCCCTTCTTCTCAGGCTTTTACCAGCATTCCTTCTACTTTTTATTTGTTTAAAAGCATTTCTAAACCACATAATCTTTAATCTCTTAAACCAGCCCGCCAGATCCATTGCTTATTGACCAATCAGGTCATTCTTACATAGTGGGGTGGAGAACCATTTTAGCTGCATGGGCTGGATCCTTATCAAGATCAACCTCGCAGGCCAAATCTGAAAGGTGGGTGGGTCAACTTGCATTCTCAATAGTGGTTTAGCTTTCAGTCCCTCTTCCCAGGAGACTCTGGGAATTGTAGTTCCAGGAGGGAACTAAGGGTCTCCTAACAACTCTCAGTGGCCTTAACAAACTACAGCTCCCAGGATGCTTTTGGGGAAGCCATAACTGTTTAAAGTAGCATAAGCTTGTCTACACAAAAATGTTTTAAGCAGGCCCCAAAAAGAGTTCGGTGAAAGAGCCTGTCTGATGTCAGTAGACCATCATGGGCTGACTGAGGTCCACTCCCTTGACTCAGAGGTCATGAGACTTCTGAAGCTCTTTTGTAAGTGTCTCTGAGAACTTCTTGAAGCTATAAAGCATAATGTAAGTATTCTAAATAAATAAGCACACAAACAAAGAAACAGCCCAAGCCAACTAACTTGTGTTTTCTAAGGATTAGATTCCAGTGAGCTTTCTTGCTTATCATATCTTTATCTCATCTTTTTTTCTCCAAGGGGCTCCAGGTGGCATTCCTGGTTCACCCCCTCATTTAATCCACACAACAACCCTTTGAGGTAGGTGAGGCTGAGAGGGAGTGACTGGTCCTCAGCATCACCCAGAGAGCTTCATGGCTGAGTGGGAATTTGAACCCTGATTTCCCAGGTCCAAGTCCCAGATTCCAGCCGCTATACCACACTGGCTCTCATTTAAGAGGGCATTATCTCATAGCTCAATATATTTAAGTTTGCTGCTTCTTTTCTCTTAACTCAGTATTTAAGGCATATCAAAGTGGAGGGGAAAGAAAATGTGAGGAATTGGACAGCTGTGAATGAGCTCTTCACATCCTTTGGAAGTGGCTGCAATTGCATGATACGTTTCGGTCTAATTTTAGCTGCTGTAATTAAAGTTAGTTGTTTATTCTGATAAAGGAGTTTCAGTACAAGAGTTATTTCAGATGATCCACTCACGGTACGTATGTAATGTGTGTGATATGTATATGTGCAATATATGATTGTGTGTGATATATGTGTGTAGGAGAGGATAGCCATCCATTCTCTGCACAGAGCTGAACAGATGCTAGTGAAATGCAAGCCAAAATTCTCTTTTTCAGCCAGTGTATCATTTATATTTCAAAGGGATTAAGTTAAAAAAGAGGGCTTTGCGTTAGCACAAATACACAGCAAGATGTCTCCTTTTCCACAGAGCCCTTGCTGCTGTCAAAAGGATTAACAAAACACTTCCCATATTTGGGACTTTTGAAACATACAGTAAGACTCCTATTTGGAATGCCGTTGCCTATTTTTTTCCTCCTCTCTCTCTCTTTCTCTCTCTCTCTTTTACGAGGTCCCCCAACTATTCACGCTTAATTTACTTTTATACCTCCCACCCAGCTTCTGGAAAGTTCCTGGTTCTCATTTCATCGTTAGATAGTAATTAGTATTCAAGGGAAATTGGTCTTAATATATTAAAATTGGTTAAGTGCCTTTAGACCTGTACCAAAGCCAATGTCTTATTGGAAAATGTAATTGGGGACGCTGTGTATGTAATTAATTGAATTACAATTAAGAACTTTCATTAAGCAATATACTAGTACGTTGAAGTAATAAGGGAATGTGGGTCTTTTTGTGGGGGTGCTGCATGGTTAACCTTGTGTTGTTATTTTCTTGGAGAAACAGGAGATTTGTTCGGTCTCTGATGCAGGGGTGGCTTACCAGCTATGGTTGGGCTCCAGCTCCCATCAGCCCCCACCAGCTTGGTCAGCAGTTGGGGACAGTGGAAATTGCAGTCCAGTAACATATAGGGGTCATGGTTTGGGCTCCCCTTGATTTGATGTTTGAAGCAGCAAGGCTAAAGATTACTTCTTCTGTATTGTTGATATGAACGTTTTGCCATTTTCTTGCACTGCTCCCAAGGCAGGAACATAGGAAGCTGCCTGGCACTGGGTCAGATCATTGGGTCCATTCTAGGTCAATATTGTCTGCACTGATTGGACGTGCTTTAGGCAGGAGACATTCACAGTCCTTCCTGGAGATGGGTCCTGAGCACACCCAGCCAAGGCAGGCAAGCAGCCAGTAGTTTAATTCTTTATTGACAAAAGCACATGCTTCCAGAAGTTCCTAAGGTGCACTGGATACACATGCTCCTAGTGACTACATAGCTGGCATTAAGTTTCCCAACTGAGCAGGTGAAGCAACAGTGGGACAGCCATGCCCCTCTCCCCCCTAGCTTAAGTACCCTCATCTGAAGAAGCAGAGTGCATGCAGCCTGAGACTTCTTCTGCGCTTCCCTCTTGAAGCCCCTCCTGGTTCTAGGAGATAGCAGGGAAGAGGGCAGTGGAGACTTGACCAGCCCACCCCTCACCTGAACAGCCTATTCCTGCGCCCCCACCTCCATCTCTTGACTGCTTGGACCCTTCCCCTTCCTTTAGCCCAGGCTCCTGACTCATGGGTGGCACCAAACCCCATAAATTGCTGCCCCTCTCTCCTGAGTTAGCCTCTGTCCCCCTGCCTTTGCCACACACTCATCAGAGCCCTGCTAAGATGCTGCCAGAGATTGAACCTGGGACATTCTGCATGCAAGGCAGATGCTCTGGCACTGAGCTACAGCCCTTCCCTTAGGACACGCCTTAGACAGAGTCAGGTGGTTGGTCCATCTAGCCCAATGTTATCCACATTCATTTGCAGTGGCTCATTAGGGTTTCATACAAGAGGTTGTCTGCAAGTTTTACTCAGGGTAAACCCAATGAAAGTAATGAACCTAGGTTTAGTCGTGCATGGTATTTTCAATGGGTCTACTCTGAGAAGGACTGGCATTGGATACCATCCAGGGGATTGAATCTGTGACCTGGAGAGCTGCTGTCAGTCAGTGTAAATAGTATTGAGCCAGATAGACCAATGGTCTGGCAGTATAAGGCAGTTCCTGTGTTCCTAATAAGCCTGGAGCTGCAGCCTGTTTGAGAAGAAGCCATACCCCCTAAAAGTAGAGGACTCGTGTGTTGGTTTCTTGGGGGATGGAGAGCCACTCTGCCAATCCGTGTGGAGGGAGGGGCCAAGGAGAAGCCATGCCCCAAAAGATAAAAGGGAGTCTGTCAGTCTTGGGTAGAGGGGAGCAGGCAGGAAGCAGAACTCTTCTATAAAATGGGACTGGTCTTAGTCCCAGGCTCCCATCTAGTGGAAGAATTCATCCCGGAAGCCTGATCCAGGGATCCTGGTGCTGGCAGCAGCTAGTCTTGATTTAAGGCTGTTTCCTGTGTTCTTATTGTCAGCTCATATCTCATAGATGGCTCACTATTTCTTTTCTTCTTTTTTGTCAGTGGTTTTCCTAATAATTTCTGTCCTTTCCCTGCTGTAAAGGAAAAGCAAACTAAAAAAGTTTAAACACAGTACCTTTCTCTGCTTCTGCAAAAGGTCCTGTCAAGGGGGCATTTGAGAAAGGTGCTATTTCTCAGAATCATGGCAGTGGCTGTGACTTCAAACAATGAAATGGGTCCATGTTCTTAAGAATGCACATGAAATAATTTCAACAAAGGCTCTTAAAATCTGCTGTGTGGGAATTCCGTTTATGTTTTATTTAGTCTTTGTGGCTCAGTCTTGGATTGATTTAAAGCACAATGCTACTTTTACTCAAAAGCAAGCCCACTGTGGTCAGTGGGGCTTCCTCCCTAGTAATGGTGCATAGGGTGAGACCAGCCGTTCCCCAACCTGGTGTTTCCAGACATTGCTGGGACTACAATTACCATCAGCCCCTAGGCAACATGGCCAATGGCCAGGGTTGATGGGAGTTGTAGTCCCAATCTCTGGAAGGTGCCTGCTTGCAGAATTCTGGTCTCCCTCCCCACTTCCACTGAAATTACACCACCACCCCAGGGGCATGGGTGTGTGTGTTTCTGGCGTTTTGTTGTTTTTCCTTCCAGATCCTCGCATAGCTATTCCTGACATGCCAGCTGCTGTTGCCAACACTGCCACTCAGCTGTTACTTAGAGCTTCACATATTCTCCAACAACTCCAACTTCCTGCTAATTCTGTTTCTCCTGCGTGGGTGCTGTTTCATGGGCCTTAACCCTTTTGACTCAGCTGCTTGAAAATGGCATTTGTGAAGCTTACTATCTGTCATAAGGGGCAAACAAATACACCCCAGCACCCTGAGTCACATGGGGCACAAGCACCACTGCCTCTCTGTGCAGCCGAGGGTCCGATTTCTGACTCCCTAATTCAAGCATTTGCATGTGTATATATATATATATATATATATATATATATATATATATATATATATATCATTGATTTTGTACCCTTTATTTTGTTCATTTATATATCACATTGTTGTTGCACCATTTCTCCCAATGAAGTCAGTGGCAGTGTTGCCTGTGAGGTTGGTTCTTGCAACTTTCCAAAGATATGGGTTCTAGATTATTATCAAGGGAGTTAATAAGTGAGCATGTTTACTTGTATTACTGATTCACAGTGCGGGTGCCTTAGAGCAGGAGTGGGGAAATCATTTTCAGCCTGAGGGCCACATTCCTTCTGTGCAGCCTTCCAGGGGCCACATGCCGGTGTTGGTTGGAGCCAAAGTGTGCGGGTCAACAAATGTTAATGTTACATTTGTATAGGAAGCTAGTTTCGTACATACACACCTCTATCTTACTCACAGACAACCAAAAGGCATTATCAGAGTTCAAGGACATATTCTAGCCAGGAACAAAAACACACAAGGAGGGTGAGAAGCAAGACCAATAGAGAGGCCTAGAACAGCCCCTCTTCGAGGTCCAGAGAGGTTTGATTTGTTCATATAATCAGCTGATCTGAGAGGACATTGCTGTCTAATCTTGTGCCATCAGAACAAGTATACAGTGATGCCTCGCAAGACGAACTTAATTCGTTCCGCAAGTTTTTTCTTCTTGCGAGTTTTTCGTCTTGCAAAGCACGGTTTCCCATAGGAATGCATTGAAAATCGATCAATGCGTTCCTATGGAGACCGTCCGGGGACAGAGGGGAAGCGCCGCGCGCCTTCCCCTCTGTCCCCGGACCTGTTTTAAAGCAAGGGAAGGGGCAGCGTTGCCGCCCCTTTGTTCAAAAGGGGTCCGGGGAGGGAGGGGAAGGCACGCGCGCCTTCCCCTCTGTCCCCTCTTTTGAAGCAAGGGGCGGAGGGGAGAAGATCGCTTCTCCCCGTTGCCGCCCCTTGGTTTAAAAGGGGTCCGGGGAGAGAGGGGAAGGCGCGCGCGCCTTCCCCTCTGTCCCCGGAGATTGCGGGGCTGGCAACGGGGAGAAGCGATCTTCTCCCCGCCGCCCCTTGCTTCAAAAGAGGTCCAGGGACAGTGGGGAAGACGTGCTGCACTTCCCCGCTATCCCCGGAGCTTGCGGGGCAAGCTTTGTTTTGCGAAGCAAGCCCATAGGGAAATGCGTCTTGCGAAGCGGCTAAGAAAACGAAAAACTCCTTCGTCTAGCGAGTTTTTCATCTTCCAAGGCGTTCGTCTTGCGGGGCACCACTGTATTTTTATTCACATTTATTAATGCTTTTAAACAGTTCAGTATAATAAAATCTGCATCAGTTAACAAAAAAGATCAAGACTTTTACCTAACTACAAATCTTAGTTGCTTAAATTTGCAGCTCTGCGTGAGAGAGTCTGCCGTATTTAGGCACAACACACATAAAAACAAGTTGTGAAGTTTATCAGATGTCAAAAAATCAGCAAGTGTCTTAAGTTTGAGGATCTCCTTTGAGCTCAAATTCTTTTGAGTAAATTTAGGAGGCCAGATTCAGCCACCTCTGAGCCTGAGGTTGCCCCCACCCCACCTTAAAGGCATCCCTTTATCCAGTGTTTATCAAGGCTGAGAAGTGTAGTCAAGACATTGGTGAGATGAGGAGTGAACAGTCTCCAGCCCTTGGCATACCTTCAAAAAGCCTCTGTGAGCAGTCAGTTGATACCCCTTGCAAAAGCAGCCTCTTCCTTCCACAACAACCAAAGTAAAGGGAGGTTGATTAGGGAGGCATCCCCCAACTTTGTTCTTGCCAACTGCTGGCTTTGAACAGTCAGCATGTGTTGCCCAACCATTTACCCCAAGGGAATGAGACCCTCAACAGAAAAAAAAAGTTGCCACCCTATGTTAGATTAATCAATTAAATGTTTCGATTAAAAAGTGCTGCTGCTGAATCTGCAAATTTTATTAAATTGTTGCAGAGAATGAAATCAATTCATCATAGTAAACAATAAAACTGTTTTAATCAATTAATCAAATGAACTTCTGATTCAAAATCAATGCTTTTATTCAGCAGAGATTATTAGCTTACAGTTTTTGATAGATTAAAAAGCTAATAAACCAGTAGGTCGTATTCATTCATCCCTTATAAAAAGGTTAGGCTTCCAAACGCCATCTTGAAAGAGGCATTCCTTCTTGCTTGTGTGAGAGAAAGGGGAATATCTCTACAAAACCTGAGGCAGGATTTCAACCTGCCATTTCCCAAGTCCAAGCCCTAACCCTAGCTCACCATAGCTCTTACCCCAGGGTTCATGTTTCTAGTTACACAACTGAGCATTTGAAAGAGGCTCTCAATGACTTTTATTTTTAGACTTCATTTATGTATCCCTTCCTGTGATGCTTCTCA
The DNA here is from genome assembly GCF_965112155.1 of Podarcis liolepis. Taxonomy (NCBI): domain Eukaryota; kingdom Metazoa; phylum Chordata; class Lepidosauria; order Squamata; family Lacertidae; genus Podarcis; species Podarcis liolepis. The sequence continues at coordinate 39,130,990 of NC_139570.1, read as the reverse complement.
AAATGATTTCACAATGCCATTATATGTAAAAGAATTACATATATAGAAACCATTACATACACTGGTCATGCTGGCCTTACTCTGCCTCCTCGGAGGGAGCAGTGCTTCTGAATACCAGATGCTAGAAACCACAGGAGGGGAGAGTTGCTCTTGTGCTTGTGGATTTTCCACCTTGGTTGGCTACTGTGAGAACAAGATGCTGGACTAAATGTTCTTATACAGGCATCCCCCCCCCCCACGTACACACGTGTGTGGCTGTGTATGTGTGTGGTGACAGGAAATAAGTAGGATCATACCAGGAAACAACGGGAGAGAGCTGGAGATCTGAAGATGACAGACTGAAGTAGAGCTCATCCGGAGACCCTCCTGCGCCAAGCCGGGCTCCCCAAAGACAGGGCCGCCCAGACAACTACCAGTACAGTGGTACCTCGGGTTACAGACGCTTCAGGTTACAGACTCCACTAACCCAGAAATAGTACCTCAGGTTAAGAACTTTGCTTCAGGATGAGAACAGAAATTGAATGGTGGCAGCAGGAGGCCCCATTAGCTAAAGTGGTACCTCAGGTTAAGAACAGTTTCAGGTTAAGAACGGACCTCCAGAACGAATTAAGTTCTTAACCCGAGGTACCACTGTAAAGAGAAGAAAGGAAGAAGAGGGAGGAAATGGGGCAAGAGGCACAGGGGCAACGGAAAGGGGACACCCGCTGCTTCACCACCATTGGGATTCTGCTGCCGCTCCTGCTGGCTTCCCTCCACCAGCCTCACTGAGCAAGTGGAGGCTCCCTGCCTCCATCCACCACCACCCCCAACGTGGCCATACCTGAGAGACTGACCTTCTCAGGAGGAGGAGAGAAAGGTGGTGACAGTGAAGGCATCTGCTTGCATGGAAAGTGAGCAAGGGCTCCTGGGGGGGAAATGGCAGCACCCAGGAAGGAAACCTGACCCAACCCTGCTTCCCACGCAACTTCCCCCTAAAGACCTCAAGCCCCGCAGGTCTCCTGGAGCCAGGGTTGTTCGCTCCCTCGGTTTATAAAGGAAAATCTTTTATCCCTTTCCTTCCCTTTTTATTTTTATTTTAAAGATGCTTTTTAGAGGACTGCAAGAAGATCAAACTTATCCATTCTTAAGGAAATCAGCCCAGAGTGCTCACTGGAAGGACAGATCCTGAAGCGGAGGCTCCAATACTCTGGCCACCTCATGAGAAGAGAAGACTCCCTGAAAAGGACCCTGATGCTGGGAAAGATGGAGGGCACAAGGAGAAGGGGACGAGATGGTTGGACAGTGTTCTTGAAGCTACCAATCTCGAAGCTACCAGTTTGACCAAACTGTGGGAGGCAGTGGAAGACAGGAGTGCCTGGCGTTCTCTGGTCCATGGGGCCATGAAGAGTTGGACAAGACTAAATGACTAAACAACAACAACACTTTACGTGATTTCACTTATTCATGCGGGGGCCCAGAACGTAGCCCCGCATAAGTGGGAGGATGCCTGTATATAAAAACAATTTTAAACAGTTTGAGATTCTGATCGGAATAAAAAACTCCTGCTCGGAAGGCTTGTTGAAAGAGGAAAGTCGAATCTGGAGCATGCATCATTACTTTTTGTTCAGCTGTGTTCTTGGTTATATGTTATGATAATAGTCCATAGCGTGGTCACATTAACCTGGGAATCTGTTGTAGAAAAACACTGTCATGACTCCGGAGGAGTCATTACCAAACACCTACCTGCGTAGGACTGGTGTGGTTACTGTGGCATGCAGTGTTGCATTTGCTGAGAGATCCCATTTGTTGTGAGGCACAAAGGAAGTCAAACAAGCCTGATTTACTTTTTACAGTTTCAGAAGTCCTGTTGGATTTTGCGTGGCACAGCATTGGGGTGTGAAATTGCAATGACGGGGCCATCTGCCTTAATCCTTGTATCCCAATTGAACCTTTCCCTCCCTGCGTTTTTATTTAGAGTGATTATGCAGCTTTTCAGAGCATATTTTATCTGGTTTACCCTACCCCGCCCCACCAGTTCTCTGTTAAATGGACTCTATTATTATGAAGACTAAAGGACAGAGTCTGGAGGTCTCACCCTTTAAAAAAAGAAAAAAGAAAGCTTGTGTTCTCATCCTTGCCATTTAATTTTGCCTGCTGATATTACACACGCTTAAATTACACCCAGGGCCAGTGAGAGCCTGCCCAAACTTGGGACCAGTTCATCATCTGGTCCCCCCTCATGGGGAAGGGAGTTCCACAGTTTGCTTGGCTGGCCAGCAGAAGCACCTTTCCACCAGTCACTGCTTGGCCACATGGATTCTGTAGTTGTGAGAGCATCTTCTGCGGATCAGTCTCTCTACAGGGACAGCTTTGGGGCCACTACTGCTTGGGGAGCTGGTCTGGTGGTGGAGCATGCCTGTCGTGAACAAGCTAGTCAGATGTTGACTCAACAGCTGAAACAAACAGTACAAGGCAGCACCCATTTGCATGGCCAGCGTTGTGTTAACAGTGTTGTTGTTTAATCAGAGGGGAAGTTTGCAGCATCTAACGGGAGTTGCAGTCCAAATCAAACCAAAGCTCTGCTAGCAGCAGACCAGATCACCCTCCATTTCACCAAGCTGTGGTATGGACTTTGGGTATTTCTGTGGTGCCTTTTTGACTACCCTGACCCTTATTACATGAAGTTTGTACCTGTTCTCAGGTATGTTGTTCAGTATTGTGTGCAGACCAGCAAATACCTGGACATGCTGAGAACTGAACTAGATTCCAACCTCTGCACGACTCAGGGGCTTGGCAAAAATAGCCTCAATAGCTCTTCATCAGCTCCCTCACAAGTGGATATCATGATTGGTTTCTGCTCCTCCTCATCCTTGTACCGACTTCCCTTTCTTGTGCATTCCTTGTCTGTGCCACAGGGAGCTTAGGGGTGGGCCATGCACGGCCTCTACTCACCCCTTGTGCTTGCCTGTTTCTCTTCCTCCCCTTGGCTCTGTAAGCCCCAGCTTCCTTTGTTACACCAATCCTACACCTTTTCCTCTTCACACACACTCATTTGCATCCTTGGGCAGCGGCCAAGGCCCTGGCAGGATCCAGTGCCACAGTGCCTGCCCTGGCCCCATCCCTTAATTTGTTTTGTAGCCCAGCTCTCAGAGCAGCACCCAGTGACTGGATCCAGACAGCCTTTTAACTCCCCACGATTCCCCCAACCTGTCATCTCTCTGGTAGAGCATTGTAGAGGAGCTAAAAGGATGGTCAGGTCCAAGCACCCATCACTGCTTTCAGCAGTGTCAGCCTGACCAGGTAAGGTCAGGTCTCACCGACAAAGAAAGCCCCCCCCCCCAACTTAGAACTGGCCCTCTTGTTGACCAGGGTGTGCTTCTCAGTCCTAATGTGATTTGTAGTTTGTTCCCAGATCACTTCTCACGGGAATGGATAGCTTCCCAGCTCCCACTAGGTGACACACTATAGACACAGCCATACCACATACCGTATTTTTCGCTCTATAAGACGCACCAGACCACAAGACGCACCTAGTTTTTGGAGGAGGAAAACAAGAAAAAAAATATTCTGAATCTCAGAAGCCAGAACAGCAAGAGGGATCACTGCACAGTGAAAGCAGCAATCCCTCTTGCTATTCTGGCTTCTGGGATAGCTGCGCAGCCTGCATTCGCTCCATAAGACGCACACACATTTCCCCTTACTTTTTAGGAGGGGAAAAGTGAGTCTTATAGAGCAAAAAATACAGTATTTAAAGCACTATGGTACAAATTTAAGCAGTTATGGCTTCCCCCAAATAATTCTGTGTTCTGTGGTTTCACAGGTACAACTCCCAGAGTGATTAAACAATACTCTTCCCAGGGGTCTCTGCCAATTGTAGCTCTTTGAGGGGAACAGGGGTCTCCTAACGAATCTGGGGGGCGGGGGGAACGGGGAAGACTGTTTAAACTGGTATCAAAGTGCTTTAAATGTACCGCATGAATGTGACCTCTGAGAACCCAGTATAAGCCTATCACAAAATGCTTCAGGGCATCCAGGCTGGCCCCTTCCCACCTTCAGAGCAGCTCAGTGGTTTGGGATATCAGTTTGCCCACCCGGGGATTAGAAGGTCAGAGCTCTGGAAGCATTATTACCACACTGAGCCCTTTCCAGCAATGTAAAAGTCTTGCGTAGAATTAATGTACAGAAATTGGCAAGCCATGTTCCCCTTTTTACTGCCACTTTTCAGGCCTCTCTGCTAAAATCCCATCTTCTCATTTATTAAAAAAATTTCTTTCATTCATATATATATATATATATATATATATATATATATATATATATATTCATTAATCTCTCATGACAAAATTTAGGGCTGCGAAACTGGCAGTTGTTTCGGCTTTTAGGACTACATTAGCTGGCGTATTAAACAAAATGTGTCACTCTCGCAGTATCTTCTGCAAGAAGCTAAATCAATTTCCTCAGCCGTTTCCATGCACCACTTTATCTAAAAGCATCTGAATTATCATTTACAGCTAAGATGCTTTATTAGCAGCTGGCTTGAAAATTGCTCTATGGGAGAGAAAAAATTGTGTGTCACTTTATAGTAATTTTTAAATTGGTGTTAATCCAACATAGTAAAGTATTTTTTATATAAGGGTGGGGGGGGACCCAAAAACCGTTTTTCATAATTGTCATTTTGGCTTAATGAGATGTTATCTTTTTCTTCTTCTTCTTTATTTTTGGAAGCCAGCTCTGCCATGGCAGAGAGAATGCTATATGAAGTAAATAATATTTGGGGTTTCCATCATAGAACTGTAAACATACTGGACTTAACATACTACCTTCTCGTAACTGAAGGCTCAAGTTGGGCAACTTTAGCCAAAAGGTGGGGAGGGTGGGGGGGTGAGAGAGACACACAGAGAGAGAACACTGATATCTGACGCCTTTTGTGGGGAGTTTAAAAGCACACAAAAATAGCTATACCAAGTATCAACAGTGGGGTACTCATGGACCCACACAGCCCCCGCAAAAAACCTTCTCCAGTCCTCACAGCATCTCCTCCCCCCCCCACTTCCCCCATTGAAATAAGGCCTAAAAGAAGCATTGTATTGTAACCAATAAAACAGGTTGTGTGTTGAGTTAATAGTACAGTGGACACTCGGGTTGCAAACGTGATACATGTGGGAGGCACATTCGCAACCTGCAGCATTCGCAACCCGCAGCACCATGTCTGAGCACTCGCGGGTTGTGATTTGGCGCTTCTGCGCATGCGCAAAACACAATTTAGCGCTTCTGCACATGTGCAAGTGCCAAAACCTGTAAGTAACCCGTTCCGGTACTTCTGGGTTCGGCGCGGTGCGCAACCCCAAAACATGCAACCTGAAGCGTCTGTAACCCGAGGTATTACTGTATTTATGTTTGTTTGTCGTCCACAACAGTTTCTCTGGTTTGCCAGTGAACCCGCAAGCCCCACAAAGGTTGTGATCTCTGTGATGGTGTAGAGGAAAACCCTGCCAACATTCCCTGGCCATATCCACACCATACATTTAAGGCACTATGATACTACTTCACACAGTTATGGCTTCCGCCAAAGCAACTTGGGAGCTGGAGTTTGTTAAGGGTTCTGAGAGCCGTTAGGATTCCCTTATTCCCCTCCCAGAGCTACAGTTCCCAGACTGGTTAAACAATCAGTACCTGAGACCCTACCTGCCCGCAGACCGTCTTGCCAGAGTGGTGCATGCTCTAGTTATCTCCCGCTTGGACTACTGCAATGCGCTCTACGTGGGGCTACCTTTGAAGGTGACTTGGAAACTACAACTAATCCAGAATGCGGCAGCTAGACTGGTGACTGGGAGTGGCCGCCGAGACCATATAACACCGGTCTTGAAAGATCTTCATTGGCTCCCAGTACGTTTCTGAGCACAATTCAAAGTGTTGGTGCTGACCTTTAAAGCCCTAAACGGCCTTGGTTCTGTATACCTAAAGGAGCGTCTCCACCCCCATCATTCTGCCCGGACACTGAGGTCCAGCACCGAGGGCCTTCTGGCAGTTCCCTCGCTGCGAGAAGTGAGGTTGGAGGGAACCAGGCAGAGGGCCTTCTTGGTAGTGGCGCCTGCCCTGTAGAACACCCTCCCAGCAGATGTCAAGGCAGTAAGGCAATGAGCAACTATTTTACTTTTAGGGAAGTTTTTAATGTCTGATGCTGTATTGTTTTTAATATTCGGTTGGAAACCGCCCAGAGTGGCTGGGAAAACACAGCCAGGTGGGCGGGGTATAAATAAATTATTATTATTATTATTATTATTATTATTATTATTATTATTATTATTCCTGGAGAACCCTGGACACTGTAGCTCTAAGAAGGAAATAGGGATCTGCTAACAACTCTCCGCAGGATCCAAAGGTTATTGGTCTCTCAGCTGAGTTGATGGAAAAACCTTGCAGTCCCTTTCCTTCAGAAAGAGGGGAGAGATATAAATTATTTGTCATCATCCTAATCTCGCTATCTACTTTTGCCTGATGAAGCTGGTTTATTAGCAGAGCCAGTGGGGAGAGGCCTTGGAGGCCTCTGCCTTTCCTGTAACCAAATACAACAGACAAGATATTTGTGCTTATTTATTTATAAGAATATTTATAAACCACTAAGTCACAAAAACGTCAAGGCAATGTACAATAAAATAAACAAAAAACAAAAAAACTAATAATGAAGTACAGAACAAATGGCTAACACAGACTCAATAAGTTTGGTTGACTAGCATAACTTTTCATTCATCCAGGTACAGAACCTGCATTTTTAAAAATTCTGGTTTTGACCCAAAAGTGCATTTATTTGCTCACCTGCTTTGCAGTTCTGTCAATGACTTTTGCATGGAATCCTTTTACCTTGCAGTGGTATGTCAACAGAACAGGCCCTCTTATGTTTTTGACCTTTCTTTTCTTTTTTCTTTTGGTGTAGGTTCGAGAGGCGAAGAGATCTCCGAAGAGGACCCACAGATCGACATTGCAACCGTCCAGGATATGTTAAGCAGCCACCATTACAAGTCTTTCAAAGTCAGCATGATCCACAGGCTTCGGTTCACCACAGACGTTCAGTTAGGTAAATTGGTTTGCCCCACTCAATGCTAACAAAAAACAACAACCCCATACATGTGATCATTTACCTACCATCTTTGATTCCTAGTTTTTTCTTCACTGACATTTACAATATACCAGTCAGGGACTGGGCAGAGGAGGAATGGTGGAGACCGCCTCCTCCTCCCCTTTCTGACTCTTCCAGGGAGGAGGAAGAGGAAGACAGTATAGATTAACAAGTGGGTTGTAGGAGATCACAGCTCAGAGGCAGATGAGGGGGAAAGTTGGGAAATAATGGAAGAGGAGGAGAAGGAGGGAGCGGGGCGACAACTGACAAACATGGTGTCTTTAGAAAGCATTACAGACCCTCCATCTCCCAGAACCCAGTGAGCCTTGAAAGTAAAAGAGCAAAGAGCTCAAAGACAGAGGGCCCATAGCAGCATCCATAGGAGAGACGATGAGATTGACGAATGAGGAAATGGGAGAGACGGGGTGGATATTCACTCAGGACAATGCCATTATCCAAGAGGCTGGGTTCTGTAGCCTCTCTCTGTAAATATTGAATTAAAAAAGGACAGTAATAAACCTTCCCTTGTCCTTATACTTTCCTGGGCAACCAGCTGGGAGCCACTGACAGCATCCTGACAATACCTGCTATTGTGTAATCCAGGGATAGCTAGTATGGTGCCATCCAAATGTTAGACTGCAGCTCTCATCAGCCGCAGCCAGCATGACTGCTGGTGAGGAATGATGGGAGTTGTAGTCTAACAACACCTACAAACGTAAGAAGAGCCTACTGGATCAGGCCAGTGGCCCATCTAGTCTAGAATCCTGTTTTCACAGTGGCCAGCCAGATATCCATGAGAAACCTGCAAGCAGGATTCAAGCACAAGAGCACTCTCCCCTCCAGCAGTTTCCAGCAGCTAATATTGAGAAGCATTATTGCCTCCAACAGTTGATGCAGAGCATAGCCATCATGGCTCATAGCCATTGATAGTCCTCTCCTCCATGATTTTTTCCAGTCTTCTTTTAAAGCCATTCAGATTGGTGACCATCACTGCCTCCTGTGAGAGTGGGTTCCCATAGTTTCGCTATGTGCTGTGTGAAGTACTTTTATCTGTCCTGAATCTTCCAGCATTCAGCTTCACAAGATGTCCACTGGAGGGCACCACATTGGCAACCCCTGGTGTAGTCCCTACACCCAAATGGTACTAGGATGGTATTCCCTTCTCTCATTTCCCTTCCATGCTGACCTTAGATGGGGGAGAGGGGTAGAATGGGAGGGTGCAAAGGAAAAGGCTGGACTGAATTTTCAGGAGTCCTGGTTCTCTGGGTGAAATTTTGTGTTGAAAACGCAATGGGGAAAACACAAGCAGTCTGATTGTAATTTCAATCCAAATAATTTGCATTAAGTTAGATTGCAGAATTTCTCAGTGCAGAATTTTGAGTTATTTGAGCTTCTTCTTTTTAAGCCCAGTGTGCACCCAGCCCTGATGAGAACTTAACCATTGGCCTTTTGCAGCCTTCGGGTCTCAAGCACATGTGCGTTTGTGTACAAGAGCCAGGCAATAAGATGTTTTATTTCCCGGAAAGTTACATCCACTCTGAGGCTCCCCCCCCCCAACATCTTTTCTGCTTTTTGTTTTTGCTTTTGGTGCGCGCGCATGTGTTTATTGCACTGTCTTGTTAAGGAAGGATTTATATGCTGGTGCTGACTGACCTGTGTTTTCTGCTCTTGAGCAAACTATCTAGGAGTGATAGTTTCCTTCCAGGGAAGTTTGACTCACTTGTATCTGGAAGCTGTCAGAAATAAGAGCTTGAAAAGGTCATGACAGATCACTAAAGATAAATGGTGAACGCAGAGAGGCTGTTACTGGGAAAACAAATGGCTTTTGTGTCTTTTGGAATGAAGGGACAAACTTTGCCTAGAGTCCTGGTGCGACCATCACACATTTTCTCTCCACCCCCCTACACGCAGATTCGTAAACCCCTTGTGTATTTTAAAGCCAGTGTGGTGGCTAGAGTTTCAGACTAGGACCTGGGACACCAGGGTTCAAATCCCCACATGGCCATGAAGCTCACTGAGGGTGGCCCTGGGATTGATCACTGCCTCTCAGCCTAACCTACCTCACAGGGTTCCTATCAGGATAAAATGGCAAGTGGGGAAAAGCATTCATGGCAACTTGAGCTCTTGGGAGAAAAAGGGTGTGATGCAAATGCAGTAAATAAGATTTAACCTCATAATTTTAATTTAATCTGGTTTTGTGAAATATATTCAATTGGCGGCGGCTGCCTAGAGATTACTGCTCCCCTGTACACAACCCCTGCATGCGCCGTGAGAGCAGAGAGCTGGCCATCTCCTCTGCACTCTGCCTGCCAATCATCATAGAAGCAGATGGCCACACTGGATGGAAACTGGTGCGGTTGTTATGCTATGGTTTTTTAGGTTATTGGAATTGGAGGGGGATCTAGGCATTCAACACACACACACCATTCGCAGCATAAAGGGGAAACAACAGAAGACATTTTTGTTCCAACAAGTTTTCCTAGGTGGACAAACAGGTCTCTGCCACAGGCATCTTCTCTATGCAGGGTTGCAGCCAATGCCAGTTCTATCTCATAGTAAACACAATGAAGTTAATGGACTTGACCTACTCAGGCTCATTAACTTCAAGAGGTTGGATACAACCCCTCAGGTTTGGTTACAAAAATAAATAAATACCCTGCTTTTATTTTCCATGTTGTTTTTAACTCTCTTTGTTGCAATGCCTTGGGGCATATTCGCAGAAGGCAAAAGAGTAGTCGTTGTTGTAACAACAACAACAGGGTGCATTCAACAAACCGATCAGTTTTCCAGGCAGCCCAGAGCTTTCTTCAGGATACTATAAACTGCAAGGGGCTAGAAGTTTCTTCAGTTTTCACCATGGGTAGTCTCAGATTGGAATTCCCAAACTGGAGCCCCATATTCCTTCTCAGCTTGCGTGCACCGCTACATATCTTCCCCCTGTAAGGCAGCTTCCTAAACCCTTTATATATATATAAACAAACAAAACCGTAAAAACAATTTTGATTGGTTTTTAAACAAATACAATAACAATAACCAGCATTACATCTAGTAGTGTTTGTTCTGTCCATTGACTTTAGACATTAATTCACACATTCAATGTTCAAACCTATTACCGTGTTTTTCGCTCCAGAGGACGCACTTTTCCCCTCCTAAAAAGTAAGGGAAAGTCTGTGCGTCTAATGGAGCGAATGTGTGGTCCCTGGAGCCAAATCGCTGTTGCCCTGCGCTCCTGGGCTGCACTTTAGGGGTGGGGGGAGGAGCCACGGTGCTCTGCCGGCAGCCTCCGCTTTCCCCTGAAGCCCCAGCAACGTTTGCAAGCAGCAGGGAGGCTGTGCACTCCTGGGCTGCTCTTTGGGGGTGGGGGGAGGAACCACACTGCTCTGCCGGCAGCTTCTGCTTTCCGCTGAAGCCCCGACAAGGTTTGCAAGCAGAGGGAAGGCTGTGCGCCTTTGCCCCACGCTCCTGGGGTGCTTTTTGGGGGTGGGGGTGGGGAGCAGCAAATTGCTGTCTCTCAGTGCCTCCTAATTGAACTGCAGAGGATTGCCTAACTGGATTCTGAGCTTCATTTGAAGTTTAAAAATATTAAGTTTGGGGATTTCTTCAAGTAGCAGTTTTGCAGAAATAGTCATAAATACATGCAAAGCATCTCCACAAACCAGTAATAGTGAGCTCAGCTAAAACTGAGCAGGCATCTGGCTCAGGAACAGTTTAAACTGCACAACTATAACCGGACATCCTGTGTGTTTGTGTGTGGACCATGTTCCTAGCAGCTAATCTTTATTGCTGAAAAGAGGAACTGATATTCCACTCCAAATCTATAATTCATTATACAAATTCTTACAAGTACAGTCCACCTATACTAAACCAAAAACATTGTGTTGGTATTGAATGGAAGCTATTTATCTGCCCTCTTTTCCTCCTCTGTTCTTTGCTCAGTCACTCCATTTTGAATCTTCCTTTCAAAAGAACCATGCCTGTTTTGAGAAAACTTCAGAGATTTAGGAATTGGAGCACAATCATTTGATCTCTTTGCTGTTCCTCCATACTCCAAGCACTTCTCATTTGCACAGCCCTGGTTTCTCTCCCTGACTATTAATATTCTTGATTAATAACAGTAAAATGCTCAAATTTTAGTTTTTGTGACTGTTGCCAATACGGACTTCCCAGTGATAATGAAAACAGCTGCATTATAATGGAATGTCTGTCCTTTTTCCATTCTCTTCATTATATACCGTGGCTCGCTTTAAAGCAGCAAAGTGGACAGGAGCCACACACTTTGCTGTTTTAAATAGCTTAGTACAACATTTGAGTCAGATTTTTTTTCTCTTGTTTTCCTGCTCTAAAAACTTTGTGCGTCTTTTGGTCAGGAGCGTCCTATGGAGCGAAAAATACGGTACTTAACGTAACCTCTCCACTGAGAAAATGGAGCAGGTATAATAAGGACTTGATTTTGGTCATTAACATAGTTAAAGAAACAGATAGGTAGCCGTGTTGGTCTGCCATAGTCAAAATAAAAAAATTCCTTCCGGTAGCACCTTAAAGACCAACTAAGTCTATAGTTAAAGAAAGGGGTCCATGTTTCTTGGAAGGTGTCTCTATTCGTTATGCCTTAAATTGCCCTCCTGTGTCTGGTGAGACACTCAGACATTGCTGTATCCCAGATATTGCTTCCTTCGTTCTTATTTGAATCGGCCCTTTGTTTATAATCCTGAGGACTAGAATCTTACTCCATTTTTACAGGAACTAACATTGCTCAGTGGTAGAGCACCTGCTTTCCATGATCCGTTTACAGCATGAGCCTCTGTTCATGTGCAACTTATCCCAGATCTCATTGGCTCATTCAACTGAACTACAATGATTGTAATATTTGGGGCAGAAAACCTGCTTTGCATGCAGAGGGTCCTCAGTGCAATTTCCATCAACTCCAGGTAGGGCTGGGAATGTCTCCCGCCTGGGATCCTAGAGAGCCTTTGCCAGTGAGGTTAGACAGAACAGAACTAGATGGACCAACCCTCTTATTTGGTATGAGGCTGCTATTTTGTTTGTTGTTTGGTTAGGGCCAGGCGTAAGAAAAATGCTACAGAACTGATCAAACTACACAGGTTTCGGCATAGTGCAAACCCAGCCAAATCCCCCCAAATGCTACAGGATTGATGAAACAATACAGGGGTGTTCGGCATTGTGGAAATGCCCCCCAAAAGGGTGGGGGGTGGCAATAAATGATGCAGGGGGAGAGAAAGAGGGGGTGGGAACGGAATTGACAAAGGATGCGTGGTCCTGCAGATCCATGCCTGAGCGAGGAGGTGCGAGCGATGCGACGATAACGGTTATAATAGATGGGGTATACAGCAACAATTTGCAGATAAAAATAATAGGAAGTTTAAAGTGCATTTTACATGATAAAGGAAAGATGAAATGGAGCGAGAGAGGGGAGTTTGCTACATCCGAGGTGGCTCTACAGTCTCTGCCTTCATTCGTGTGTGTGTGTGTGTGTGTGTGTGTGTGTGTGTGTGTGTGTGTGAAGTAGCCTCCGTAGGAAAAGATTGATGCAACCAGAAGTGACCTTGGCTTGGAGCAGGAGTCGGTGATGTATGTATGAGCATCTCTCGGCTAAATGGACCCAGATTTGTAGTGCTAATATACATGGAAACCCAGAACCAGACTCAGGATGGCAATAAATCAACAGCCACTTTGGGTGTCATTTCTGGTTTATATTCCACTATTGTTCTATCACTTTAATTCATGTCACTATCATCTGTTCATCTGGAACAGTTTTATATAATTTTCCAGTGGAGTTACCTGACAAATCCTATCAAATTAACATGGGTGCATTAACAATATTGACTCCACTCTGTGCGAATTCTTGGAGTGGCACTGAATGAAATGTTTTTTTGTGTGGTTTTTTTTTTGCTGTTTGCCTTTTATGTTGTTTTTAATAAAGGGAAGAGAAGGCCCACAGGGACTATTTGTATTTGTTTTTTAATCTATTGAAGAAAGAGGATGTATGAGAGAAAAAGTATTGTGGTTTGTTTCCATTATAAAGTAGCTGTGCCTTTTCATTCTGCGCCACAGCTGGGCAAAAAATAGGAAGAAGTTTTTAACGTCAAGCCAACAGCTGCTAGTAATATTTCCACAGGGGAGATATGTAGATTTGTTTATTTGTTTATTTATTTATTGGACAATTGATGCTCAGTCTGCCAAGAGTGAAATGCTCTAATAAGGAAGCTTCTCTCCTGATAGAGAATCCAGCGTCTCCTCTCTCTCCCCCTTATTAGTTCACACACTACCGGCGTCCTTTTGGGCTCTTGACACCGTGCGTAATTGAAATATGGGATCTGGGATGGGAGGGGTGGGTGCTCGGGTGACAAATTGCACCACTTGATTAATTGAAATGCGCAGTGCCTTTGCTGGCGGGGCTGCTCCCAGCTCGGCTGCAGTGGTCAGGTTCCAAATGAGGGTTACGCTACATTTGGCCGCCCGCAGGAGCTAAGGTTAACACAACACGCGTGGAGGTCACCTGTTCCTCCTGCCTCCGGTTTCTCTTTCATGCCAGCTTGTCATGAGCTGGGTAGGTGCAGCAGAGGGAGCGGCTAAAAGGCAATGGTGGCTGCCACCTTGCTCCATCCCTGTAATGGCGCCCACCTGGTGAGTAGGTCACAAAACCCATTTGTGGTATAGGGCAGCAGGGTCTATTTGCAGACAGGTCGAAGGAATGCTCCCCCTCCCCCAAACCAAGAGCAGAGAAAGTCCGCCTTGGGATGTTTAGCCATCTCCTATTTGTTTCTACTCAGAGCAGAGCCATTGGCATTAAGGAACCTGAGTTACTCAGATCCATTAATTTCATGGGTGTTAACCTGGTGTCGTTCTGGTGGCCTCAGCATTTGATAGAGAAAAAAATAAGAATCCTGGCCCACAAGGCTAAGCCTCTGTGGGTTGTTTTTTTTTTAATCCTATCATCTCTGATGGATACCTGTACACATGCCAATCACAGTCCAAGACCAATCCTAGATTTGGATACAAACCATGGACATTGAGAGTCTGCCAATGGGCCCTTAAAACACATAGAATCTGCTAGTGCATCTTGTTTGGTACAGGCAAATCCCAATTTATGCTGGGAGTTACATTCCAAGGCACCGCGCGTTTAAGTGAAATCACGTGCCGTACTTTTCCGTTATAAGACTAGGTGTTTTTTACTTTAAAATAAGGTTAACAATCTGGGAGCGTCTTATACACGGATAGTGAATATGCCCATTTTCTAAATTTGGGGTCCCCAAAAGTAGGGGGCGTCTTATACATGGGTGCGTCTTATACACAGAAAAATGCAGTAGATTTGAAACATCACTGACAAAGCCTGCAAACACCCAGTTCTGCCCTCGCTCTGAACCATCCCTTTTTGTGACTTTTTGGGTCACTTCCGGGTTTAGTGTTTTCCTCCAGTTTAAGATTGCTTATTTGCTTACAGTATTGCAAACAGGTCTGGCTGCCTGGATATTCGAATCTGTGGTGTTCATAGCAAGCTTGGGTACTAATTGTGTTCGGATATGTGAATATTCCCATAACAAGCATTTAAATAGCAGAACCTGCTTGTAAATTCACAGTTGTACAGTTAAAAGGAACCTTTGCCGTACTTACCAGATAACTTTGCATGCATCAGACAACCAGCCACAACTTTATGAAAACACCAGATCAGTCTGTGACCAAGAAGTCACAGAGTTGACAGTTCCCCAGCAAAGGGGGAGGAGCCAAGGGAAAGTGGACTGGTCAGAGAGGCTCCAAGGGCCCCGGTACACTTCCAACCTTGCCAGGTCAAATTGCTCACTAGGAACTCTCCATGGTGCTGAGACAACAAAGCTGCCTTGTCCTGGGGTGAGCTCCTCTGCAAGGCAGCCATAAAGAGTAGATAACATCAGTATTCCTAATGCTGGAAGACTTCAAAGGGCTGAGTGAAGGTGTCTTTTGAAAATCTCTGGAGGAAGTTGTCATACCCAAAGAACAGATTGTCTGTGGATACTAAATAGGTACTGGTTTTTTTTCATGGGAACTGACTCCAGGAGAGAGTTTGCACATCTAGAACTCATTATTTAAAAAAGGTAAAGGACCCCTGACAGTTAAGTCCAGTCGTGAATGGCTCTGGGGTTGCGGTGCTCATCTCGCTTTACTAGCCGAGGGAGCCAATGTTTGTCCGCAGACAGTTTTTCCGGGTCATGTGGCCAGCATGACTAAGCCGCTTCTGTTGAACCAGAGCAGCGCATGGAAACGCCTTTTACCTTCCCGCTGGAGTGGTACCTATTTATCTACTTGCACTTTGACGTGCTTTCGAACTGCTATGTTGGCAGGAGCTGGGACCGAGCAACGGGAGCTCACCCCATCACAGGGATTCGAACCACCGACCTTCTGATCGGCAAGCCCAAGGCTCAGTGGTTTAGACCACAGCGCCACCCGTGTCCCATAGAACTCATTCTTAAGCAGTGCTATTTTTCTAGAAAAAGAGGTACCGAAACCCACCACGAATGCCTCAATTGTTCTTTTATAATGGCAATGGAACCCACCTGAGAGGTGCCAAAACTGAGTTCCGGTGAGTTCCCGCTGTTCTTAAGACATTCATCTGAAACAGATGAAAGGACCAACTTGCCATAGAGTGAAAGGAGATATAATATGTGTGAAGAGGAGAATTATGATAAACTCACCCCTTTTTAATGGGTTCTTTGGTAATTCCTTCTGTTTCCCAAGTTCAGGAGTGTGTGCTGATCATTAAGTAGTGAACAAACAGCACTTTCAGTGAATAATAGGAAGTTCTCTGCATGCTCAGGAAATCACACATTATTCAGTGTTAGGAGGGTGGAACTGTAGGAGAAAAAGAGAGGCAGCAAATTATTATTATCATTATCATTATCATTATCATTATTTATTAAATTTGTATGCTGCCTTTTATCTGAATATCATGGGGCAGTTCACAACATAAAAATAAACCCAAAATGAGAACACAAAACACATAATAAAACAAAAATAAACCAATTATGCTGCTCCCACAAACACATTTAAAAGCCCATAGAATGTTTAATCAGAAAAAGGCCTGGTTATAGAGAAATGTTTTCACCTGCTACCTAAATATACATAACAAAGACACCAGGCAAGCCACCCTGGGAGAGCATTCCACAAACGGAGCCACTGCAGAAAAGGCCTGTTCTTGTGTTGCCACCCTCCAGGCCTCTTGCATTAGAAGCACATGAAGAAGGGCCTCAGATGATGATCTGGGTCAGTTCATATGAGGAGAGGCTGTCCTTGAGGTATTGCAGTCCTGAGCCGTTTAAGGCTTTATAGGTCAAAACCAGCACTTTGAATTGGGCCCAGAAACTAATTAGCAGCCAGTGCAATCAGGCCAGGACTGGGGTAATATGCTCAACCATCTTGCCCCAGTGAGCAACCTGGCCACCCAATTGTGCACCACCTGAAGTTCCAAACTGTCTTCATAGGCAGCCCCACACATTGCAATAACCTAACCTAAAAGTTGGATCCCCCCCCCCCCGGCCAGGCACCTGAAAACAACTGTGTGTGCCATGTACCCAGTCCCATTGCCATGCCAGGGCTTGCACAGCAGACTTCATAAAGTCACTGCACAAGGTTCCTGTCTGCTTATTGTGAGAGGATGAAATAGGAGCCAGAAGGGCACTAGGAAGAAGGAGCTTTGAAGGCCCTGATGCACTAGCTCCCGCAACTCCTATGAGGAAGGGCTGGGACTCGGTGGTAGAACATCTGCTTTGCTTACAGAAGGCCCAGGTTCAATCCCCATCATCTCCAGGTAGGGCTGGGAAAGACCCCTGCCTGAATCACCACTGGAGAGCCACTGCCAGTCAGTGTAGCCAGTGCTGAGCTACATGGACCAGTGGCCTGGCTTATTCTACAGCAGCTTCCTGTGTTCTTATTTTAATCAGCCCTTTGTTTAGAATCATGAGTGCTAGAATCTTACGTTAATTTTTATAAGAAATGCTCTGTGGTAGAGCACCTACTTTCCGTGCAGAATGTCCCAGGTTCAACCCCAGCAATTCCAGGTGGGTCTGGGAGGGGTTCTGTGCCTGAAACCCTTGAAAGCCTCTGAGAGTCACTGTAAGCAATAGTGAGTTAGATGGACCAATTGTCTAAGGCAGTTTCCTATTTTATCCATATTAAAAGCTCATACAAATGAGCACTGAAGTGAAATTAAAATGCTGGCAGTGTTACTGAACTGATACTGAACTGATTACACAAGATTTGGTGTCAACAAATGTGAATGCTAGCTTACCAATCATGGTCATAAATTTAATGCTGTTGACCAGTGCTGAAGGCTTCTGTTATGCACTCCTTATCAACAGTAAAAAATAAAACTCACTGGGGTCAGCATTTTAGTGTGAATTCCCCCTATCAATGCACACATTTGCATGTAATGCAAACTTTTTGCAAAACAATTTCCCTTGATATAATGCATTTATACGCACACCTTCCTGAAGCACATGCTCTTTCGTATATATTATTTGGCCAGCGAACTGCACTGCGAAATTCAGAGAAGTGTAAATTTCAAAGGACTTCTGTCTTCGGGTTTGTGCATTGTTTTGCAAAGTGCAAATTTAGGAAGGTTTGCCAAAGTCTAATTGAACTTAACAGTGCTTGATTCTTCAGTAGACATGTAAAATACTAGAAGTTGGTGGAATGAATGCTTTTCTTTCCAGTGCATTAGTGAACTGTGGAATCGCGTTGAGGGGCTTTGACATTCACCATATTCTCCATTTTTAGTTTTGTTTATAGATGCAATGGGGACACGTCCTTGCTTACCAAGAGTTCTCTGTGTGCATGAAGAAGCTATGGATCGGGGCTAGGAAACAGCTGTGTGTTTTTGTATGAAGAGCCAGGTTAGGCTCTTGCAGCAAAACACATTAGTTTTGCCTCAAGCCCCTTGATAATTTTGCTATATCTTTTGTGCTGTTTGGGGTTATATTTTCCAGAGATTGTGATTTGGGAGGGGGCAGAAGGAGAGTATTTGTATTTCTTAGACCTCCCTTTCTTCTCCCTTCCTTCCTTTAAAAATGATCTCAGAATAATCTCATATATTTTTTTAAAAAAAATCTGAGAGAGAGCTGGGGAAAGAACCTCTCTGCTTTTTCACTCCCCCGCCCCCTTTAGACAAAGAAACAGCTTCCCCTGCATGTTGTTTTTAAATACTCTTTATTCCTTTTGCCTATTTCAGCGTGACCTTGACCTATAACTCATGACCTAAAAATGTAATTACTTTTAAGTCTTCCCCGCACAGCTGCCACTATGAAAAAGTATATAGAGAGGTTTGGTCACTCATGTCAGAGGAGAAACCTTGTAATTGTAAGTTAAGCAATGAGATGCTGTCCATTCTTGCTCCGCACAGCAAGGTTGTTGCTTTCGAGGAGAGGAGGGATGGGGAAACCCATAATAGAATCTGTTATAAATTACCGAGCCTCTCCCAGGGTAGATTAACTTCTTAGTTAGCTCCTTTGGCATCTTGGAGGAAGCAGTGGCTGTTAAGATTTGCTTCCTTTTCTTTCTTTCTTTCTTTCTTTCTTTCTTTCTTTCTTTCTTTCTTTGTTCATTCACCAGTGAAATTCAAAGGGGTGAAAATACAGTGACTGTATTACTACTCAACATGCCAGACTGGAGACTTTGTTCAGGAGGCAGCATATTTATATTATTATATTATATTATATTATATTATATTATATTATATTATATTATATTATATTAATGTTTTATTATATTATAGATATATAGCTAAGAGTTTCGGGCTTCCTTCCAAGATGTCCTCTTCTCTCTGGGTGAAGTGCAGAAATAAAAAGTGCAGATCAATGTTTCATAACATCGGAACTCCAGTTTCAACAATAGCCAAACTGGCGAGAATGGTAGATTAACCCAACATGTGAAAGCAAATATGCAGCATAGTGGATAAAGAGCAAAACGAAAGCCAACCCACAAATAACAGTGTACCCGAACATACATAGGGAAAGGTCATGGCTTGGTGGTAGAGCTGCTGCTTTGCATGCAGAGAGCCCCAGCTTCAGCCCCTGTTGCCTCCAGGTAGGACTGGGAATGTCCCCTGCCAGGCACCCTGGAGAGCTGCTTCCAGTCAGTGTAGACAATACTGAGCTAGGTACACCAGTGGTCTGAGTTAGCGTAAGGCAGATTGAAACCAGCAAACACCAGGAAGGCCACACACAAACATGGGGGCAGGGAATGGTAAACCTGCTTGCTCAAAAACCTGCTTGCTTGTTTTTGTCTCTGGGCCCTTAGGCATTTCGGGAGACAAGGTGGAGGTGGATCCTGTAACAAATCAGAAAGCCAGCACTAAGTTCTGGATTAAGCAGAAGCCCATCTCCATCGATTGTGAGCTCCTCTGCACTTGTGACCTTGCAGAAGAAAAGAGCCCAAGTGAGTATCCTGCCTATCTTCCCTGTTTCCTCCTAGCCCCTTCTCACTTCCCTTCCATCCACCCCTGCCCATCCAACCTATTGTTTTATAGATTATAAATGCCACATTGATTTCTCAGTCATATAATATGCCTTTTGTTGTAATTGTGATGTTTAGCTCATTTTTAGTCACTGTTTTGTTAATAGTGCAGTATTTTATAGATTGCAACTGTTTTATTAACGATTTGTTAATTATTGTATAGGACTTATGCTGTATTTGTGATGTTCTATTATTGTTATTTATTGTTTGTAAGCTCCTTTCAGATTCATTTGAATGAAAAGTGGCATAGAAATACAATAAATCAAATCAAACCAACAGTCAAATATCCTCCCCTCAAAGGCTTCCCCGCACCAGCCAAACCCTGCCAGCCAAATTCCAGTGTAGTCCATGTCATATAGCAGTTACAGTGCTGTACTTCAACCTGGGAGACCAGGATTCAAATCCTCCCTCAGCTATGAAGCTCCCTGGGTGACCTTGTGCCAATCACTGCCTCTCAGCCTCACCTGCCTTGCAGGGCTGTTGTGGGGATTAAATGAGAACAAGGAGAAACGTGCACACCCCTTTAGCTCCTTGAAGAAAAGATGGGATATAAATGCAGTGCTGTGTGATCTGGTGATCTGTGCAGGCTCATCCTTTAGTGCACTGGGGGGGAACCTCTGGCCTATGGACCTAATTATGTCCAGCACAGATTCCACCCACCCCACCCCCACAACCTATGTCTCCATCTCACACCTAGTGTTGTATATGGCATCAACCACAAGGCATGTACCGGTTTTTTTGGTCTATAAGACTCACTTTTTCCCTCCTAAAAAGTAAGGGGAAATGTGTGTGCGTCTTATGGAGCGAATGCAGGCTGTGCAGCTATCCCAGAAGCCAGAACAGCAAGAGGGATCGCTGCTTTCACTGCGCAGCGATCCCTCTTGCTGTTCTGGCTTCCGAGATTCAGAATATTTTTTTTCTTGTTTTCCTCCTCCAAAAACTAGGTGCGTCTTGTGGTCTGGTGCGTCTTATAGAGCGAAAAATACGGTAAATATGCAGCTGCAAAGGAACACTGCATTTAGCAGCAGAAGCAAAACTCATTTCATTTCTGTAATCATGAATGTATTCCGATTTAAAGTGAATTCAAAATGTGAAACTGGACATGTTCAGGATATGATGATGATGGTGATGGCAAATGTTAATTGTATGTTTCACAACTGAAACAATACAGTTTGGGTATAAGAACGTAAGCAGAGCCTGGTTGCTGGATCAGATCAATGGCCTTCCAGTCCAGGATCTGTTCTCTCAGTGTCCAGTTAGATTCCTCAAGGGGAAGCCCACAAACAGGACCTAAGCACAAGAATACACTCCCCTCCTTTGGTTTTCAGTAACTGGTATTCAGAAGTATTCCTGCCCCTGTGGCATTAGACCACTAAGTTGAGGGCCTGATACCTAACTGCGCCCACGAGCATTCTTCCTCTGGGTCAGATGGTTAGAGTGGGTAAGCAGGCAGCAATGGCAGCAGGGCCAAAGACCTTAACGATCAACAAAGTATGGATGTTGGTAGGTGTCCCACAATGCAAACAAACTGATTCCTGCCCTGACAGTTCGTATGTGCAGGCAGGTAGGGTAAGAATTCATTTCTCCAGTGGACTCAGTTGCCGTTCTGTGCCAGCACCCTTATGTTATTATGTACTTGAAGGCAGAAGATACTAATCTAACAAATCCTACCCCCAGTGTGCTCAATCTAGTTAACTTAGACAGGTATTGCCAACATAGTACCCGTGGGCACCAGTGTGCAGCTACTGCCTCTTGTGGCACCCAAAAAAGTCTCAGTAAAAACCCCCTTAGATATCCACAGTGAGATGTTGTTCGCTCTTTCTGCTCTGTTCCTGTCACTCTGGCTCAGCCTCTTCTCTGTGCCCCAATGGCAGCCATTTTGTGTTACGTCTCTCCCCACCACCCCCTCTCTCTCACACACACAGCAGCCATTTTGCAACTGGTGCCTATAGCACTTCCTCAAAATTCCAGTGTGCCCACTAGCTCAAAAAGTTAAGTAACCCATCGTTTAGGAAAAAAGGATCACTAAATGGGGAGAGAATAGAGGTCTATAGTAACATGCATAGGGCAGAGAAAGTGGACCAATAAATTATTATCTCCCCGTCAATAATATGAAATAGATCAAGGTCTCATCCAATGCAACAGGATGGGATTTTATGCCTTCTTTCTTAGTTGGATAAATCCTAGATCCAACAGGGAAAAAGTACTTCTTCACAGAATACAGAATTGCGCTATGGAATTCACTCCTATAAAATGGGACCACACAGTCCCAGATTTAGACGGCTTTTTAAAAAGCAGAGGGTGGCCTGACTGGAAACATTTGACTGGCTGGGAGCTGGGAGCTGGGATGCTGGGCTGGGTGGACCTTTGCATCTCTTTCAGCAGGGCTCGTTCTATTTTTTTATGGAGCACCTGTGCCCCTGGAATAGAAGCTTGAGGGATAAATACAAATACAACTTTGTATGAAATGTGCATGACCAAACAGTTATTTTCTCATGATTTGATTTGATTTGATTATTATTGGGGGAAGTGGGATAATCACACACATAAACACACACACAGGATTTGAACATGTGATTTTTTTTGTTATAGTTCACAGTTTAAATAGTTATTTTGACGTACATTTTTTTCATTTTGACATGCGTTAGACTTTCCCCCCCTTCTTTAGATTGTAAACCTATGAGTAGGGACTGTCTTATTTTGACTATACATCTTTCTAGGAACCTTTTTGCCTGAAGAACAGGGTACAAATGCCCTAAATAAACAAAAGAAAATTAATAGTTACTGGGGATTGTTCCCTAAGTGAAGCTGCAATACATAAATAATGAGAGAAAGTGACAGAGTCAAGATCCAGAAGCCCCACCCCCCACGCTCCCAAGCATTACAGTGCACAGGCCCCTAAATTCCACTTTCCTGGTTTCCTGTGCCTAAAGCTCTCAGGGAACGGGAGTGAAGCTTGCAGCTATTTGAATCCCACCCATGTTGTCTTCCCTACAATCTTGAGGCTCTTTTCTAAGCAACAACCAGGTCACCCTCCACAATCAAACTTTTGTGCAACATAATTATTCAGGATCTAGCCAATCCTGCATCCTTGGGGTCCAGGACCCGGTCCCTAGCTAGACCACTTTGGCTCATTCGCCTTTTTGTAATGTCAGAAGGATCTCTGGGGACCTTTAAGCGGCATATGGAGGTTGCACATGGCTTGAAAGGAACTTTGGTCTTAACTGCACTGTACATCGTTCCCCACACAGATGGGAAAAGAGCGTCCTTTTCAAACTCCTGGAGGAATTTAAGTCAAGAATCCTTGCCCAGAAGAATAGCAGCTTGAGTTGAGGAAAGATGCATTTTGCGCCTTAGGAAATTCAGCCTGGAGGTGAATCCATTCAGTTTTAATTTCTCTTTGGGTACACCTCAAAATATTTTTATGCTTTCGTTCAACAGTGATCTATAACTGCACATGGTTTATGTATACTGTTTGATAGCACTGTAGTTTTTTAAATTTTGTATAACTTTTTAAAAATTAACTACAAGTAATGTAACAAAAATAGATATTTATGGTTTTAAAATAATGAAAAAAGATTTTAAAAACTTTTTGCATGAGGAAAGGATGAGTTCAGTGATGGAGCACGTGCTTACCATGTGGAACACCCCTGGTTTAATATCCAGGGCAAAACCGCTGTCAGAAATCCTGGGGAAACTGTGCCATACAGTGTAGACAATACAGTGGTACCTTGGGTTACATACGCTTCAGGTTACATACGCTCCAGGTTACAGACTCCACTAACCCAGAAATAGTACCTCAGGTTAAGAACTTTGCTTCAGGATGAGAACAGAAATCGTGCTCCGGCGGCGCGGCAGCAGCAGGAGGCCCCATTAGCTAAAGTGGTGCTTCAGGTTAAGAACAGTTTCTGGTTAAGAACGGACCTCCGGAACAAATTAAGTACTTAACCCGAGGTACCACTATATTGTCTTTGATGGAGTGATGATTTGCTTCAGTATAAGGCAACTTATTGTGTTCCTGCAAAGAGTTGTAACTCAGTAGATTACCAGATACTCTGTTTTCCATGCTGAAGGTCCCAGGTACAATCCCTAGCTTCTCCAGTGAGTCTGGGAGTGCTCTTTCCCTGAAATCCTGGAGAGCTGCTGCCAGTCAGTGTAGACACTGCTGAACTAGGTGGACCCAATTGTCTGACCCATTGGAAGCCATCTGTTTGCTGACATTCCCTGGCATTGTCTCATCATGCCTTGCAGGAGGTTCACAGCAAAACAGGTCCTTTGTCACCCATTCTGGGGCTTTTTCTTCAATGAGTCCCTTTTGAACCTTTAAAGAGGGGAAGTAACACTTATAACACTTATTTGGGTGGATGAAGGAATGATGCTTTCTTCATAGCCCTAGGTTTGCCTGTGATCCTATCAGCAACGTGATATATGTTTGTTGCAGAGTTTACATCAAAAATTATTCCTGGGGCTTCCTTGAAATGAATTATGGCAGAGGGAGCGAGGCTGAGGGGGAGATAACGGTTTTTGAGTTCTGCAATATATTTTGTTTCCATGTTTTTATCTCTTGTAACACAACCATCCTCCATCTACTCTTTCCGAGGTGCACTGGAACGTGTCACAAACGGATGGTCCTGCACTTCCACTGTACAAAGACGCCTTTGCTCTTTTGTTAAAAAGAGACTCCCTCTCCAAAGGCGTCAACTTCTGATTTCAATAACACAAACCTCTTTCCTCTACCCTGATCACCAGAGAATACCCTTCAGAAACATCTCCTAAATGTGGGTGTCTGTGGACGTAGGGCTGTATCCAGCACTCAGCCCTACTCAGAGTAGAACCCCTCCCCAGAATCAAACACTTCTTGGGATTCCAATTGCACCTCCCCATCCGTCTAGGATGTTCCCTTTGGTTTTCCAGCTCCAACGCTCCAAGCTTCTCTTGATCCAGTCAGCCCTCAGATTTCCATGGGACCCAGGATAGGATTGTTGCCTGCTGGAATAATTTGGCAGCTTGAAGATGGCCTGATGCACAGGGCTGTGTCAAAGTCGTTTCTGCTCCTAATTGGCCTTTGAGAATGTTTCTGCCTCTTATGCTAGGCTGGCTCAAGGTTCTGAATCTTTATTTGCCATATAAATCTGGCTGCTTGAACTCAAACACTGGGAGAGGTGCTTGTAAAACCCCAAGCCCATTAGAATCTTGCAAAACACCATATCTATAAAGTGCTTGTTTAAATCAACCACCATCTGATTATCACAAAAGATTTTGCAGGTTTTGAATCTTGAGGGGAAGCGTCCTGTCGTTAACGAGGAAGATTTAAGTCTTAATAAAGGAGCTACCATTTTTATTGCCAAAAAAGAGCCCTGTATCTCAATTAAGCGTACATAATATAAAGTCTAAAGGAAGCAACGTAATAAGCTTAATACAATTATGTCCTTTGGCAATAGTGTAATTTAAAGGAAATCTGATTCTCTTAATGTCTCTTTACATTGTTTGAGGAGGAGACAGGTCGGGAGTCAGTTCCTCAAGCCATTGCCTCCTCCAAAAAAAAAACTCTTGTGGATGGAACATGACCAATGAAGGCTGTGTGGATGTTAAGTTAAGAACATTAGAAGTTCCCTGATGGATCAGCCCAGTGGTCCATCTAGTCTATAATCTTGTTCTTGCAGTGGCCAATCAGAGGCCTCTGAGAGGCCCTGAATCCCACCGCACCCTTCCTCCCTGTGATGTTCAGCAGTTGGTATATAGAGGGATACCGCCTCTGACTGTGAAGGGAGAACATAGTCCTTATGGCTTATAGCCATGTTGTGCTGCTGAAAAATTGAGGCTACCTGATTAGCAGAGTTTCTGCAGGGCAGCCATTTTGACCAAGTGTTCAAATGAGTGACTTGCTTTGTTGATTCATTCTTGAGGGTTTGGCCTCCAGATCTGTTTCCTTTCAAACCTGGAGCACCACAAGAGCCTTACTGCATTGGGCCAAGCATCCAGCCAGAATGGGGGCAGAGCCTCCAGGTGCTATTGGGCTACAACTCCCAGGCATGAGGGCCCTCCTCTATCATTCAGCTGCAGCAGAGGTAGAGGCAGGAGAGCAAGGCCCTCTCCCATTGGTTAAGCTGAGAGACCAGCTACCATTTGGCCCCTCCTCAAGCTGTTTCCATTCAAGCTGGGAATCATAGAAGCTAACTTCCAGGGGCCAAGGTCCCTTAGCTCAACCACCCTAAATTTTTTGAGGGGGCTGCCCCCCAAAGTTGATGAGCATTGTCATTCAAATGGGGTGTGATGTGGTGGGGCTTACCTGGAACCCCACCCCAATATTTTATTCAAGTTTGCACCCCTGCTGAGAATTCTCAGAACAACTATGTTACTTTAAGGATTGGTGCTCAAGATTGTTTATCTCATTCCTCCACATCCCTTTTTTGTGTGTGTCGTGTCTCTGAGATTGCAGACAATTAGTACTTTTCTGGAGTGACATGCTTGCATACCAAAACTTTAGATTTGTGCATTTAAAATGGATTAAAGCCCTCCACTTTTGCATCTTAGCGCAAAAATACCAGACTTTTTGCAGTTTTGGAAAATGTGGGGTGAATGGGAAGACATGTAAACATCCTGCAAGCGAATCAGGATGAATGCTCAATAAAGACCGGGTGTAATCTAACCTCTGTATAAGCTTTATGCAAACAAAACAGGATGAAGGCTCCATAAACAGGTTATCTGGAAGGGCTGCAAGCCTGCAGGCAGGGATTGTCTATTTATCTTCTGTATAGCGCTTAAAACATTTTAGGCATTTGAGAATGATACACAATAATGATTATTCTTCTGCATTAGCTTCTCCCAGCCTTCTAACTTGTGGCAACCGCACGGTAGTGCCACCCACCAACCTCAGAAGCCAGCGGTGTGGTTGCCAAGCATTGAGCTTGGTGGCAAGAGCATTAAAAACCCAATCCATGTCAACCATTTCCCTCCCCATTGTTTTACTAAATTCACTTATTTAGGAGCATAGGAAACTTATTTGTACTGAGTCATGCCCATTGATCCATCTAGCCAAGCACTGTCTATGCTGATGTAACAGCAGCTCTCCAGAGTTTCAGGCAGCAAGTCTTTCTCAGCCCAACCTGGAGATGCCAGGGCTTGAACCCGAGACCGTCCCCATGGAAAGCAAATGCACTGCTGTTGCTGTTCACTTGAAAAGAAAGGAATACTTTGGGCCTTCTGGTTCTGAATACAGGGGCTGAATTAAACAGTACAAGTACTGCATTGTACTGAGTCAAACCCATTGATCCATCTAGTTCTGCATTGGCACTGATTGACAGCTTGCCTGGGTTTCAAGCAGGGAGCCTCTCCCAGCTCTACTTGGAGGTGTCTTTGGGGATTGAACTTGGGACCTTCCGCATACAATGCTCTGCCACTGAGCTGCAGCCCCATCCCCATTAATAGAATAATTTCTATCTAAATGGAATTTCGTCATTCTCTGGCAGTAATACTTTCCGTTCTCCCCAGCGGCTCTACTCCACACACACACACACACACACACACACACACACACACACACACCCCTCTGAGGGCCCCACACATGTACACTGGTGGCTCCCAAGTTGTAATTTAATTGCCTGGATTGTGGCTCACGGTTTTAAGATTCCCTTTCGATTCCTGTTCCATTGTTGTGCTGGGGCTTAACAGAATGTTAACCTGGTAATAGGCGCAGGGGCCTTCCCATTATGTGTCTTGCTATCGAGCGGTTCTGCATGGCTAGTTAAGGAAGATGGCGAGAAGATTAATGAAAGCTGCCTAATACAGCAGAGGGGTGGTAGGTACCTCCGCACAATACTTCCAGCTAGGGCATATTAGAGCTGAACCAGAGCACAGCTTTCTCCTATGCTGCCACCCCCCTCCTCCCTTTTCCTTTATCCCGCAACCTTTGAACCCTCCTCACTGTCGAGAGCTGCCAAGAGGGCCGACGTTTTGATTGATGTTGCTACACGAGTCAGTCCTTTTTCCCGTCGAATTTGGCATCTCCACGAAAATAGCTTTCTCCAGCACAATCCGGGCTGGCTTGTAAGTGATAGCCAAATTAACAGGCCCCCAAATGCTGTTGTTTTGTTTTAGCCTTTGTTTTTGAGATGCGGTAAGCATTTGCAGCCAAAGGTGTCTTCGTTTCCTGGGCTGAACACATTGGGTATAGCATCACCCTTGAGAGTTTACAAATGGGGTTATGTTAGGACACAGACCCAGAAATCAACAGGATGTTTTGTTTGCTGAGCGCATCTGTTTATTTATTTAAGTTTCCATGGGTCCTGAAAGCGCTGCACTGACTTGCCAGTGAACTGTCAAGGTTTTAGTCCTAGCATACAAAGCTTAAATGGTTTGGAACCAAAGGACCTAAAAGAGCACCTTCCCCAACATTTTGAACCCTGAGGTCAGCAGTTAAGGCCATGTTGGTTGTGCCACCACAAGGGGCTGCCCATGTGATGTTGGCCTGTAACGAGCCTTCTCAGTGGTGGGTCCCCATCTGTGGAATGCCCCCCCCCCCGCCCTTGGTGAGGTTTGTCTGGTTCCCTCATTATCAGCTTTCAGGGAGATTTTAAAAAACATTCCTGTTTGTCCAGGCTTCTGAAAAATGCTGCTCCTGGCAACCATTAAATCATTGGCTTAGAGAATGTGATTGCTTTCAATTGTTTTTAAAATGTTTTTAATTGTTTCTAGAATGCTTTTTAATGAAATTGATGTATTCGCCCTGGGCTCCTTTGGGAGGAAGCACAGAGTAGAAAAATGGATAAATTCTCATCATCGCAGCCACTGCCTCTTCGCTTATAAAGTTGCCTGAGTCTTGAGATCCATGTCTGAGGTCCTAATCAGAATTCTGCTGTTGTCAGCACCAGAGACAGGACCTTTTCTCCTGTGACACAGAATGCTGAAGCGCTTTCCTCAAGCCAGTGTCCACCAGATGTTTTGAATCACCATCAGCCCTATCCAGCATGGGCATGGTAGTCAAAAACATCTGGAAGGCACCAGCTTGGGGGAGCCTGATTCAGAGCATTGTTAGTCCCACGAGACATCCATCTGGCTCCCTCTCTGCTCACCTTTCATCAGGTACCTAAGACTTGATGTCTGTGTCAACGGGGCCTTTTTAGACTTCCTTAAATGCTTTATGTTCCTGATTAGGATGGTTGGGTTCTTAGATTACATTTTAATGATGCCATTTTGCATTTATTGCTTTTGTTGTGTCTTTATTGGATTTCCATTCAGCCACCTTTGAGTATCAGTGATAGGAAGCTTTGCTACATTTGCATCCCTAAGAACAGAAGCATTTCCGACATTTGTTGAAAACTTCTTTTTGCCCCAGTCCTTCTCAAATTAAGTCTGTTTCATTCCGGCAGTTTTTAATTCTTGTTTCAATATCATTAATTTTAAGTTCTGTTTCTGTACTCTGTTAGGGGTTTCCTCTGAACACAGAGCATTTTATAAATTCAGAAATAAAAATCAGTAAATAAGCAAATGGGGTTCCCAAGTGGTCTCCCATCCAGAAACTGACCAGATCTGGGCCTGCTTAACTTCAGCAAAGTGTTTGCTCATGTCCCTCTAGGACATGGCTCTGTGTTTAGTGTCAGGCTAGAAGTGGGGAAACCCAGATTCAAATCCCTGCTCAGCCACAAAGTTCACCAAGTAGCATTACACCAGTTGCAATCTCTCAGCCTAACCCACCTCGTAGGCTTGTTGTGAGGATAAAACAGGGAAGTCGTGTGTGCCACCATTATGTCTTTCTTTGGAGGATAGGATTGCAGAGTCAAGGTCTCAGTGATGCCTTTTTTATAACTCAAACCTGGAGGAGGATGTCAACAAAATTAGAATTGGCTCTGGTGCCATCTGCTGTTGGGCTCCCCTTCTTCCAGCCTAATAGCCTTGATGGGGACCAACCACAGCAGAAGAGTGATCAATGCATGGTCATAGACACAGCATGGCAGCTATTGTGTGCTTCCTGATAAAACCGAAGATAGTTACTGAAAATGGGGTCAGGAAAGCACATTCTGTGTCTTGACAGTACTCTGCTTCCATGTGGAATGCCAGCCACACACACTGTATGAGCTGTGGCTATTGAATGGTGGTGTGGAGATGTTCAAAAGCCCTCTCTTCCTTCTGGGCCAGAACCAGACTCTGAAATTGCACTGGCATGGAGGCTGCAGAATTAAGTCCCAAGAGGCTCTTAACTTTTCTCTTTCATGTCTTCCTTTGATTAACCACTTCCTCTGTTTAAAACACTTTCTCCCTCTAGACCCAGGGAAAGGCCAGCTTCCACCCCTGACTACTCTTGAGAGCAAGGCCAACACTGGCATGGTGGATGAGGTATGCAGGCAAAGTTGGGACGGGCTGCAGATCAGTGGCAGATCATCTGCTTTGCATGCAGAAGGTCCAACGTTCATTCCCGGCATCTCCAGGTAGGGCTGGGAGTGCCCCCTGCCTGAAAGCCAGGAGTGCCACTGCCAGTCAGTGTAGATAGTGCTGAGCTAGATGGACCCAGTGGTCTGACCCAGTAGAAGGCGGCTTCCTACGTTTGCTGTTATCCCTTGGCATGGTGCCATCATATGCTGCAGGAGCTTCACGGCAAAACTCTCGTCTCCCGTCACCCATTCCAGGGCTTTTCTTTGATGAGTCCATTTTAAAGACCTGCTGTCAGTAAGTGCAAATGGTACTGAGCTAGTTGGATTAAGGACCCAATTCAGTATGAAGTAGCTTTCTCCATTCCTAAAGATGGGCTTTCCCCATTGCTTTTGAGCTGGGAGTTCTATCGTATAGCAGGCTGCTCCAAGCGGGTGTGCCCATCGGCTTCTCAGACACCCCAAAAGGACCCCAGCTTATTAGACACATCCATTCAGCAATGATCTCTCTCTCTCTCTCTCTCTCTCTCTCTCTCTCTCTCTGTGTGTGTGTGTGTGCACACAGAGTGCTCCAGAGCACCATCAGGAAGAGACCATTCATTGCCTCACCCTCTTTAACAAATATGTTTGTAGCCCTATTAAAAGGGGGGCTTCATCTATCCTGTCAAAGGCAGCCTGCTGGGTCTTTCTCCCTCTCTCTCTTTCTTTCTTCCCCCTCCCCAGTTTAATTACACTATCCAATTAAAACTCCTTTGCTGCATTTGGATTCGCTTCTCCTTGGGCTTGAGTGGATATGACATTTACAAGGCTCGGCTCTCAAGCAGACAATGGCGTGATTGATGAGGTGCAGACGTGGCAAAGGAGCCCGATCGCAACTGTGGAAAGGCTGCTTAGTGCAATTTGATTTATTTATCATCTCTTCCAAAACAAGGGGGCGGGGGGGGGGGCTTCTTGCGGAGAGTAAGCTTAAAAGGGATGAGAACCAATGGTGTTTGGGCACTAGAGGACTCTGCCTCAACACCTCCAACTCAAAAAGCTTCTCGTTTTAGATGTCAGGAGTAGCAAAGGCAGGATCTGGCCTCCTTGTTTGAGGGCACTATTTGCCACCTGGATGTGAGAAGTCTTGGCTTCTGATCTCATACCACTGGACGAAAAGCAGGCATACATTTTTTTTGTCTTAGGTTGACTCCTGACTTAGGTCACATCCACACCATGCATGTAAAGTACTCTTATACCTTTTTAAAGGTCTTGGAGAATCCTGAGAGCTGCAATTTGTTAAGGGTGCTGAGAATTCTAGGCCTGTGGGGTCAGCACCCTTAACAAACTACAGATCCCATAATTCTTTGGGGGGAAGCCATGACTGTTAAAGTGGTATAAGAATGCTTTAGATTTATTGGTGAGGATGTGGTCTTCGAAGGCTTTCAGGGGTGGGGTGAATTGGGGTGAACAACAGCTATTAAAATCACAGAATTTAGCTGTTAAAGAGCCAAATACTGAGTGGTATCTGTGTAAAAAGCTGAATGCCAAAGCACAACAAAAATATCAACTTTTGGGGGGTACAGATCACCTCAGTCATAATTCATCCCAATTTCAAAAGTAATTAAAATAAGGGAGGGTTAGCTGACTTAATGTCCTGAGGACTAACCTTCAGGACTATTATGTGGTGTTTGGGCATGATAGAGGTTCCTCACTTTAAGTCACTCATCCTGTCCGAAAACTTGTCCATAGGCTTTCTCACAAATGAATATAGGTGAAAGGCAGTGAAGGTTTAGGATCAGTTTTTCTTCTACTAGATAGGCTACTGTCTGAGGTTGACATGCCCATCTGCCCCTCGTTTCCCTCTGCAGCACAAGCAGTAACCACCTTCTTTATTGTTGGGCCCCCTCAACTGCTCAATCCTCTTGAGCCTGTCATCACATGCCAGGGGAGTCTCTAACACACCAAAGGTTTGAGACCCATTTCCCAGGGTGTTGCTGCTGTTGCATGCTGACCGCTAGGAGCCACAGGCGAGAGCTGAGTGCAGGGTGGCGACCAAAGGAAGACAAACTACTCCAGACTACTAGTGCTTGCTAGTAGTACATGTGAAAATGATCCAGGGGTCTTGACAAACCACAAGTTTAACATGCGTCAACAGTGTGATGCATCAGCAAAATAATAATAATAATCTAATATTATTCTAGGCTGCATGAACAGAAGTAAAGTGTCCAGATCAAGGGAAGTAATAGTACCTCTCTATTCTGCCTTGGTCATACCCCACCTGGAATACTGTGTCTAGTTCTGGGCACAATTTAAAAAGAATATTGACAAGCTGGAACTTGTGCAGAGGAGAGTGACCAAGATTATCAAAAGTCTGGAAACCAAGTCTTATGAGGAGCCATTGAGGGAGTTGGATATACAGTGGTACCTCGGGTTACATACGCTTCAGGTTACATACGCTTCAGGTTACAGACTCCGCTAACCCAGAAATAGTACCCCGGGTTAAGAACTTTGCTTCAGGATGAAAACAGAAATTGTGCAGTAGTGGCGCGGCGGCAGCAGGAGGCTTGGTGTTTCAGGTTAAGAAAGTGGTGCTTCAGGTTAAGAACAGTTTCGGGTTAAGAACATACCTCCAGAATGAATTAAGTACTTAACCCGAGGTACCACTGTATTTGGCCTGGATAAGAGGAGACTGAGAGGAAATAGGATAGGCATCTTCAAATATCTAAAGGGCTGTCACATGGAAGATGGAGCAACCTTGTTTTCTCCTGCTCTGAAGGGTAGAACCCAAACTGAGTTACAAGAAAGAAGATTCCGACTAAATATCAGGAAGAACTTTCTGATAGTAAGAGTTGTCAGTGGAACGTCTCCCTCGGAAGGTGGTGGACTCTCCTTCCTTGGAGGTTTCCAAGCAGAGGTTGGACAGCCATCTGTCATGGATGCTTTAATTGAGATTTCTTCATTGCAGGGGTTTGGACTAGATGACTCTCGGGATCCCTTCCAATTCTATGATTGCATGATTCTATTATCATTATCATTATCATTATCATTATTATTATTATTCATAATAGTTCTTGTTAAAACTGACTCCCCATGGAGTCACATCCTGTGGGTGTTGAATTCCACTTTGAATCATGTGGGATTGTGTGGGATTCCACTTTGAATCATGTGGGATTCCTCTCAGGGCTGAACCCCCTGCCAATCCTTTTCACCAGGTAAGGGCCACAGCTCAGTGACAAAGCATCTACCTTGCATGCAGAAGGCCCCAAGTTCAATCCCCAGCATCTCCAGGTAGAACATTCCTGTCTTTCTCATCCAAGGCAGCAAGGTGCCCATGTCTGCCATATTAGGAATGAATGAGTTTGAAAGGACAGCAGGAACTGCCTTATACAGAGTCAAACCAATGATGCATCTACCAGTGGCTCTGCAGAGTTTTGAACTAGAGTCATTCCCAGCCCCACCTGGAGACATTGGGATTGAACCTACAACCTTCTGCGTGCAAATCCTATGACTGACCACTGAGCTATTGTCCATTCTCAAAAGAAAAGAGAGGAGCATACGAAAAATGGCTTATACAGAGTCAGACCATTGGTCTGTCTAGTTCAGTATCGTCTTCTGTGCTGATTGGTAGGAGTCTTTCCCGACCCTATCTAAAGGTGTCGGAGATCAAACTTGGGACCTTCTGCATGCAAAGCAGGTGCTCTACCCCTGAGCTATGGGCCCTTCTCCTTAGTATATATTGCTTCCTGTGGTTAGCACTACACCCTTGCTGTTGGCAGTCCCCATAATCTCATTCTTACACACAGGGAGCAAAAAATAAATAAATTGAAATCCACATCGATCTCTGTATTACCCACGGTGACATTCTATTGGAAGGTGGCTCCAGAGCCGTATATCACGTTCTCTAAGCACTCCTGGAAATGGAAATCAATTTGCCCCTCGCAACCCAGAAACTCACATCTGTCCCAACTAGCAGCAGAGCAAAGTGCTGCTTTGATCGTTTTGCTGAACAAATATTTCACGCCGTTAACAGTGTACAATTTGGGCATGGAGGGACATAAAACCCTCACCCGAGTCTCCCTGGCTTTTTGTTTCCTAAATCATTTGGGGGGGGGCATATAAATCTGAAGCACAGCCCGTCTCCTCCTTTTTTTCAAAGCAAGGGGGATATTTTGATAAGCCGTCGGTTTGGGGGCGGGGGGAGCAGGGTTGCGACAAGATAATTTTGACAATGATCAGAACTAATAATGATCTTCCAGTTTTCTAGTCCACAATTTAACTGAAGTAGGAAGCATTCACTGAAATTAACATGCAGAAAATTTAACACCTCCCCAAAAAAGAAAACATCAATGCCATCTAATTGGACAGTTACAGGTAGGTAGCCGTGTTGGTCTGCCGTAGTCGAAACAAAATAAAAACAAAAACTCATACTAATAACACGAAAGCTCATACCAATAACAAACTTAGTTGGACTCTAAGGTGCTACTGGAAAGAATTTTTTGTTTTGTTTTGTTTTATCTAATTGGACAGGGAGAGTGCCCATAGGTTCAAAATAAGATGACCGATAATGCCTTCTGCAGAGGATAGAGAGGGTTGTGTGGCTCTATATAGAAATAATCTCTTGTACAAAGGTAAGATTTACAGTCATACCTCGGGCTGCGAACGTGATCCCTGTGGGAGGCACGTTTGCAACCCGCAGCGCCGCGCATGCGCATGACGCGTGTTTCTGCACATGTGCGAGCGCCGAAACCCGGAAGTAGCCCATTCCAGTACTTCCGGGTTTGGCATGTTCCATAACATGAAAACGTGCAACCCGCAGTGTTCACAACCCAAGGTATGACTGTATATTTATTGCTCTGCCCATTTTTGCCTCTAGCCCTGCTTGCCATGTGGCCCCCAGAGGGGAATGTGGCCCTCAGGCTGAAAAGGTTTCCCTATCCCAGCTTTGCAGTGACTTCAGCGACTATCTCAAGTAATATGTGGCATGCGCAGGTTGGAGATTCCTAATCTAACTGTATCTCCCAGCCCACGGAAAGTTTTTATCCCATTTTGGAAAGCAAAGGTCCTGGCTGTGGAATATAGTTCTCTCTCTTACTACAAAAGGTTGTGTGTGCGTGCATGTGTGCACACACACACACCCAGTAAGGTGCATCTTCCATGATGGATTGAAACCCCTGCCTCCTGTTACTCTCCCCGCCATAAGCATTATTGACATCTCTGACTCTGTAATGGCCCCCGAAAAGGGCTGACTCTTTAAAAAGCTAAAATAAGAATTTGAAATAAAGTTCCGCGTTCTGCTTCTGTCAGCTGTGAAATACCAGAGCGGAAGAGACGAGATAAATCACCAGATTTAAAAGCGAGAGAGGCCGGCAGTGAGAGGCCTTGCAGGGGCTCTGTGCTAAACAGTAAGCCTGTAATGCAAAGGGTCAGCAACCGTCAGCCCCCTGAGCCAAATCAGACCCGTGGATCGCTGCTGCCACCCCACCACCCCTTCCTCCTTGACCTCTGCAGCACTCGAAACTGCCCTACTGGCAAAACTAGTTTGCATCTCTTTAAATAAAAGGAGGGAATGCCAGAGCCTGTGAAGCGGATGTGAGCCTTGTCGTTCAGCCCAAAATGTGATCTTCCCAGGCCTGTTGCTGCTGTTCCTTGGTAAGCACTGTGTCTCTCAAACCCTGTATTTTTGTGCCACCTCTTCCTCCTGGGAGGTGAGTCTTAATTATTCCCACCACACAGATGGAGAGCCAGACTGCCTTCCGCGGGGAGCCCTAGGGTTCTTCAGAAGCTCCTCGGGAGTTTCTTGACAGGAGGGTCAAGAATGATAGACAGGCGTTCCTTCAGCGACAGCTTGGCTGATATTTCCCCCTGTAACATGCAAGGGAGTGCGGCGCAAAGGGTTCCTGCAGCACCCCTCACAGTCCATGGGCTGAACTTAACAGATGATGCTAAATATGGCCCTTGGTGGTGGTTGCTTTGTCATCCTTAATAACAGCCGCAATGGGTGATGCTTCCTCACTGCGGTTTCCACCCAGAACGAACGAAAGGAAGAGGAAAGAAAGGAAGGATGGAGGAGGCACAACAAGCAACGTGTTTTGCATCACATCTAGTTTGACCCTGAGTATGTACTATTAGTGTTTGTTTGTTCGTTTGTTTGTTTTGTTTTGTTTTGTTTGTTTTGTTGTTTGTTTGTTTTGTTGTTTGTTTGTTTGTTTCAGCCTCCACCAAATGGGTTCCCTCCATCTGTTTAAAACTACAACTTTTATTAGCTGTAGTCCAATTAATTTGGGGGTGGGAGGTGGCATCTGAATGGTAACGGCTATAGGAAGAGCCTGTTAGCAGGCCAGTGGCCCATCTAGTCCAGCATCCTGTTCTCACAGTGGCCAACCAGATGCCCTGATAGGGAGCCCTCAAGCAGGACCTGAGCACAACAGCAACTCCCCCCCCCCCTCCTGTGGTTTCCAGCCACTTCTATTCAGAAGCATGTAGACCTAGGTTGCAGGTGCCTTCCCTTCACTCTGCATCCTCTGGTGGATCTGGCACCCAATTGTCCCCTTCCCCTTGACACCTTGCAAGGTTGGGGAAGATGTCATTTGAGCTCTCTTTTCATTTTGGAGGCAGTTCTCAATGAGCCAAAGAGAGCAGACCAGGCATTAGGGAGGGAGGATATTTGCCAATCACAGTTTCTCTCCCTTTCTCATTTTATTCTTCCAATCAGTTTCTGCATCAGCTTGTGAATTTTGTTTGGGTGAAAAGGTTTTCATGGAAAAATTGTTAGCATTTTAGTAGATGTATCTATATACAATTTTGCAGATTAGGTTTCATTTTGCATTTTGGTATGCCATTTTTCCTAATGTAATGTTTTTCCCCCTATGTTATTTACACTAATATACACATTTTACACCCAATTTGTTTATTTGTTTGTTTGTTTATTGGATTTTATGGGCATTTAAATTAATATTTTAGTTTGTTCTCTGTGAGCTGCCTATATGCTTTCTGTCAAGTAAACAGTACAATGGTACCTCGGATTACAGATGCTTCAGGTTACAGACTCCACTAACACAGAAATAGTACCTCGGGTTAAGAACTTTGCTTCAGGATGAGAACAGAAATCATGCTCCGGCGGCACAGCAGGAGGCCCCATTAGCTAAAGTGGTGCTTCAGGTTAAGAACAGTTTCAGGTTAAGAACGGAGCTCCAGAATGAATTAAGTTCTTAACCCGAGGTACCACTGTATATAAATTTTCTTAGATGAAAAAGAAAAAACTGTATGCACTGTCTGGAGTTGGAGAAACCACATAGCAAAATTTGAAGAAGTGCAGGTTTCAAGGGATAGCCGTGTTTCAGTTTTTAGATTGTTTTGGGAAGTGCCAGTTAGGAACATAGGAAGCTGCTTTATATGGAGTCAGACCATTGGCCCATCTAGCTCAGTGTTCTCTACACTGATTGGCAGGTGCTTTCCAAGGTTTGGGGCGTACCTAGAGATACCATTGGGTATTGAACCTGGGACCTTCTGCATGCAAAATGGATGCTCTACCACTGAGCTACAGCCCTCCCTTAAGACATAGGAACACAGAAAGCAGCCTTGTATGGAGTCGGAACACAGGTCCATCTAGCTCATCATTGAGTACCATGACTGGCTATCCAGGGCTTCAGGCAGATGTCTCTCTCAGACCTACCTTGAATGCCATTGGAGATTCAGCCTGAGACCTTCCCCAAGCAAAACAGATGCTCTACCACTGAGCTGTGGCTCCTTCCCTGGATATATATGGGGTATATAGGAAAAGAAACTGCCTTATAACAAGTCAGACTGAAGGTCCATCTAGCTCAGTACTGTCTGCATGCTGAATGGGGAGGAGGCTGAGGTGTAGAATGGGGAGCGCCAGGTGGCCATGGCCCTGGGAGCATATTTCCAAGAGGGCGAACGACAGGCTCCCTCATCAAGGCAAGGCTTTCAGGGCTGGGGTGGCAGTTCGGAGCTGCCCTTGCACCCGTCTGGGTCCCTGGGCTCCCTTGACCTCTGTTCCTGAGCACAAGGGCCACCAAGGGCAGCTTCCCCCTCCCATGCACTTTTGGGCCAAGGGAGCCAGGCAGGAGCTTCACTGAAGCACCCTCAGCAGAGGGCCCTTCTCCAGCCTGCCTCTGTTCCTCTTGTCCCTCCTCAGTGCATGGCGGCAGCACCCTTCCCCTTCTTTTCTCTAAGGTCCAGAACCATATTTGTCCCCCAGGGCTGAGGTTCCTCATCTTATTCCCAGAAGGCAGGGAGCGTTGGGAAAAGGGCCTCTGGATCTGATCTCACTTGGTGAGCAGGTTTGTGTGTGAGAGGATAGGTGGCTGTACCACTTAGAACTCTTGCTTTTGGAAGGTCTTGGTCTCTTGCCCTTAGTGCATTTTGCCCACACCAGTAGCAAGCAACAGTGCCAAATACTGGTTTTCTTGCAACAAGGAGCAACAGAAATAACCACACACCTATAGACTCCCAGTTTAGAAAATCTGTGCCCCTTCTCATGCAATGTGATTTCTCTTTTGCTTCTGTGATTTAAAGTTTGGTTTTGGATCGTCCACCAGGTTTTTTTCCCCAGTGGAGAATTAATAATTCCTGATTAGCATGCAATAACAGTGTTTAATTAACGTGTTGTGATGAAATACGAAGGTCTCCAGTTTGCTGGCCATATATCAGTTTATTTGGGGAGATCTGGAGAATTAAGCTACTGTAAAAAAGGTTTCAAATCCGCTCCCCTCCGGGAAAAGTGGATAAATCTCCATTAAAATGCTGCTGTTATTTTTGTAGATTCGAGTTAAAGTTGGACCTTTGGACTGAACACATTAAAATGAAAATGGAGAGGACAACCTCTAATACATTAAATCTTAATTGCCAATGCATGAATTTTCATGTGAATGAAGGGCACCAAGTATCCTGTGTAGGGCCTGACTGTGGAACATCTATGTAAGGTGTATCCAGAGCAGCCATGTAGGGAACAGAGCAAAGAATACTTAGAGATTACCCAACAACAGAGATGTAGAACCTTTTTCAGGGAAGGGCCATGGTATCTTGGTGGTAGAGCATCTGCTTTGCACACAGAAGGCCCCAAGTTCAGTCCTTGGCATTCCCTTGTAGAGCTGGGAGAGACTTCTGCCTGAATCCCTGAAGAGCCATTGACAGTGCATGTAGACCATGGGTAGGCAACCTAAGGCCCAGGGGCCGGATGTGGCCCAATTGCCTTCTCAATCCGGCCCGCGGACAGTCTGAGAATCAGCGTATTTTTACATGAGTAGAATGTGTCCATTTATTTAAAATGCATCTCTGAGTTATTTGTGGGGCATATTTTTTCCCCAAAATATAGTCCAGCCCATCACATGGTCTGAGGGACGGTGGACCAGCCCATGGCTGAAAAAGGTTGCTGACCATGTAGACAATGCTGAGCTAGATGGACCAAGAGTCTGTACAAGGCAGCTTCTTGTGTATTCGGTGCCCACCAAAATAGCAGAGCATAAACTTCTCACTGCACACTCCCATCTGTCACTGCTTCTTGAGGAGTCCACCAGCTACCTGGCACAGTGTTTCCAGACTTAAAATAATCACATTTTCAGAGTTTAATATTACTGCCGGCATACCCCTTATTGGGCAAAGGTTAGTTTAGGGTAGCTTTAGTAATACTATTTTATCCACATGTCCAGCATCTCCCAGACATATCCAGGATTCATCTGTCAAAAACAGTGTCCAAAAATTTCCGGAAATCAGTAAAAAAATGTCCAGTGAAAGTGGCAACCCATGTCGGAAGTGTTGATTCTTTGGCGATTTCCTTTAAAAAAAACAGCTCGGAAACTTCAACAACTTTACAGAAGAAAGCTCAACAACTTTTGTGTCTGGATTTTCACTTTTTGAAATATGGCAACCCTAATTTTATTTATGAATAGATAGGTAGATAGTTGCACGCACACACACACACACACACACACACACACACACACACACACACTCCATGTACCCTATTAAACCCTTTTGTATATCTCCATGGGTATGTGTGCCACTTTGGGAAGCACTGTCTGAGAATATTAAAGCAAACTTCCTTTCCATAGAAACTCCCTAGAGTCTGATCCTCAGCATATTCATTTGGATCTTCTTTTTGGTGGGGGCAGGTGGGAGTTCATAGCCAAACTTAAGCTAGCACAGAACACATCTAGCTTTATTTCATGCAGTATTATATTTGAACTAGATATTTCTGAGTTTTATTACAATGTTTTTGTAGTCCCCTTGGGAGTGAGGTGGACGGTGTTAGAAACCGAAGTAAAACCTAGATTAATAACTTAATGTCCTACTAGCACCTACATAAAACAACATGTAAAATAACCCAGTATAACTGTGATTGGGTTTCTTGGGTGGGGAGGGCAGGCTGAACGCTCTGTAGAGCGACTCCCCTAAAGAAGTGAGCTGAGTTGATAGCAGAGGTGACATTTCCTGGTTCATAGATTGGGTATCTTAGCCCTGATGACTGACCGGCTGCTTCTGCAGGGGGTGGGGCACTGCTTGTGCCAAAATCACCGAAGCCACTCCCCCCCACCCAATTTCTGGAAGGCAAAGTCATAAGATTAGCCACCTGAGGTGCTTAATCAAGAAAGAATGATGGGTGCCCTCCATGATTCCCTCCCCCTTTTCAAACAACATTGCATTCAGAGCACTTTACTGTTTGAGATCTGGGGTGGGTGGGAGTAAACATGTTACAGAAGCCGTATTTTTCCCTGTTAAATATTAAAGGTACCCCTGACCATTAGCTCCAGTCGCGGACGACTCTGGGGTGGCGGCGCTCATCTCGCTTTACTGGCTGAGGGAGCCGACGTACAGCTTCTGGGTCATGTGGCCAGCATGACTAAGCCGCTTCTGGCGAACCAGAGCAGCGCACGGAAACGCCGTTTACCTTCCCGCCGGAGCGGTACCTATTTATCTACTTGCACTTTGACGTGCTTTCAAACTGCTAGGTTGGCAGGAGCTGGGACCGAGCAATGGGAGCTCACCCTGTCGCGGGGATTCGAACTGCCGACCTTCTGATCGGCAAGTCGCTTTATTGAACCTTTATACATCCTTTTAAACCCACAAGCAGGACCTGAGCTTAGCAGCACCTGCTCCATCTGCAATTTCCAGCAACTGATATTCAGAAGCAGTAGCACCTCCAAGCATCATAGCTAGTAGCCTTTGACAGCTGAGCTTATATATTGAGGTGCTGCTTATGTTTTGTTGCACCTTCAATCATTCCTTAGTAAATCAACCTTTTGTTTTTATTTTACTTTTAAGTCCCCCACCTCTCCTCCACAGGCAATGGCAATTATTGGAACAATTTGCAATATCCTTTTTCTCCCTAACTAGGGTGCTTAAGCAGGAATCCAGTCCAGGGACCGGCTGGCACCCAACTAGCCATGTGGCAGATATTTGCATTTTTCCCTCCGGAGGGGAAGCTACAGGGGGAGGGAGAGAGAAGAGGGGGAGGGAGTGAACTTTCCTTGATAGGAGTTCAGCCTCTCTGGTGAGCCACCCCTCGCCTTAAATTGAAATGACATGGGAAGGCTGTCAGGCTCCCTCCTGCCGTCTGTTCTGCCGATGGTATGCTAAGATCGCCATCTGTGTGCTCTTCCCTCTCCACTTCCTGTCATGCCCACGAGCTTTTGCTGAAAGTTTTCAGAGCAATCATTCCCAAACTGTCTGCTGCTGGGGAGCACGCAAAGTGTGCCTCAGGAGAGAAGGGCCAGTTTTCTCGA
Source organism: Podarcis liolepis (assembly GCF_965112155.1). Classification (NCBI taxonomy): domain Eukaryota; kingdom Metazoa; phylum Chordata; class Lepidosauria; order Squamata; family Lacertidae; genus Podarcis; species Podarcis liolepis. Next base: position 39,089,306 of record NC_139570.1, on the reverse strand, counting down.
GAGAAGAATTAAATAGCGAAAGGCTCCCAATCCAATCCAAAGAAGATTACCCACAGAAGAGTCTGGTTCCTGAGTGAGTCCCAAGCCTCACCTCCTTCCAGTCAGCCTCCACCAGGTGTCAGAAACACGTAAGGTGCAGTGGGATCGTTTGGTCATGCCTTGCAAAGGAGGCTCCCTGCTGCCTCTCTGTGCAGCTTCTCTTGACTTGCCTTCTTCGACCCAAGAACACCAGGATTCAGACAGAGATACAGTGGGTAGGCTCCTCAGAAGGCAGCTAGTTCTTATTCTTCTGAGCAGTTCAGGGCACAAGCCAGCCAAAATGATGCCCTTTTAAATTTCTTCCATTTCAGTGATGAGTGAAACACCTTTCTCATTGTGTCCCCAATTTTAATTCAAGGGAGGTGGCGATGGGGAATAGGTTAAACACTTATTCTGTTTTATTTATTCCAGAATGGGCTTTTGTGAACACTGCATTTTGTCATGTCAATCCTTTCTCTTTTCTTTCTCCCTCTAATTCCTTTAACAGGCCATGCAATATTTAAACTCGCATATCTAAGCAATCACGACTACAAACATCTCTACTTTGAGTCTGATGCTGCTACTGTCAACGAGATTGTGCTGAAGGTATGTGGCTTCCAAAGAATTAGTTGTTGGGTCAGGGGTCCATTTGCTGGGAGGTTCCAGTTTGCTATGACCTGGGTGAATAAATACTTGCAAGAAGCATCCTCAACAAACGGGCAAGCATCTGGTTCTCAGTTCCACACTTACACACAACCTTCCTTTTCTTGCTTCTGAGAATCCAAGCATTGCTCTCACTTTTGCTGGGTTAAAAGCTGGAAATGTGCTTGTTTCGTAAGCAAAGCAATAGGAAGGTCAAAGACTCACTTTGTTGCCAAGGGCCATGGTTTTGCGCTCAGGTTGTGTAGTCATGGAGTGCTCTTAGTCTAGCACTGGGGAGTTTCAGCCGTCACGTGCCACAAGCTAAGAGCAGGCCTACTATGGAAATATGCTTACTGAACATCTTACTCAAAGGAGCACACGCAAGCAAGTCAAGGTACAGGCTACAAGGGAAAGTATAAATATACCCAGAGGGTTTAGCCAGCTTGATTTGAAGAATGCATTCTCTCTCTCTTTCTCTTTCTCTTTCTCTTTCTCTTTCTCTTTCTCTTTCTCTTTCTCTTTCTCTGACCTTAAATACCAATCATTTTGAGGCCACGAACTTGCAAAACTCCTTTACTGAAACCTGGTTCCTGTAAGAGCCTGTCCCCGCATGCAAAAGCCTCTGAAAGGCTGTAGCATCTAGCTGTAGAAAGCATCGTCCAGCCCCCTCTTGCCCCACTCTACAAGCTGCTGTCAGAGTCTGAATTGTTTGTCAGCAGCTTTTTCCTTTCCCCAAAATCAAGGTAAGGATAAGGCTGCAAACGGGCACCCTAGTAGTCCAGTGTGCTTGTAGTAGTTGTTGGCACTGATAGCTACTGCAAGTGCCTGGGAACTTCATTAGGTATGGATAGGCTATTGGTTAAACTACATCTGGTTCTTTCAAAAGAAAATGTGGGGGAAGGGGTGAGCAGCTGGCACACTTGGACCAGAAACAGGTGGCCCCTGCTACCTGACAAGTTGGCATAGGCACAATATTTATCTGATGCACTCTACTGAGTATTCAGACTTTATGCCATAGGGTCAGGCATGATCTTGACCTTGGAGGAAGCAGCCAAAAGTGGATTCAGCATGGACCTGGTGCCTGATCCTCCCATTTCATTGGAGACAAGTTTCCCCTCCTTCCTCCGCTATCACATGCTTTTAGCTTCAGCCAAGCTCCCAAACACCCACGACCCAAGCAGACGTCCTCCTTGCATACGGGTGGCCTTGGCTAAGCGACGGCCCTTTTGAAGGATTTAACAAATGGGAGTGTTCTTTGAGCATAGTGTGGAATATTTAAGCATGCATCCCACTGCACTCGGGCCTGGGCTTTATTGCTGCTGTTCGTCTTACTCAAAAGATTTCAGGAGTGTTCCATTAAAAGCATGAGTATGCTCTTGACATCTGAAAAACTTTTGGGTACCGGTTTTCTGATTCTAGCTCCTGGATTGTGGGGGTGGGGTGCAATCAAGTGAGTGAGTTTCATTTCCCCCTTTACAGAGACCCTTTCGCAGGTCTCCAATCCCTGGCACTGTCTTTTCCATTCAGGCTGTTTGTTTGTTTGTTTGTTTGTTTGTTTGTTTTGAAGGGAAATCTTTCTCCCTTTTTTATTGCTACGGTTTACTTTCTTTTCTTTAATTTAAGGAAATACAGCTTGCCTGCACACCCCGGCTGATTTACTTTCTGAAACGAAGGCGCTTAATGCTGTTGGAAGGTTAAACGGAACTTGCTGCCATCTATTATTTTTATGGCAATTTAAAATTTTCTAGTGATAAGCTTTATGTGCCATTTCCAGTCCTTAACATTTTTCCCTCCCATGTAAAGCTTATGGCAGTGTTCAGTAACTGACATATGCTAAGGAATCTTGGTTCTCACCCACCACCCAAGCAAAAAGAAAGGGCTCGGTGCAAACTCCCATCACCAAGCACCCCTCCTTTGTCGTTGCCTTCACCATTCACATTTTTACAGCATCCCTAGAGAGTTTTTGGCATTGCTTTTTTTGGAACTCTAAAAATATTGGTAGGTTTGGAGGAAGAGAGGTGGGAGATGATGGAGGGTGTAAGGCTATCAATGGTTACTAGCTGTTCCTGCTCCACCGGTGGAGGCAGGATGATTCAGAATATCAGTTGCTAGGAATCACAAGTGGGGAGAGCACTTCTGCAATCAAGTTCTGCTTGCAAGTTTCCCATAAGGACACCTGGTTAACTACTGTGGAAACAGGTTGCTGGACTAGATGGGTCTTTAGTCTGACCCAACTAAACCCTTTACCTACTGTTGTCCTTCCTTGGTTTTTGCGTATTTAAAAAAAGGAGTTAAGATCAATGGTCCCTGCTTCTTGTACTCCCACAATAGCATTGGCAACTACATGCAACCATAACTAGGCATGGATTTGATAACCCCAGTTTTTGTGTGAAGGTGGAGGAATGATCTTGGTCCTCAAGGCTGCCAGCTGTCCTCAGAATTTATTTAGTTATTGTTGTTATTGCTGTTGTTATTTATTGAATTTTTCTACTGCCCTTCATCCAAGGAGCACAGGGAGGTTTACCATATAAAAACACAAAAATGCATCACATAGTTACAAGCAGAAACAATACCCGCCCCACCCACATAGTTCAAAAGGCCATAAATTATTTAATTAGCCAAATGCCTGGGAAAAGAAAAAATGTTTTGCCTAGCACCTGAATATATGTAACAAAGACACCAGGCAAGCCACCCTGGGAGAGCATTCCACAAACGGAGCCACTGCAGAAAAGGCCTGTTCTTGTGTTGCCACCCTCCAGGCCTCTTGCAGAAGAGGCACGTGAAGAAGGGCCTCAGATGATGATCTGGGTCAGTTCATATGGGAAGAGGCAGTCCTTAAGGTATTGTGACCGTGAGCGATTTAAGGCTTTATTGGTCAAAACCAGGACTTTGAATTGGGACCAGAAACTAAATTGGCATCCAGTGCAGATGGGCCAGGGTCATTGTGATATGCTCAAGCCGACACGTTCCAGTGAGCAACTGGCCATTGAATTCTTCACCATCTGATATTTCCAAACCATCTTCGGAGGCAGCCCCACGTATAACATGTTGCAGTAATCTAACAGAAGCACACTAATTAGCAAGTAATTAGGAGCACAGGTAGTTGCCCTACCTAAGAGTCAGGCCATTTCCTATGCAGCTTAGAACTGTCTACCCTAACTGACAGCAGCTCTCTGGGGCTTCAGACAGGGATCTCCTGGTCTTCCTTGGAGATGCTTGAACCTAGGACCTTCTGCATGCAAAGCAGATGTTCTGCCACTGAGCTACACCTCTTCCCCCAAGGACTGCTTGAGCCTTGCCTACTTCCAGTCATCCTTCCTTAAGAGGGATGGGTAATTTGGCCATTTCTCTATGGAGTCAGGCATGATTAAGATGTTCATACATTCCCATTGCTAAGGCACAGTTGAACTGACTCCCCTTGGTAGAAGCTGCCTGTTGTCTCTCTGTCTGAGTCACTGCTCTGAGCTTCTCTCCTTCCAGTGCACACCCAAGGGATTGACTTACACAGCAACACAGCAGAGCAGATTCTTCTGAGAATGACTCAACTTTATACCTAATGGTTTATCACTTTCTCCCCCCCCCCTTTTTCTAATCCAGAGGGGGGAAATGAACTTTGTCAGTAAGATGATTGGGGCACAGAGATAGCATTGAGTTTAATGGTATAATCATAATAGTGTCAAACTGGGACCCAGGAGACACAGGTTCAAATCCTCACTCAGCCATGAAGCTTGCTGAGTCACCTTGGGCCAATTGGGCTTTCTCTTGCCTTGGTCACCTCACAGGGTTGCTATAAGGGGAGGAGGAGGGGAGGAAGAGCCATACATACTGCACCATGCTTCATGGCAAAATGGCAAAATAAAATGTGAAATATACTAAATTAAAATCAAATGAAATTACTTTCTGGTTGGCAGGCAACTCATCCAAGTGAGCTAAGTCACATGCAACATACACAAAGTGCAACCTGGGTCGTGGTGATGATTTTGTTTGGGGTTGGTTGGTTCATGAATTCTCTGATTAATCCATTTATTTATGTAGAGGAAGGGATGGAGCTTGGCTCGTACTTCTCCAATTAGATCCTTTGCATGATCAAGAAATAAAAGACCTGAGACTCTACTTACCACGAAACCTCCATACATACATATACATGGGCATATAGATATATAGCTATTTAGATATATTCTTCCAATCCACCCCTAGCCCCCACAGCTTCATCTGCAACAGAAGAGAAACACCCTGCGGTGCATAAAATTGGGTGAGATTTCATGCCACAGCATATTAACCAGCTAATGGTGGAGCAAAGGGCGTTTTTATCTTTTGATTTTTGCATTAACCTTCCATTAAAATTATCTATGTGATTATCGCCCAAGCACTGGGAGATAATAAATTTTAAGGAAGAGCTGGCTTGCTAAATATCATTTAAAAATGCCTCCATCAAGTAACATGTGCCAAAACATCCTGGGCACATAAAAAACAACCAAGACCACAAACTTTGTAAGGAAAGAAGTGGCCTGGTAGAATAAAGTGCCCTTTATTGCAGACTATTTAATGGCTCATGCTCAGTACAGCAGCACCTTGCTGAGGAATGTGTCCAAGTCAGTTCTACTCAGGCAGGACCCATTGAAATAAATGCACCTAAATTAGCTATGCCAGCCAATTTCAGTGAGTATTCTGATTAGGACTTACACTGGATGCAACCCTGAGTAACAGTGTTTATCAGTCAAAGAGTGATCAGTGCCAGTTTTCTGGATAGAAACATAGGTAGCTGCCTTGTACCAAGTCAGGCTATTGGTCCATCCATCTCACTCTTGTCTACACTGACTGGCAGGGGTTCTCTGGGATTTGGGGCACTCTCTACCTGTGGATTCCAGGAATTGAACCTGGGACTTTCGCATGCAAAGCAAATGCTCTACCACTGAGCTCTGTGCCCTTCCCCCTAAGGATGTTAACATTAGGGAAAGAAGCCTGTAAACAAGAATTGTCTCTCTAAGATGGCCCTGTAGGGGACAGAATGCTATAATCAGCTAGGCTGCTGGTTTTGGATTGAGATGGGGTGGTGGGAGAAGGACGCTGAACAGCCTTCAACAGCTTGCTGCCCTCCAGCTGTTTTTGACTACAACTCTTACTAGCCCCAGCCAATACTCAGCTTCTGTTTTTTTGTGGGATGAGCAAATGTCAAAAGTCAATTCTTGGAAGGATGGATACCTTCCCAGGGGTAAGTGGGTGATGTTTTTTAAGAGCTGAAATGTGTGTTAAGACTCTGCTACTTGAAACAGCTCTCAGTCAGGGTTGGCATTTTCTTATAGCAAGCCACAAGCATGCAAAAAACCATGGGAGGCCGAGATTAATTTTTTTTTTTTAATCCCTTCTAGGATAATCCTGCCTACTGTGAACCAAGCCCTGTTTGAAATCAATGGGGCTTGTTTTCCAAGTAAGCCTGCTTAGGAGCAGGACTTTCTCATGCTGCTGCCTTAAAAGTGAAACAGCTCTTCCTCTGTGTTTTTTTTCCCAATAGGTGAACTATATCCTGGAATCCCGTGCCAGTACAACACGAGCAGATTACTTGGCTCAAAAGCAAAGAAAACTGAGTCGAAGGACCAGCTTCAGCTTCCAAAAGGAAAAGAAATCAGGGCAGCAGTGAAGTCTAGACTTGTCTGGAGTCCAGCTGCCCTGCTTGGGAATAAGTAGGAAACGCTCCCTCTGGGACAAGAGGGACTCATGAATTCTGGTGGCTAGTGGCCAGCCAGCATAGGAATTATTTTACAGGTATTATTTTACAGGTCGACATGACATATTTTACACAGCCGCTTTTGGCAATGGGCTTTGCCCTTTCATAGGAAAAGAAAAAAGAGCCATATCAGCCCCAAAGAGGACATAGTTGGGCTTTCAATGTCTCCCGCTGGGGCCAATAGAGGCCTCTATAGGCTTGACTTCCTGTTTGTTTGTTTGTTTGTTTGTTTGTTTGTTTGTTTGTTTGTTTGTCTGTTTTTGTAGAAATCTCCAAGGTACAGTTGCAAGGAAAGTGCCATAGGATCGCAAAAAAATAAAGTCCAGAGGTGAAAACCGAATGGCCCTTGTTTGTAGCCTACACACACACACAGGAGCGCACAGCTCACAGACAAACCCACAAAGACAAACGTATCGCTGCTGACATGATCAAATTTCCTAAAAACCAACAAACAGGACAAATGTATCCATTTTTGTTACTAATAAACAAATTGTACTCTTTTTCAATGTCTTAATTTCAGTGATTGGTTCTTTCAGTGGTGTGGTCAAAGATGGAAAAGTCGGCTGGTCTTGTTATCCCAAATTCATTGTCTTCTGCATGTACTGTTTTTCTTTACTCTGAAACATACACACATACATGTCTCAAATCATCCATTGCTCTGGACTTTTCGTGACAACAGAGGAGAAATTCAGTTGTTGCATGCATTTTTATTTATTTTGTAAAAACCTGCCTAATTGGCATTTTCTCAAACCAATACATGAACCTAAAACACTACTATCCCAGATGCCGCTCTCCAACCAACCAGTGTGTACAGAAATGCATGTATGAGAGGAAGGCGTGCGTTAAAAATAGGGGAAAATAGCATACAGAAATGCATTCTATTAAGTGAAACTACTTCCAAAAAATGTGTATATTAGACAAAGCTGCATACAGAAATTATTGGCAGAAATTTGCACTAAAATGTGGACGAATGTCCGTCCAGATTTTAGTAAGAAAATTGCAAATCGCTTGCAGAAATGTGGAGAACTAACTGAATTTAAGATTGGAAAAATGAAAAATGGAGAGAGCCAAAATAGGTTGGTCAATTCGTCCTTAGAGCAGGGCCAGGGATGTGGTCAGCAGGGAGGGAGGGGTGTAGGATAAAGCACATATCTCTGATGGGCCAGATTCAGAGAAGAATGTAAGAACATAAGAAGAGTTTGCTGGACTAGAAGAGTAGCCCGTCTAGTCCAGCATCACATTCTCACAGTGGCCAACCAGATGTTCCAGTGGGGAGGCAGCAAGCAGGATTTGACCACTCCTGTCTCCTCTTCTGTGGTTTACAGCAGCTTCTTTTCAGATGCATTGCTGCCTTGGGACGTAGAGGCAGAACACAGCCATCACAGCTAATAGGCATTACAAGCCCACTCCTCTCTTAATTTGTGTAACTTTAAAAAAAAGTCATCTAGGTTGTTGGCCATCACTGCCTCCTGTGGGAGCGAGTTCCATAGTTAAACTATGCACTGGATTAGACTCTTTGTCCTTCAAGAGATAGGGAGAGCTTTTTTGTAGCACTTCAGATCACTTCCACTGCATCCCTGCGTCTATCAGGTGGATAGACTGTCTCAGGGGGGAAGCCTGTTGTCCTTTCTGGATCTTACCTGCAACAGAATAAGCTGATGAAAGTGCTGAAGTAGACAACCACTCAAAATGCCCAGAAAGGTCATTTTCAATGCTCAGCTATGCTGCACGCATATATATATATATATATATATATATATATATATATATATATATCCCTGCAGATAGAAAGCTAGCTCAGTTAGCAAAAGGTGGTGATAGATCCTGTTTGTTTCAGGTGTCCAAATGCCATTTTGCAGGGAGTTTTGTGGGGTGGGGGAAAGTATTCACGCCTGTCCTCCTACAGGTTTTCACTGATCCTCCATGCAACAGCCCTATAAGGTAGTTCTGGTTTGTTAACAAGAAAACATTGCAATGAAGGAGCTGAGGCTGAGAGGCTATTTGTGACCTACTAAGTTCATGGCTCAAGCCAAGTAATAAGGTATGATTTCATTTGTGGATCTCCCAACTCACACCTAACCAGCTCTGCTAGGAATGGCAAGTATGACACTGCAATCCCATTTCCCGATTGCTAGGAATCCAACTCATCCCCCTTCTGGCTTCTGAGATTTTCCCATTTATTTATGGTATGTTCAGCAGACTGGCAGTTCAGGTTTAGAGAGAGAATTCCAAGCTGCATGTGCAGGCACCAAAGTTCTGCTTCATGGTGAATAAGTTGGCACTGTGGTGACTTCTCATGGGATTTTTGACTACCTTTAACTAACCTTCTGCTTTAAAGGCTGGTAACCAACTGAGCTGTTGTGGCATAACCCAGGACAGCCCTATAGAGGTTGTAGCTCCACTGCAGTGGGAGCCCATCTAATCACTGGGAAGCCATTTATTTATTTCCAGAGGCACCAAATTACAAGCCTAGGCTGTTTCCTGGTTGTGAACTGGATTTGGCCTTTGGGCCACCCACTTCCTGGTATATTGTGTGGCGGGAACTCTTTTCCCTGCCATGCACCTTCTTGGGAGGCCTGGAGAGAGTTCAGAGCACTTTCTCCCCAAGGAGTGAGATGCCCAGGCTCTCAAGCCCACCCTCTGGGAGAAACCAGAAGGAAGGAACCTCATTAAGGCAATGCTTGGGTGCAGCCCAGCCAAGATTAATGGGGGCAGTTATTCACAGAGACATGTCTGTAATGGAACCATGAATTTCCAGAGGAATCTGCCTCCCAGAGTTGTTGCTACATTTCAGGAGAGAGCTTCGGCTGAAATTAATGCTGCTTAAATCATCAGCTCGAGTGCCAAATGGCCTTCTTCATGGCCTCTGCCGCAACTGGGAGCCAGGCAAAAGGTTTTTACGATGCACCAAAAGAGGAGGAGGAGGGACTCTCTGGAGGGAGGCTATAAAGCAGTGGCGCTCAAAACTTCCTGCCATTAGAGATCCCTTCTGCACCCCCATACAGACATACACATCGGCTTTGTTTGCTAAGAATCCTTAATGCCTCTGCTGTGGAACCTTTGCCCCTCCTCCTTGGCTCACTGCAGAAGATTCTGGGAATCTCCACTGGAGCACGTTCAGTTCAACAATGCATTGGGGGCAAGGAACACTGGGACTTGCCAATGGTTGCTGTGGACTGAGGCAGCATCCAAAAATGTATGGCAGACCTACATGGCATCATGTGCCAGGGGAAGATAAAGATTTCAAGCAGTAGACTTGTCTCTCACCCAAATGCACTACAATGTCAAGAGTTGAAAGGTGACGGCTAGACTTCGATCTAGCATTAAAAGAGGAACAGAATGATTGCTTTCTTTTCCAACTTCCTAGACCATATAACCACAGACAGATCTGAAGATGTGAGCAGTGTCTAGAAAAAAATCAAGTAAAGCCCTAGCTGGAAGGACAAAGTGGTATAATCCCTTCAGCTACCTCAGAGCTCTACCACCTCAGTCTGATGCATATATAGGCCACCCTTTAGAATTAGCACAGAGACTGCTCTTCCCAGACTGGCTCCTCCTTTGGAGATGGGCAGAGAGTCAGTTGCCTGCAAATCGGGCGAGTGAATGGTTAAAGCAGGTCTCCTTGTCACGTTTTATTCTTGCTGCACACCTCTTGCTTTAAATGTAAAAATCTCAACAGGGTGATGTTGGCTATAAAAAGCCCTAAGCATGATTTGTGAACTCTCCCAGCCTTGGTAATCTCATCAGAGTAATGGGATTATATTTCAAATCGCCGTGGCCTGTTCATTACACATTTAAACTCCTTTTGACAGAGGAAAAGTTAAATAAAATGTGTGCGTCAACCGTGGTTGACTCTCCTGGCTCTCTCTCTTGATTAGGCAAACAGACGCTCAGCTCCAGAATGAAAAAATAATGCCCTCGTTTATTCACTTTTTCTGACAAGTCACAATAGATTTTTTTTAACAGCAAATGAGGAGGGCCTCTCAGGTGTGCCGAGGGGAGAGGGGCCTGAGAGCATCACCCCAACAAAGTTAATGTCTCCTCCAGAAAGGTGTTTAGGAACAACCAGCATGAGTGATCACATCTGGGGAAGGTGTGGCTGATTCCACCTCTGGCTACTGCCAGCATTTCTCCAAGCAGCTTGGCAAGGAATTAAGGATTATTCCACCCCTGGCTTGCCCATTGTTGCTTTATTTAGCTGCCAATATTGAATTGCACTAGTCTCTTGCCTTTTTGCCAGAATAGATATATGTCTAACCAAAGTTAGAGTCCTTTAGGATCAGGACAAAAGCCCCATCAAGTCCAGCACCCCCTTCTCCAAATGACTATAGAAAACCCACAGGTAAGGCTGAGAAGGCAGTAGCTCTTTCCTACTGTTATTCCTCAGCAACTGGCATTCTGAGATATCCTGGGCCCTGACCTGAACCTAGAAACTCCATTAACTGTCATGGCTAACAGCTGTTGGTAAGTTCACTCCATGGGTGTGACTAACTCCTTTTTCATAAGGTCTTAAAAAGAGCTGCACTTGATCAGATCCAAGAGAGACTCAGTCTAACATTCTGTTGTCCATGGTGGCCAACCAGATACTTCTGGGAAGCTGACAAGCAGGACATGAGCACAGCAGCCTTTCTTCAATTGTTTGTCCTCAGCCTATAGAACTCTGAGGTAGGTTGCCTTTGCACATGGAGGTTCTCTTGAGCTATCATGTTTCATAACCCATCAGCTCAGCAAACCAGATGAACATATCCAGAATACTGCAGTCAGCCGCAGTGTCTGGGCAGAAATCACGGAAATGTCTGGGAAAATCAGGACCTATGGCAACCCTAGATTAATCTAATTCCCCTTTTAAGCTATTTAAACATGTGACCACATATTGGGGCAGCAGAAGTATAAGTGAAGTAGGAGCCTCATATCTGGCATTGGTTGGGAATTCTAAGCAAGAAAAAAAACTGAGTGCTGTTTTTTAGTCAGTGGTTAAAATCACTACAGCTTTCAAAGGTTCAGTCTGCCATCTTGATTCAAAAAGCCTTCTGACTGTAGCCAAACATAGATGAAATATTACTCTTAGATCTCAGGAACCGTCATGCTGAATTGGGTTACGATATCTTAAGAGGCGTCCGAATGCATAGTGAACGAAGCTTTCCAAAATATATAGTAGTTCATGCAGATATGAACAAACCTTTCCTTTTACTTGTCCTGAATCCATAGATAGTTTTGTTGACACTGTGGAAGAAGAATAAAATTATAAAGGAATTAACGAATTAAATAAAATTGAAATGTGTATGAGAAGGGCTGAGGACGTGAAGGTTGAAATGTGAAGGTTGTGTTTGCAAGAGAACCTTGAGATAAGGACAGAAGGACATGTGAGCAGGACCAGCTGCTATAACTGTTAAGGACAAAGGGAGGAGGGAAATATAAGAAGCTGGTATGCCTTACCCCAATGGAAGCTAGTTGAAGGAAATATTGCCAAATATGGACACAACTGCCCTTTGCTTCCCTTTGCATAGGAATGCTTATGCTCTTTTTCATATTTAGTGTGCTGCCCCCCAACTACTTGCTGGTTTAGGCTGTGTCGCACCAGTCTTGCAATGCCTAAATAAATGTCCTGTTTTGGCGACAACTGGTGTCTGTCTTCAGTTGGCTGTTCCAGGCAGCTGGAACCCCAAAGCAACTACTCTATTTTGAACTTAAAAATGGAAAGCATAATGCTGGTGGTCAACAAAAGAGGTTTAAAGACTGTCTCAAGCTAAATCTTAAAAAATGTAGTATAAACACTTGACAACTGGGAAACACTGGCCTGTGAGCACTCCAGCTGGGGAACAGCCTTTACTAAAGGTGTCATGGGCTTTGAAAACACTGAAACTCAGGACGCAAGGGAGAAACCTGCTAAGAGGAAGGCACGCTTGGCAAATCCACACCATGATCAACTCCCACCCAGAAATCAATGTCCCCACTGTGGAATGACTTGTGGATCCAAAACTGGTCTCTACAGTCACTTACGTACTCATTGTTAAAACCGTGTTTATGGAAGACAATCTTACTCGGCTGCAAGTGATCGCCAAATAAGAAGAAGATTTCCCCAACAGTATCATGGCAGAGGGTGGGAAGAAAGGTCTCTCTATCTGTTTTCTCTATGCCATACATAGTGGGTTTTTAAAACAATTTTTTATTGCTTTTTAAGCAAATACAGTAACAATAACCATTGAACATCCACCAGTATATCTAATAGTGTTTGTTCTGCCCATTGACTTCAGACATAAGTTCACACATTCAGTGTTCAAACCTATTACTTAACGCAACCTCTCCACTGAGAAAATGGAGCAGGTATAATAAGGACTTGATTTTGGTCATTAACGTAGTTAAAGAAAGGGGTCCCTGTTCCTTGGAAGGTGTCTCTGTTCGCTATGCCTTTAATTGCTCTCCTGTGTCTGGTGAGAGGCTCAGACACTGCTATATCCCAGGTATTTTTCCCCATTTGTTCAGGGGTATTTCAATCTGGTTCTTCCATACATAGTTTTATAAAATCATAGAACTGTAGAGTTGGAAGGGACCCCAAGGGTCATCTAGTCCAGCCCCCTGCTCACCTCTGAGGGTGGTCCTTAGTCTGGCAATGAGAGGTCTATTCTACAGCACCTCTCCTCTCCTCAGTGAAGCCCGGCTGGCTCCAACATTGTCATCATTAGAGCATCAGACTTTTGGGGCAGCACAAACAATTGGATATTATATTCTGGCTGTGTTTTTAATGCATTTGTGTATTTTTCTTCCTGTATTTTATGCTTCTTGTGAATCATTTCAGGACTTTTTGTTGTGGGGAGCAAAGCCTTTCCTGGTGCACCACACCTAACACCTCCTACAAAAGAGGGTTTGTCCCTGGGGCAAACTGAAGGGTTCAAGCCTGGCTTGCCTTGCGGATACTTCTTCCACATGGCCTGAGCCACAATGGACATTGTCAGCTATTAGACGCCATTGCTTTGCCCAAGAGGGTGGACACAGAAGGGGGAAGCTGAGGACCACAGAAAAAGAAATGAGCAGCCACTTAAAGCAGGAATCGCCAACATGGTGCCCTCAAGATGTTATTGGACTCAAACTCTCTCTCTCTCTCTCTCTTTTGGAAAATAATATTTATTACTTTTCCAACAATTTAGACACAACACTACAAAAAAAAAAAATACAATACAATACAATACAAAAACACTACATAACACTGACACATTAAACTAACATAGCCAAACAAAAACAGTTTAAAACACATCAAACAATTTCAGTATCTTATCTTTCATTCACTTATTTCCACGACCCCCTCACACCTCCCTTTTTGTATTCCACTTCTATTAGTTGTTTCAGCAATTCCTTTCCATCTTCCTCTGTTTTCTATCCTATAATTATCTTAACACATTCTAACCTTATTTTTTCCTTTAATATTCTATTAATCTATTTATACTTAATTCCTTATAACATTTCTACTAAAGCCATATAACTTCATTCCAACATTCTTCTAGCATTCATTAATTTTGCAGTATTTCTGTAAATAGTCTTTAAACTTTTTCCAATCTTCTTCCACCGACTCTTCTCCCTGGTCTTGGATTCTGCCAGTCATTTCCGCCAGTTCCATATAGTCCATCAACTTCATCTGCCATTCTTCCCTGGTGGGTAAATCTTGTGTCTTCCAATACTTTGCAATGAGTATTCTTGCTGCTGGATTAATAAAAGATTAGGCCAAGAATTTATTTTATCGGATAAAGTCAAAAAAAGAGGAGTGGTCATTTACGCAAAGGAGAGCCTATCACCAAAATTTATATTTATATGATGCTGGATAGAAATTAAGTGGTTTCCAGCTGTAATGTTTTAAGGGAATATGAAAAATGGGTTGTTAATAGGGAAAAATCTAATGTTACTATTTTAAGACCAAAGATTAGGATAAACAAAGAGGGTAAGGATTTGCTGAGCCAACAAATTGAACGGGAATACAAAAAAGGGAGGTATGAGGAGGTCCGGGAAACAAGCTAAGGAAAATAAGTAATAGAAAAATGGAGTGGTTTTTTAATCATTTTTATTTTGTATTTTTTTTCTTTTTCATTTTGTATTTTAATATCTTAAAAAAATCTTAATAAATATCTTATAAAAATAATCTTTTATTAATCAATAACTTCCTGTGTAGCAGATAGGTAGCCGTGTTGGTCTGCCATAGTCAAAATAAAAAATTCCTTCCAGTAGCACCTTAAAGACCAACTAAGTTAGTTCTTGGTATGAGCTTTCGTGTGCATGCACACTTCTTCAGATACCTCAAAATAAAAAATTCCTTCCAGTAGCACCTTAAAGACCAACTAAGTTAGTTCTTGGTATGAGCTTTCGTGTGCATGCACACTTCTTCAGATACCAATAAAAAATTCCTTCCAGTAGCACCTTAAAGACCAACTAAGTTAGTTCTTGGTATGAGCTTTGAAGAAGTGTGCATGCACACGAAAGCTCATACCAAGAACTAACTTAGTTGGTCTTTAAGGTGCTACTGGAAGGAATTTTTTATTTTTCCTGTGTAGCCTAATCATATGTGTTTCTTGTAGACAAATCAAGTCCAAATGTTCTTTTTTCAATAAATGAAATACTCTCCGCCTCCTTTCAGGGGAGTTCAGTCCATTAACATTCCAACCCAGGACCTGCAACGCCATTGTTTGATTACTTTGGTGTCTCCCCAACTGCACCCAATGCTTGCTCCTCTTCTGTTGGTGGTGTTGTTGGGACTTTCGCTGGGGTTCCAATTCAAAAGATAATGTCGATATATCCAACGTTGGTGACCTTTTCTCCAATGCTCTTAATTCTAATCCTCTATCTGGTGATCTTCTGTCCAATTCCCTTCTGCAAATCTTCTTCGTAATTAGACAGAAATTTTATTTTATCATCTACTGATTTTATTTTTATTTTCCTTCCTTTGAAGCTGAAGGATAGGCCTTGAGGGAATTCCCACCTAAAAATAATTCTGTTCCTTCTGTTCCTTCTCAGTAGACCAACCAAGTCTCCAAAGTCAGACCTGAGATCCAAGAGATATTTTGGGATATCTTTAAATATTTCCACTCTTGACTGGTGTATCACCAAAGTCTTCTCGTAGTGCCAGCCCAAGATTTTATCTCTCTCTTCTTTAGATCAGAGGGTAATCAAACAGTCTCTTATTCTGTTCTTCTCCTTCTTCTCTCCTCTTCCAAGTCTAAAGGCCCTCACGATTTTGAACTCCTCTTTTCCCAAATCTACGTTCCAACAATCTGCAAATTCCTGCGTGAGAAACTCTGACAGAGAGCCCTTTTCCAGTTCAGGTACAGCTCTGATTCTCAAATTTATCTGTTTTTCCTTGAGTTCAATCATAGAAAGCGCCAACTTATGGTCCTCCAGTTGCTTCTCTAGTTCTGTAACTCTCTCTGTTTCCAGCTGAGTTACCTTCGCTTCCACAGCTACAACCTTCTCCTTGACCTCCTCTGCAAACTGTTGAGTTGAGTTAGACTCCTGAATTAATTTCTCAATAGCTTCTGTGTTTGAATTAACTTTTTGTCCCAAACTGTTTATACTTTGTGTATTTTGATTTATGCTTTGTGTATTTTGATCTAATTTTTTATTCATTTGTTCTAATGATTCATTTATCCTACTCAAAGCAAGTGCCAAAACATCTTCTGAACTCATTCCTTTTGGTTTAGATTGTGTTAATACAGCCACAGATGGAGCAGGGGGGCCAGATGTAGAGGCTCTTCTCTGCTGCCAAGATTTCCCAGACCTTGTTGTTTTGTCTTGAATTAGCGGGTCTGTTTTTTCTTTTCCATCTGCCATCACCCTTACACCCTTCAAGGTCACTCCCACAGTCCCAAAGTCTTATCTTTAGAATTGGAAAATTCCAGTCCTTGTAACAATTTCCAAGCCCTCCTCTAGAGGGAAGTAGCTACTAGCTATAGTGTATTAATCCAGAATGTCACTTTTCTTAAAAAACACAGTTGCACCAATGTAACTAGTATCAAGTCTCAGTTACTGTTACTCAGTTTCTTTTACTCCTTTAGTCCCTTTTGAGTCAGAAAAAGTAATGGAAACAATATATCACTCTTGTCTCACTAGCTGTCAGTGAGTGATCTGTTCACAGACTATGCAGTGCTCCAAAGTTCAGCAATCTTAATAACAGCCCGATCCCAGGTTCTGAGTGATGGAAATTTAGCCTCTGTCCCTCTCTTTTTGCAGGCAAATATTGTCCAAAGCTCCCCCCCCTCTTCTCCTGCTTCCAAGGGGGGGAATTACTGCTCTTAATGTTAGAAATTTATGCGTTTAAAACAGTCCTTTCAAGGCTTTAGCTTCCGCCTGTTTTGCTTCTGAATATCTACAAAGAAGGAAGGCGGACTTCCTGTTTTGAACCTTCCCCCGTTCGTAGCCAAATTCAACTTTTAAAAACTCCAATTCTTCGCTTTACTCACGGGTAATTACTTTTAGATCCAATTGTCCACAGGAAAAAGTCAGCGCTCTCCGGCAACGGCTGTGCGGCTTCACTCCGTGAAAGTAGCAGTCAGTTCGCAGCACTGCGCCGCTCACCCCACTTCACTCCAGAGCCCCAAAATGGGATTCCCTGACAGTAGGGGAGGTGCTCTTGGTGCCCGCCGAATCCCACGTTCCCAGGCTACCTCCACCTGGGATTTTTAAAGGGTCCCCACCTTCGCCGCGGCGGGAAGACCCAGTTCTCACGGAGCGGGTTCCTCCGGTCAGAGGAACTCCGCCATTACCGATGGCGCCAACCCGGAAGTCCCCCATTTCCGTACACATTACTTGGCTGGAGAACTGTGCTTCAGTTTGCAAATTGTTTCAGAATGTGTGAATTAGGTAGGTCTGTCTTTAAACGCCAGCTGAATCAGATGCCTCCCCCCATCCCTAAGGGGGAATTAGCTCTCATTTTCTAATCTGAGGATCTGTTTTAATGCAGGTCTGGGCAGCGGCCCTTGTACACACGGTGAACATAGGAAAAAGAATACAGTGCCATGGACACCTTTCCCCAGGGGGTGATTGACAGGGAACAATAAACACAGGTGGACTTCTGGACACAGAAAGCACCTTTCTGTTGTGAGTATTTGGGGGGGGGGGCTGCCCATGGCTGCTGTTCTGGTAACAAGAGGTAGCAGTTCACTTGGGGTCTGTGACCACCAGAATGGCACCTTTCAGACAAGACAAGGTAGCAAGGCCTCCACCCCCAAGGAGCTGCATATGGCTTTTCTGTTCTGCTGTGGCAGCGGTTGCAACCAGTTCCAAAGCCAGCTTAATTAGCAGGTCCCCTGTGACAAGTTCCAGCGGTGCAAGCGGAAATCTGTCTGCTCCGAATTTTGCTAATTACCTGAGTAGGTTGTAATTCTAGCTACACACACACACACACACACACACACACACACACCTCATCTCTCTCTACACACCCCACCCCGAGACAGGAGGGCAGCTGGAATTTCAACGTAGCGCAGCAAAAGACTTCCCTGCTACCTTGCAAAAGCACCTGCCAAGCCTCTGGAGTAGGTGAGGGGTGCTCTGCGTCACAAAAGCTGAGCTGGTCACCCCAAACGGGATGAGAAACCAACCATCCTTTTGCAGGCAGTTTTTGCCTTTTTTTCTTCCTTTCTCCCCACCTCTCAGTCTTTCCCACTTCCTAGAGAGATTCGGCAAATTTGATTGCAATGCTCAGCAGATTCTCAGCAAATGCCCTTTGCAGACGTTTGTCCATTGAGGTGTCAGCATTGTAATGTCTGAAAACTCCTCCCGGGGGTTGGGGATGGGGAGTCCCAGGAAAATGAGGCCTGGAGTCACACAAGCTTTTCAGCTCACAGTCAGTGTATCATTCATGCTGGTGTTCTGAACAGAGGGCCAGTGTAGTGCTTGGCTGCATAGTGTAAAAAGCTGTGGATTTTTTAGGAGTTGGTGGGCCCAAATTAAATACAATTTCCCACAAAAAAGTCTTGAATTCACCTGGGCATGGTGATCCAGTGCTCCGGTTACCACCTGGCTGGATTATTGCCTTGCGTTAAACATGGGGCTGCCTTTGAAGATGGTTCAGGTGCTTTTCCCAATCATAAATACAGGCAACAGCTGTTTTGCACAGGGGTTGCATTCCTGTCTGTCCCCCCCCCCATGCCTTGGTGGAGAATGTGTAGGCCTGCCCTACACTTTTCCAGCCAGTTCCAGGGTCAGTGTGATACGTGTGTGTACAGTTGTGCAACAAATAGTCATGCCTTAAACAGTTGCTACCTGTACAGCTCTCCACATTTCCACATTGGTTTGTGGCATTTTTAAAAAAAGTCCTCATGAAAATTCATCAGGCTTTTAGTGAACATTGGACACTACATCATCATCATTATTATTATTATTATTATTATTATTATTATTATTATTATTATTTGTATACTGACCTATACCCAAACCAGACCATTGGTGCAGCTAGCTCAGTATTGTCTATTCTGACTGGCAGCAGCTCTCCAGGCCCTGGTGATGCCAGGGACTGAACTTGGGACCTTCTGCATGCAAAGCAGGTGCTCTACTTCTGAGCTACATCCCCTCCACAAATTTCAGTGCATCTCAGTGCATAGGCTTCACTCTAGTATATGTATTTTTGTTCACATTACTTGGCTGCAGAACTACATTGCAAAATTCAGAGAAGCGCAAAAGGATCTCTGTGTTTCAGTTCGGCAACATTGCTTTGGAGAATGTGAATGAGGTGGGTGCCCCTTCAAATGTGAGTTGAATTCATCTCCCTTCCCTACTTCTAAGTTGATGTGTAGAAGACTACACAGCTGGAGGTTCACTGGTCCCCTGCAGTCCATGGCCTGTTTTCCCCCCCTCTGTCCTGGAATGATTAATAAATGCCAGGCCTACAGGATGTTTGGGGTCCTTTCTGTGCCGTGTCGTTCGGCCCAAACCTGTGCTGCTTCCACAGAGAGGAATTGGGGGGGGGGGGAGCTCCATTAGGAAGCTGAAATGCCAGATAATTAGAAATACCCGAGCAAACTCCGTTATTGTCAAGAGGCTGCAGTCGTATACAGTAATGAAGCAATTATTAATGAGCGGCGGCAAGGTTGTCATTAATTTCAGCTTTTAAGGATCACAGACGAAGGCACGTTAAATGCTAAAATGCAGGCAGAGTGATGCAGTGATTTATAAACGGACCAGCAGCTGCAACTGAGCGAGGGTGTGCCCACTGCCATGCTGCTACTGGCATGGTGGGGAGAACTTAACCATCACTGGTTAGTTGCTAAAGGTGATGGGGTGTTGGGTAAGGGCCATAACTCAGTGGCAGAGCATCTGCTTTGCGTGAAGAAGATCCCAATTCAATTCCCAGCATCCCCTAATCAGAATCATGAGGACTAGAGCCTTGTTATTTTTAGATGAAGGCATTCAGCAGTAGAACATCTGCTTTGCATGTAGAAGGTCTCAGGTCCAATCCTCAACATATCCTGTTCAGAACCATGGGAAATTGAGTCTTACTTTGTTTTTAGATGAAAGACAATAATTCAATGGTAGGAGGGGTGCCAACTTGGATACAATATTGGGGGGGGGGCAGGCAAGCCCCGCCCACATAATTGATCACATGACACAGCACACAAACATAATTTGAATGGCAATGCCCATCAACTTTGGGGAGGCAGCCCCTTCAAATAGTTTATTGGTTGAACCAAAGGGACCTCGGTCCCTAGGAGCTGGATCTTAAGAGCAGTAGAGCATCTGCTTTGCATGCAAGTCCCAGGCTCAGTCCCAAACAGCATCTCCAAGTAGGGCTGAGAGAGACACCATGACGGAAATCCTAGAGATTTGCTGCCAGTCAGTGTTGGCATTACTTAACTAGATGGATAGTGGTCTGACTCACTATGACTCAGCTGTGTTCTTGTATTCCAGGTGGCCACAGGTTGACTTTGGATAGAATGTGTAAAAAGAAGGACATTAAAGATCAACTCCATAATTCTGCTTCTCTAAAGTCCAGCAGGAATTCATGAAGATTACTTACACTCACCTCATCCCCTCCATCAACCCTTAAAGGTATACTCAGACTGCATATGAGGAGTCATCATCACTTCTCTATATAAGAGGTGGGGAACTTATGACCCTCCAGATGTTTCTGGACTCCAGCTCCCTTCAGCAGAGCCTCTTGGAGATCCAGAGAGACATGGGTCACTTTCATCTTTTGTGGTCCCTTAGCCATCTGGAGGGTAGGACCCAAACCAATGGCTTCAAGGAACAAGAAAGTAGATTCTGACTAAACAATAGGAATAACTTCCTGATGGTAAGAGCTGTTTGACAGTAGAACAGACTTCCTCATTTTTAACCTTCTATTGGAAGCTGCCCAGAATGGCTGGGGAAACCCAGCCAGATGGGCGGGGTAGAAATAAATTATTATTATTATTATTATTATTATTATTATTATTATTATTATTCAGGATAAGTTAGATTCTCTTCCACTGGAGGTGCTTAAGCAGAGGTTGGGTGGCCATCTGTCATGGATGCTTTAGCTGAGATTTCTGCACAATAGGGGGTTGGACTAGATTCCGAGGTTCCTTCCAACTCTACAATTCTATGATTCTGTGCTTCTATTGCTGATTTGTTTGGGGGAGGGGCAGAAACAAAGGAATATACCTTATACCCAATCAAACCCTGACTCCATTTAGCTCCATAATGTCTGCACTGACTAGCAGCATCATTCCAGGGTTTCAGAGAGTGGATTCTCCTGGTCCCAAGTGGAGGTGCACATACAGTGATGGTGTTGCTGTCTAACAGCAAGAGGCAGTATTCCTCAATATCAGGAAAAATAGACCACATCACACTTACTCTCATTTCACAGAAACCGCTTAGAAGGTACCTGCACATTTTGTTCCATAACTTTCTTTCTAAGAGGGCTAGAGATTGACTTCCTTTTTCAAAAGAAAGCGGGGGGACCTTTCCAAGGGGCAATAATGAAAGCTTTTATAGGTGCCAGGCTGGGAGCCCCTGCCATGCTGCATTTGCTCCTCCCAAAGGTGCCCTAGAATTCTTCGTTCTTTTTTTACTGCTGCTAAGAATGCTGGCCTAGGTGGACAAAACAGCCTGACCTTCTGCAAGGAAGCTTCCAGTGTTCCTGTTTTATTTTTTGCAAGCTGTTCTCCCCTGCTTCTGTTCTGACACCACCCTTCTCCCACCTTCCAGTTATTATTATTTATAATGAATCAAATACGTTTTTAAGCTGCCTCTTTCCACACTTAGGCCTGCTCTTTTGCTGCCACTTTCACTTAATTAAGGAGGCTCTTTTGCCGTACAGAGAGAAAGTGTGTGTGTAAAGTGCCTCTCAGAAGGAGGGGGATGTACAGACATGAAGAGCTGCTGTCGGTCAGATCTCTGCTTTCCAATTTATGGCCTCGGCACATTCATTTGGAAAATGGCCATGGCTTCCTGGTAGCTGAGTGCAGGGCTAATGCGAATGCCTTCAAATTAATAGTGGCTCACACCTTTCATTATTATGATTAAATGAAGCGCTGGGGGGGGGGAGGTTTGATGGATCTACTTGGGGGGGGGGGGCTTAAGAGCCTGGAAGAAGCAGGATGTGTGTGCATTTTCATTTGGTTGCGTCGTGATGTCAACCTGAGATGGGGGAGAAATGGGTTTATCTATCAACCAGCTCCTGGAACAATATGGGGACCCAAGTACATCTCCTTTCCAAAAGGAAAGGAAAAGTAGAATAGAAATAAACTTGAACAGCTTTAAAATGGAATGAGACAAATTCACAGAGGATAAGGCTATTAGCCACAATAGCAATATTACATTCAGTATCAGTGGTACTCTGTGTTAGATTACCGGAGCATTCAAGCAGGGGAACGCTGTGGGGCTCACATTCCCTTTATGGGTTTCCCTAAAGTGTCTGGTCAGCCATTGTGAAAACAGGATAGGCCAGGGTTCCCAAAATACGATCTTTGGACCACCAGGGGCCCACAGTAGACCTGTGGATTTGTGGTCCGAGTCAGAAGACCATCGAATTAAACATTTGTACTGATTTTTAATTGTATTCTTATTGCTTCTTTTTATTGCTTTTATGGTATTTTTATGGTTTGAATTCTATGGAATTACAACTGCTACAAAAGGCAGGGAAAATCGTTTGGTGGGCCACCAAGACGCTCAGCAAAGTTCATGTGGTCTGTGGGTGGGGGGAGTTTGGGAGCTGCTGGAATAAGAATATGCAGGTCTCTTCTCTGATACAAAAGGCTTCTTCTTGCATTCGTATACATTTTTCTTCCAAACGGGAACTAGACTAGATGACCCTTGGGGTCCCTTCCAATTCTATGATTCTCTTTTAACATACACACCTTGATTTAAAGTGCAGGTGGGGAGAAGCCTCATCACCTCCTTGGCACATGCGGGGGGGGGGGGGCAGAGACAAAACCGGGCAGCGCAAGTTATGTAAATTCTTGCTTTTCACATTAGACTCGTTTCTACACACAACCTTCTCCATCCTCCCTACAGAAAAGCAAGAAGGTTGTTCAGAGTTCAAGGATGCATTCCACTGAGGGAGGGTCCAAAGCAGGGGCTGTGAGGATTATGGCCTAGGGAGAAGGGTGTGTGGCCTGCAGAGAGTTCTGAGGGTCAGGGAGTGGGACCCAAAGGACCACTTTTTGAAGCCCCCCCCCTTTTGCTTTACAACATGATCTGCTGTTTGAGCAAACTATTCACCATCGTGATAGTTAAGATATTCACTATGTTGCTAAATACTCTATCTCAGGAGTCAGCAACCTTTTCCAGCCATGGGCCAGTCCACTGTCCCTCAGACCGTGTGGTGGGCTGGACTATATTTTGGAAAAAAAATATGAACGAATTCCTGTGCCCCACAAATAACCGAGAGATGCATTTTAAATAAAAGCACACATTCTACTCATGTGAAAACACCAGGCAGGCCCCACAGATAATCCAGAGATGCATTTTAAAGAAAAGGGCACATTCTACTCATGTAAAAACACGCTGATTCCCAGACCATCCGCAGGCCAGATTGAGAAGGCGATTGGGCCGCATCCGCTCCACGGACCTTAGGTTGCCTACCTCTGCTCTATCCCCAAGTTTCTTGAAAATCACACACCCCGAGTTTTATTTGTCAACAGCTGAGAAAACACAATCTAACACACACACACACACAGAGAGAGAGAGAGAGAGAGAGAGAGAGAGAGAGAGAGAGAGAGCGCAACTGTATCTCAGCCTTCATTGCTGCCACTCGCAAAGTTTAAATTTTGTTCTTTTTCCATGGCCCTCCACCCCTGGGCCTCTTGGCACGAACAGAAACATGTCCAGGAGCAAACTTTGGCCTTTTTGTGATAGCTGCTGCCATGGAACACAGGCTGTGACACATCGCATCAATGTTGTCATGTTTGGAGTGCCGTGACTTGATGGCAGAAGATGTGACAGAGCCCAGATGATGAGGGAGAAGCAGAAACGGGGAGGGGGGGCGGAGGGGGATATTCCAACATTTGCAGGCAAGGAGTGAGAAGCCATCCTCTGTTAGCGACACTTGTCAGCCTTAAATCTTTAAAAGGAGGGGGGCCATGAAGGATTGAGGGGTCCCCTACCAACATCTGACAGTTGCAAACAGGTACATCTGTTTGACTGTAGCTGGAAGAATTATCTCCAGAGGAAGAGGAGGAGGGAGATTAAGTATTACTGGTGTGGTTGTTTATCTTTTATCTTATTTACTATAGTGCCACTGGTGTGCATTTGCCCTTGACGCAATAGCATCTGCATATCTGTATTGGAATTGTTTTTAGATGTTTTCACATGTTTAAGTTATTTTATTGTTTATTTGTTTGCCACCCTGGGCTCCTTTGGGGGGAAGGGTGGGATACATCTACCGCTACTACTGGAACTACTACAAATAATAGTCATTATATTGCTGCTGTTGTTGTTGTTGTTGTTAAGAGTCTTATGTGTCTGTCTATTCAATTTGCTATGTGGTTACAACTGTCCATGTTGAATCTACACTGAAATTGAGCTTACAGGCTAAATTCAGACAAGGGATGATCTCTGCCTTCTAGGAACTTACAGTCTAAGGGTCAAACTACATGCTGTGTTAGGCGCACTTTATTTTGTTTTATTATTTGTTAGAGTGCCACTGGTGTACATTGAGCTTTACATATCAGCACGAACAGTCTTGTGCTCATTCAGATTGCTATTTAATCACTCGCCCAAGGGAATTTACAATCTAAACTGGGGGGGGGGGGCAGTCCCTGTCCTAAAGCAAGTTACTGTCCAAATTGAGATAGGTGCTGGGGGAGCCTCACAGCCTTCCATGACTGCTTACACCCAGTCTTCAGAACAGTGATGATTGTGATCAATGGACGACACTCAGGAAAATTTCCTTGTTCAGATGTGCATAGGGAGACCAAGTAGTTATTACTGTTTCCATATGTATCCTGCCCATCTTCCATATTTTTGCATATTTTTGCAAGGCAGATCAGAGCATGCTATGGATTTTAAGAAGCTGAGGTTGAGAGGCACCTACCCCAGCAAACTCCCCAGGATCATGCCTGCTCAGTTGCCTCAGAGCCTTCTGCAGACACAGAAGGAACTGCAGGTTTGCAACATCAGCCACTGTGATTGGCAGGCAGTATCAAGGCTTGGAACTGGCCCATCTTGATATAAACATGGTGTCTTCCAGCTGTTGTTTAACTACAACTCCCATCATCCAATCCCATGTTGGCTGGGACTGATGGGAAATGTAATCAAACAACATCTGGAGCACGCCACCTTGGATTTTCCTGGAATAAGACCTACTGCACTTAGGGGTTCTTATTTCTGCTCCAGAACCAGAGACTCTGGAGCACACATATCCTGAGTTTAGATTTGGGCACACCCTCCCTTTGATCTGGTTCCATCAGCCTGAGTCTCAGGCCTTGTCACAATCTCCTGGTGGGCTTTCTGGCTGGGTGGCAAGCTGAAAGTGGGATTCCCCACATCCACATCCAAACCCTACCCACTGCAAATCCCCTGTGTATGCTAAGAATGGGAGGCATCTGAGGGAGATCAAGGTGGATCAAAATAATAAACAACAGAGGCCTTGCCTCCCTGCCAAGCTTTAAGAAGCCTCTTCAGCTGGGTGCTCAACACTCCTCTACCCCTCACGCTGAAAAGATGTTTCTCCTGAACGTCCCTGCTCCATCTTTCTTTGTTTTGTTTAATGATTCCTGACATCTCGTCACCATATTGTAAAGTTCCTCCTCAGCAAAGGAGGAACAGATTGTCTCCCTGACAGCAAAGGGGGGAACGGGGGGGGGGGTAGAGAGGAGAGATGGAGATGGAGAGAAGCTATAGCATCTCCTAAAAGTATGCCTCTCTGTTTTCTGTCAGCTCCAGAGAAATTGTTTTCAACTTCCCTTTGCAAGAGATGAGGGCCTTTGTGGAGCAAACACCCCAGGATTTCCGCAGCGTTCTTTTCTTTGACCCAAGTAACCACCTTTCAACCTCGAATCTCCACACCTTTTACAGAAAATAGGAATCTGCCTTATAGAGAGTCAGACCACTGATCCATCTAGGGTAGCAACCAAGTCAACTTGTTTCTTGGGCATTCATCCTGATTTTTGTACACACAGAGCTTGTGAGGCAGTTATACAACAGCCATTGTCTATTGAGTATTTGCTCTGATATATTTGCTGGAAGGTTATACGATGCCACAACAAGCAATTGTTGTCCCACACAACTTGAATTCTGCAACTTGAATTCGCCAGAATGTATTTGAACCCCACCTCACAAACTACCAAGCAGTCTAGTTCCATTTTGAGCTTTGTGATGTTCATAGGTGATTCATAGGTTTTGAACTTTTGAACTCCCTGACTGTTGACACCAGGTAGGTGCCTTCACTGTTCTTTTTTTGGCACCTGCTTTAAACATTTCTGTTTAGACAAATCAATCTGGATATGTAGAATGTTGACCTATGTTTTGATCTGTTCTTTCACTTATCACTGATTTTAAAGGTAAAGGTAAAGGGACCCCTGACCATTAGGTCCAGTCGTGACCGACTCTGGGGTTGCGCGCTCATCTCGCTTTATAGGCCAAGGGAGCCGGTGTTTGTCCACAGACAGCTTCCGGGTCATGTGGCCAGCATGACTAAGCCGCTTCTGGCAAACCAGAGCAGCACACAGAAACGCCATTTACCTTCCCATCGGAGCGGTACCTACTTATCTACTTGACATGCTTTCAAACTGCTAGGTTGGTAGGAGCAGGGACTGAACAACGGGAGCTCACCCCGTCATGGGAATTTGAACCGCCGACCTTCTGATTTTAGGTGTGTTTTAAATATGTGTTTTCAACAGAGTTCTCCCCCCCCCCCAAGTTTGCTGTTTTATTGTTATTGCAAACCACTTTGAAGTTGTTAGGTTGTTTTGTTTTGTTTTTTACAATCAAGCGGTATATAAATTTTATTAAATACAATAAAGAAATAAATACTGTCCACACAGATCAGCAGCATCTCTCCAGGGTTTCAGGCAGTGGACATTCCCAGCCCTATCTAGAGCTGTTGAGATTTGAAGCTAGGACCTCCTGTGTCTACAATGGAGATGAAAAAAGGCTTCACAGTTACATAGTACGTACATGCATACATAAGCATAGTAATTCTAGGTAAAGTTTGCTTAGATCATCCCCTAAATGTCCTTTTGTTTTGAGTTTCTGCCCTACAGATGCAAGTTTTGGAAAGGGTTCGGCGTTCTTGGAGGGAGAAGCCGATTTGCCCGAGCTGCTGGGCTAATATGCCTTTGTTCTGAAAACGGGCCAGAGAGGGACTCTGCTTTCCATACTTAGCTCGCCACCTCGAGGTCGTGGGAGGAAAAAGCAGCCAGAAATCCACCCACCTTCTGTGGAGCCCTGTGGAGTTGACGTTTTTAGAATTGGAGGATTGACTTGGGCACTTACTGCACTTTACTCCAAGAATGGGGGATAAATTCACTTTGCATTTAAAGACCAAACTCCTTAAGTTGCAGCTTCAAAAATGTGTTGTCATAAATGGGAATACAACTACCCTTTAAAAGTGGCAGTTCCCCAGATTTTGCAGTGCAGTTCTCCAATCAAGTCATGGGTATAAATATGCAAATCCTAGTGTAAAGTATGCATACAATGCATTATTAGTGAAAATAACAAATGCATTATATTAGGGGGAAATTGTTTGCATAAAATGTGTACCTTAGGCAAAATTGCATACAAAAATGTGTCTAATAGGAAACATTCACACTTAAATTCTGACAAATTTTCCTGAGGATTAAAAAAAACAAAAAACCAGCAACACACACCTCAAATTGCTGTAGAAATATGGAGAACATTTAAGAATGGAAAAATAAAAACATAGAGAAGTGAAACTGACCAATTTGTCCATCGATTGTAGGAAGTCGGAAATGCTTGCAGATAGATTGGGGTATACGCTATTCTCTGAATTATTATCTGCTAATTGTTTTGCTATGCATTTTAGATAATACAAAATGAATGAAAATTATATCAAGAGGCACAGAAACTCTTGCTGATCTACTGAAAGCTACCCAGAGGTTGAGCAAGAGATCCTGATCTTCCTCCTCCTCACCAGCCCAATTAAGTAAGTCTTCCCACTTCTCTTGCAACCAATCCGTCTCTTCTTAGATGGCCTTGCTCCCAACCATGACCTGTCTTGCGTGGACTGTCAGCTGGAACAACAGACTCTTTCTCTCCACAACTCAGGGTGAGTAGCAGCTGTTTTCCATACCAACTGTGGACATCAGATGTTGGGTCCCTCGGGCTATAGGGTGACCTGGTTGCAGATGGAAAGGGAAAGAGCAAGAACTGTTGGAAGGGCTGCCGAAACTCTCTTAAGACGGCAGCATCTGTCTCCCTCGTATAAGCCAGTAAATATACAGAACTTGGAGGTGGAAGGGTCTTCACAGTGTGAAACTTGTACCAATGGGAAAAGGAGCTTTCCTGGTTATGGGGAAAAACATGAAATAGGGGGTGGAGCTTTTTCAGCCTGAGGGCTGCATTCTCTCCAATCATCTGGGGGCCACATGCCAGTGGTAGGTGGGGCCAGCCAGAGGCAAAAGTGAGCAAAGGAATGAATGTGATACTTACTTTTGTATGGCAAGCTATGGTCTTCCTAATCCTCTTTTAAAGCCATCTGAGCCATCCATCACTATACCTTTTAGGAGTGAGTTCCACAGTTCAACCATTAATAACATAATTAGAGCCTGCTGGATCAGGCCGATGGTCCATCTAGTCCAGCATCCTATTCTCACAGTGGCCAACCAAGTGCCTGTGGGAAGCCTGCAAACAGGATCTGAGCACAAGAGTAACTCTCCCCTCCTGTAGCTTCAAATAACTGTTATTCAGAAGCATTACTGTCCATGGGCATAGCTAATTGGGGGCAGGAAGGGGCAGCTGCCCCCCATCAATAAAAATACATAGCAAACTGAGGTTCTGGCCCCCTAACAAAAGACCTACTCCCCGCCCCAAAAACTCCTGGCTACACCCATTTTACTGCCTCCAACGGTGGTGGCAGAGTGCAGCCATTTTGGCTAGTAACCATTGATCATCTATTAGATTCATGGCTATGCTGTGGGTGGAGGCAGTATGTCTCTGAATTTCAGTTGCTGGGAAGCTCAAGTGGGGCGAGTGCTGCTGTGTCCAGGTCTTGCTTGTGGGCTTCTCATACACATCTGACTGCCCCCTGTGATGGACCACAAGATGGACCACTGTCCTGATTGAGCTGGGCTCTTATTATGTCCTTAGATTCTTTTGTTCGCCTCCAGTAAGCCAATGAGAAGTCTTCTCACCCTTTGTGCTGATTGGAACCAATCAGAGCGAAAGGAGGTGAGTCAGCCACGGAGGATTGGCTCCTAGGGTCACTCTGGAGAAGGTGTTCAGGAAGAACACCAAGGAGTTGTTGTTCTGTCTGCTCCAAAGCTAAGCATTCAGGAATCCAATCAATTCTCAACTTATGCAAAGTTTATATTCTGGGGGTAGCGCATATTCAGAATCACATAGAGTCAAAACACACTCTCCCTGCATCTCCCAATGCTCTTCCAAGGTGAGTACAGTGGTGGGTAGGATTGGCAACATTTCTCTCCCTAGGACCCTGCACTGCGTTACTGGAGAGAACTGGAGGCTAACAACAACAGAAGAATAACTTCTGTTTCTTACAGGCCCCCATTTTTCTTATTTGGCAGAGAGCCTTCAAAATTCTAAACGGGCTGGACTAGGGTGAAGTGACTGTTTTGCCTGGTTCTTAAATCCTCACACAACCTAACAGTCTGATTTTTGACTCTAGCCGGTCCTGGAGAAAGCAGCAGGAGGAAAGGAAAGAGAGAGAGGGATAAGGGGCAATACTTAAAGGGTACTATTACAACCACAAACACAAACAAAGCTCCCCATGCTGTTCAGAGCCATAATTGGATTAGATCTTTATTAGTTTGTCCCTTTTGGAGGGAGTAGTTGTTGGGGGTTTGTTTTTAAACCAAACCTGGGGGGCTACATAGTGCTAATCAGGAAGGGCAGGAGTTGCCTTCTGCTACCCAGCAGGGAAGGAGCCCATTTCAATTGAGAGATTTAACTTTTACTGGCAGATAATAATGTTTCACAACCAGAAGAGCAGGGAGGGAAACTGTCAGCGTGTCAAACACGGAAGGCTACCTTCCAGTGTGTGTGTGTGTGTGTGTGTGTGTGTGTGTGTGTGTGTGTGTTTAATGTGTTTCATCCAGGAACGATTGATCGATTTATTTATTTATTTAAAAAATGCATGGCAGTAATTTCTCCTGCTCTGACTTCTGTCTTTGTCTTAGATCTGGTTGGTGGCATGTGAACCTCCCTCCAGCTCTCTGTGACAATTCAAGGAGAGTTTTCAGGACTTGAGTTGCCGGATTGAAGCACTTTGCAAGACAACAGCTACAGGATATGAAAGACCTCAAGGAGCAGAATTGGAGTGTATAGATGTGTGTGTGTGTGTGTGTGTGTGTGTGTGTGTGTGTGTACCTGTGAAGTTCACTCTTTGTACCACAGGCTACTTTATACACATACTGACACACCCATCATCCAGACAAACGAGGCATTATCAGAGCTCAAGGACACATTCCAGCCTGGTAAATACACTGAATGAAGGTGCAAAGCAGGCCTAGTGAGAGGCGTTGCCTAGGGAGAGGGTGTGTGGCCTGGAGAGAGGGCCAGACAGGGAGACCTGGAGGGCCACATTTGGCCCCTGTGCCTGAAGCTCCCTGTCCCTGCCTTAACATATTTCCGTTTAGGCTGCCTGGCCCTCTGCTATTGACTCCAAGCTTCCCTTGACGTCTTAGCTCTGACTGTTCCACATGGCAGCAGCAAAATATACCAGTTCATGGCCAGAGCCCATCTCTGAAAAGGAGACAGCAATTATACAAGTCTTAAGCACCCAGAGTGTCAACGAGCCTTCTCTAACCTGGTGCCCTCTTGCTGCTTTGGACTACAACTCCCATCAACCCTGGCCAGCAGCTGATAGGAGTTGGAGTCCAAATAAGCTGGAGGGCAGCAAGTTGGAAAAAGTTGGTGAAATCCTAGCAAATAAGGTAGGGTGGCCTATAGCATTTAGTTTTGTGGTCCTTCCCCAAGCCCAGGAGTAAAGTAATGGCACTTCACAGCTTCTGGAGGGTTAGAGTGTGGTACAGTGGTTAGAGTGTTGGACTAAGTGAAATATACTC
Source organism: Podarcis liolepis (assembly GCF_965112155.1). Classification (NCBI taxonomy): domain Eukaryota; kingdom Metazoa; phylum Chordata; class Lepidosauria; order Squamata; family Lacertidae; genus Podarcis; species Podarcis liolepis. The sequence goes on along the minus strand of NC_139570.1, from coordinate 39,058,256 downwards.
AGAGTCGAGAGTGGATTTCATTCTCTTTATTCAGCTCATGGTGGTGAGGAGGAATGAAAGTTCCCCCAGAATGTCTGCTTTATATACATTATTTACACAATGGGCCCCGTGTGATTGGCTAATCCTGTAGGCCAATCATGTTGCGGATTCACTTCCACCTGGAGCTGGATTGGGTGGCTCCTGTGGACCAATCAGACTGCTGCATTCTGAATCCCATTGTTCTAGGACCAATTAGACTGCTGCACTCTGAATCCTATTGTTCTAGGACCAATCAGACTGCTGCCTTTTGGATTCTATTCAACTCAGTACATAACACTAAGTAAGACCTGGGAGAAAAGAGTTCAAATCCCAACTCAGCCACAAAGCTTACTGGGTAACCTCAAGCTAGTCACTCACTCTCACCTTAGCCTACTTCACAGGGTTATTGTGAGGATAAATCTGGAGAGGAAGAGAGAACATTGTATGCCACCTGGAGCTCCTTGGAGGAAAGCTGGAGTATTAATGTAAAAATATATAAAATAAATAATGAAAGACCTCTGAACTACCCCACAACACACAAACCTTTGCCAGATCTGTGCCTTTTCCCAGTACATGCAGACTAATCTGCTGATCTATAGCAAGTATTTAAGGGAAGTGCTTGACATTTTAATGCCTATTTAAAAGGGAACATTAGATTCTAAACCCAGATTTACATGGAAATATGTAAATACATGCACACACACACGCACACACATGCTTCAGAACTCAAGGGACCTACTTTTCCTGGAGAATGTATACAGACACTATTCTAGCATTTTCAAACAGAATTAGAGTTGAAATACTTCTTGTATATTCATGTCGAGCTAATGCATAAAGATGTAAAAACAGCCCCAGGCGTTTATGTAGATGATGCGGGAATTGCATCCGCCAAATTGTGCAACTCTTAGAAAGGGAAATTTGGGAGTTTGCAAAAGAACATACCCTCCAACATTCTTCGGCTGAAAATGAGGATGCGTGTCTTTAGGTGTGCGCTACCACGTAAGTCAGCTGGCTGCCTCCCCTGCTGCCCCAGCCCAGAGCTACTCTCTCCCTTACCTCCTCCCCTCACTGCCTCCACCCGTGCTGCACCTCATGCTGCCATCACGGCAGCAGCGGCTTTGGCGGCAGCAGAGAGGGGCTGGCAAGAGCGTTGTGTGCATCTGCCACCTCTGCTCCAGGGGGAACTGCCTTCCCTGCGCACAAGGGTCCTGCTTCATGAGGGTTCCACTGTAAGTGCAAGCACTGGCTGTAACTCTGGCTGCAAACACCAGCTCCTCCCTGTGCTTGGCAGCAGCAGCAGCGCTAGAGCACTGAAATGGGACATTTTGGGATCAAATCAGAAGCCTGGATGGCCTCTGTCATTCCGGGATGTGCTGGGGACCCCTGACCGTTAGGTCCAGTCACGGACAACTCTGGGGTTGTGGTGCTCATCTTGCTTTACTGGCCAAGGGAGCCGGCGTTTGTCCGCAGACAGCTTCCAGGTCATGTGGCCAGCATGACGAAGCTGCTTCTGGCAAATCAGAGCAGTGCATGGAAATGCCGTTTACCTTCCCACCGGAGCAGTACCTATTTATTTACTTGCACTTTAACGTGCTTTCGAACTGCTAGGTTGGCAGGAGCTGGGACCCAGCAACGGGAGCTCACCCCATCACAGGGATTCGAACCGCCAACCTTCTGATCGGCAAGCCCTAGGCTCTGTGGTTTAGAGACCACCCGCGTAGCATTCACTACGCCACCCGCGTAGCATTCACTTAAAGCACATTTAAATCACTCCTCTTCCCACCCACCCCCAAAGAATCTTGGGCACTGTAATTTACCCCGTGCTGAGCTGCAGTTCTCAGCATCCTTAACCTGCTCCAGTACCCAGGGTTATTTGAGAGAGATAAACCTGAATGCTGGATTAGTCAGTAAGAGGCAGTGGTGGCCAACCTAGATGGCTTTAAAAGAGGATTAGACAGATTTACAGAGGAGAGGGCTATCCTACAGGCATTGGTTGGTCACAGTGAGAACAGGATGCTGGACTAGATGGGACACTGGCCTGATCCAGCAGTGCTCTTCTTATGTTCACATGTGCTTAATTTTTATTTTATTTTATGTAGTTTCCATGCTTTGGGATGAGACTAGTTAAAGACTCCTGGATCTGAAAAGGTGGGAGCCTTGAACGTTTGCACAATGCGTAACTTACAAACAGCCTGAATATGGCTTAAGACATAATGTGGGACTGGTGAGCACAACATCACCTGCGAGCATGGCTGAAAAATCTGCTTAACACCCTGGAGAGCTGCTACCAGTCAGTGTAAGCAATACAGAACTAGCCGGACCAATGGACTGACTTAGTAGATGGCTGTTCCCTGTGTTCCTACCCTCTTATGTTCTGTGGCCCAAATGTTCTGTGGTCTTTGCTCTGAAGTTTTTGTCAAATAGGGAACAAGAAACCACAGTCATTCAGGGCTTTTTGGTGGAACTTTATTTCATATGCACAAAATAAATTAATACATTTTGGACATGCAGTCCTACATGTCAGAAACAGCTAAGAATATCTGGGTGCCGCAAGGCTTGTCTTTTTCTTTGTTTCATTGCAGGCAGACTTTCTCTTTTAGGAGCTGGGGAAGCTGCCTTATGCAGAGTCAGCCCGTGAGTCCATCTAGCTCAGCCCTGTCTACACGGAATCCAGGGATTCCACAAGGTTCTCTCCCACCTCTCCCCGGGGGATGCCCTTGGTAAGATCTCGACCTCACGCCCTTCCATCTTGGTGTAAAATTTGTACTCCTTCCTCCATCTGTTGTATATATCACTTTTCTCATTATTGCATGATTTGAAGTATAATAATAGTAATAATAATAATAATAATAATAATAATAATAATAATAATAATAATAATTTCACTGTCAATGTCTTCCCCTCACCTCCAACCCTGCCTCTTCCCCCCAGCCAGCTCAGGATGCAAATTTCCAATGCCATTACGAGGCCAAGAGTTTAAGAGGCAAGTGCTCTCTAGATGGGTCCAGGCCATTGCTGAGAACCGACAGCCGGTGTTATGGCTTGTACAGTACCATTTACAGGGCAGCTAAGCAGCTTGGTGATTGCCTCGGAGCCGGGGACACGAGCAGGTTGAACAAGCCGGCACGGCTGGGTTTTTATGGTGATGTGTCTGCCGGGGACGGCGCTTTGTGCGAGAAACAGACAGTGGCTTCATTAGAGTCCGTTTTCGGCTGGCTCAGGCTGCTGGCCTGGAAGCGATGGACGGGAGCCAAGGGTAGTTACGCAAGAGAGGGCTGGCAGCGTCCTGATGCCTGCAGACAGGTCCTTTGGCCGTTGCATGTGTGCCTCTTGCAAGATGCAAGAGCATAGGAACTTAGAGCATAGGAGCGCTGTCACTGAGCTATGGTATTCCTTGTTTAGAATAAAGTAAGATTCCAGTCCTCATGCTTCTAAAACACTGCCTTATACCAAGCCAGACCATTGGCCCATCTAGTTCAGTACCGTCTAACCTGATTGGCTCTCCAGGGTTTCAGGAAGGAGACATTCCGAGCCCTACATGGGGATGCTGGCTGTTGAATCTGGGGCCTTCCTCAAGAAGAGCATGTGCTGAGCCAGTCAGCTATGGCCATTCCCCTAGAGATAAAGTAAGATTTTAGTCCTCACTGCCCTGAATAAAGAGCTGGTTTTAAATAGGAATCTGGGAAGCTTATCCAGAGTCACACCCTTGCTCCATCTACTTCAGTGTTGTCCACACAGGCTGGCAGCAGCTCTCTAGGGTTTCAGACAAGGAGCCTTGCCCAACCCTATGTGGAGATGCCAGGGACTGAGCCTGGGACCTTCTACATGCAACACAGGTGCCCTTCTGCTGAGCTATAGCATTTCCCACAAAAACAAAGTAAGTTTCCAGTCCTCATGATTCTAAATAAAGGGTTGTTTCAAAATAAGAACATGAGAAATGCTGGGGATTGAACCTGGGCCCTTCTATGTTCACAGCAGGTGTTCCACCACTGAGTTGTGGCATTTCCTGTAAAAACAAAGTAAGACTGTAGTCCTCATGTTTCTAAATGAAGGGCTGGTTGAAACAGTGACGTAGGAAGCTGCCTCACACTGAGACACAGACTGGCAGTGGTTCTCCAGGGTTCCAGACAAGGAGTCTTATCCCAACCGGGGATTGCCAGGGTAGAGCCAGGAGGCACTCCTGTCTAAAATGCTGGAGAGCTGCTGCTAGTCTGTGCAAACAATACTGAGCTAAATAGACCAATGAACTGACAGTATAAGGCAGCTTTCTATGTTCCTAGCTTGCAAGTTTTGCAGCATGTCCAAGCAATACATGACGTCCAGGGATTCACAGAAAGGGGGAGGTAGGACCCACACGTCAGTAACATCCTCTCTCTCTCTCTCCTCTCTCTCTCTCTCTCTCCATCCCCTTCCTCTGCAGACGCCTGGCCTCAGGTGGGTGCTCCTCTCTCCTTCCCAAGTGCTCCGACTGGCCCATGAACTTGAGACAGCTGGTTACCATATCGGCCTGTGATATGCTGTCATGTCCTATTTGCCGGCTTGCTCCCTTTCGCTGCCACTGTTGCTGGAGTCAGGCTGGTCTTTTCCAGGTCAAAGAGGATGCGTACAGTACAAAGCTGGGGGCTGGGAGCGGGGAGGATGGAAGGGATTCAGGGAAACATTGGGTTTTGCTTGCATTTCAATGAGAAACTCTGTGGTTTCTCTCTGGCTGCCAGTTAGCTAATAGGCTAAGTTCAGGATGCTAGTTCTAGTGGAGAAAACCCTATACAGCTTGGGACCAGCATGCCTGAAAGGTTGTCTCAGCTCCTGCACTTCTTACCAGGAAGTCCATTTGACACAATATTGGATTTTAGTGTTGTGGTGCCTGTTTCTTGCAATGCCTTCTCTTTAAATAATAGACTGGCACAGCCTCTGTTGTCTTCTTGGCATCTACTGGAGTAGGATTCCAACTCCCATCAGCTCCAACCGGCAGGGCTATTGGTCAGGAATGATGGGACTTGAAGTTCAGCAACAGATCCCCTAGCCCGGCTTTAGGATTTGAGCGATAGCTCTGAGGCTAGGCAGCAATGGCCTGTTTTGGGTGCCTCTGTAAGCCTCCAAGTAGCCTGTGATCTGCTAGGGCATATGGGGCACTGCCCCACCAACCTCAGCCTGCCTTCCTCCAGACCAGGGGTCTGCAACCCGCGGCTCCGGAGCCGCATGTGGCTCTTTTACACCTTTGCTGCGGCTCCGGGGCGGATACTAGCGAGGGGAGGAGGCGCATTGTGCGCCCCGACACTCCCCACTGTGGCGGGCGCTGTACTGGCTGTGACGTCGCATGAGGGCGGTGCGTGTGTTAGTCACGCACCGTCCCAATGTCACCTTCCCGCCCACTGTCAGATCGGAGGGCAGCGGCACGCATGCTTTAAATGTCGCAATGGTTTTGCGGCTCCCAGTTGTTGTTTTTCTTCGGAAACGGGTCCAAGTGGCTCTTTTTGTCTTAAAGGTTGCAGACCCCTGCTCCAGACCCTGACCTGTCTGCCTTCTTTTATTCTTACTTTTATTGATTAATTACATTTAAACCCCACATTTTTCTCCAAGAAGCTTGAAGCAGCATACATGATTCTCTTCTTCTCGTTTAATGCCCAGAACAACCCTGCGTTCAGGCAGAGAGGCACTGGCTCAGGAACGCCCAGTAAGCTTCACGGCTGAGAGGGAATTTGAACCCTGTCCTCCCAGGTCTTAGACCAACACTCTTAACACAGGGGTCAGCAAACTTCTTCAGCAGGGGGCCGGTCCACTGTCCCTCAGACCTTGTGGGGGGCCAGACTATATTTTTGGGGGGGAAATGAATGAATTCCTATGCCCCACAAATAACCCATAGATGCATTTTAAATAAAAACACACATTCTACTCATGTAAAAACACCAGGCAGGTCCCACAAATAAGCCAGCAATGCATTTTAAATAAAAGGGCACATTCTACTCATGTAAAAACACTCTGATTCCTGGATCATCCACAGGCCGGATTTACAAGGCAATTGGGCCGGATTTGGCCCCCGGGCCTTAGTTTGCCTACCCATGCTCTAACCACTATACTGCACTGACTCAGCAGTGTGTGGCTTACCTACATCCAGCTCCACCTGTTATTGGCTCTGGCTCCCACTATTGTGGTGGTCCCTGTTTTCTGCCTAACAAGTTCCACTGGGCACCTGCCACCAGCTTCTTCTTAGAGGTCCTCCCCAACACCTTGCCCAGTCGGCACTTGTCCCAAACAGAAGCCCAGCCTCGGGCAGCGCAGGGAGGGAGCGTAACTCTGTTTACCCCTGTTAGCTATGGGAATCCCTTCAACCTCTCCTTGCATAATTCAGGCACTGTTTTTTTTTTTTGATGCTCTACATTTTATTAAACATTTTTTTCCGCATTATATTTTATAGCCCTCTCAGGAAGATCGTAACACTACAGAGAAATTTTTACATAGGCAGTAAGGAATCAATCCAGCTTACAATCACAATATGCAGAACATCGTGGTGAGGCAGTCTTCCCTGAATAACTGCACAATGAAGTTAGCAAATATGAGGATGGAAAAGAAGAACGGAGGGGGGGGAGGAGGCATGAGGAAGCACACACAAATTAAAGGAAAATTGTAATTCTGCCAATTTTTATGGCCTGAGCGTTTCATCCCTTGATTCCTCCCATAGAAAAAAGTTGAAAGATGTTGACACAGTTTGCGCAGGGGGGGGAGTAAATCCCACACTAAGGATCGTTAGGAGAAGGATCAAAAATATAAATGCCAATATTGAAACGCCTGTTAGTAAATCTGATGAGCAACCACACTTGGAATACTGCATGCAGTTCTGGTCACCCCCATCTTTAAAAAAAGATATTGTAGAGTTGGGAGTCAGTGTGTTGTAGTGGTTGGAGTGCTGCGCTGTAATTTGGGAGACCGGGATTCAAATGCTCACCCCACCATGAAACTATGCTGGGTGTGACTCTGGGCAGTTACTGTCTCTCAGTCTAACCAACCTCACATTGATCGCTCCAATGGAAATCAGGCAGTCTGTTATGATTAACATAGCCCTGCTGCACTTGCGAACTCATCATACATTTAAAGCACATTATCACACCCCAAAAAAATGCTGGGAACTGTAGTTTTCCATCACCCTTAAAAACTACAGTTCCCATGAATCTTGGGAAGTGGAGCCTGTGTTTGAGATGTACGGTGTATGTGTGCAGTCTGTAACACAGTACTAACATTCCTGGCCATCAAACTAAAGTAGAAGACACAGCGTCATAGGCCCAGTGTGTAGTTCCGATGGACGAGGAGCAAAAATATGTTACTTTCTCGAGGCTCCGCAAGCAGCTGGTCTGTGTTGCCTTCACTCTCCTTGCTGACAGGCTGGCGGTGCAGGTGGTTTTCTGCCTGGCTTGTGATCATCAGGACTTCTAATGAACCCAACGGCTGCTCTGCCCGGTGTCAGCCAATGGGAAGGGGCCGCGCTGAGCAGACTGGCGCAGGAATTATTAATATTCCAAAGAACGGACAGCAGGCTGGGTGGGTTAGCCTGAGGGAGGCAGCAAGTTGAAGGTATGGTTACCATGAGCAGTGATGAAAAATTGAAAAGCTGGTTAACGTCTTTGAAGCTGTCCTCAGCTTGGCCCAGCACATAGATGGGGGTGGGAGGCGTTTGAGGGTGGAGCGAGCGAGAGTGAGGGAGAGGGGGAGAACCAGAAGGGGATCAACTGCAGTGAGTTTAAGTCCACAGTCACTCCATACATTTAAAGCACTATGGTGCCACTTTAAACAGTCATGGCTTCCGCCAAAGGATTCTGGGAGCTGCTGTTTGTTAAAGCACTGAGTGTTGATTGGAGGCCCCTGTTCACCTCACTCAGATCCCATTCCCAGAGTGATCCCTCTTCCCAGGGAACTCTGCGAATTACTTTTAGCCCTGGGACAGGAATCTGGATCTCCTAACAGCCCACTGCCCTTAATGAACGACTCTCCAAGAATTCTCCATGGCTTTTCGAAGTGCTACCATAGGTGCTTTAAATGTGGCTGTGGCCCAAAATATCCCACTGCAATATGGGACGTGGTAGGCCACACATGAGGTTGTAGGGAGAACCATGGCTGGTTTGTATTCTCCATACATGGTGCGTGGAACAAGGAAATGACTTATGGAAGCTTGCCCAGTGATAAGGGCTCCCAAGGAGGCCACAATTTGAAATGCCTCACCAGCCTTCACCAACCTAGCACCTTCTAGAAATTTTGGACTACAAATCCCATCAGCCCCAGCCAGCACTGGCTGAACTCAAGGCTCTTTTATACTCTCCCCCTCCTCCCCACTGCATTAGAAGCAGCTTTTGTGGGAGGGAAATTATTTCCAAAAGAACCAAGAGGATGGGGTCCCCGCAACCTGTAGAATGCAAACTGGAGCCCTATCTGTACAATACATTTAAAACAGTATCATACCACTTTAAATAGTCATGGCTTCCCCCAAAATATCCTGGGAGCTGTAGTTTGTGAAGGGTGCTGAGCGGTGTCAGGCAACCATCATTTCCCCCCACAGAGCTACAATTCTCAGAGTTCTCTGAGAAGAGGGATTTATAGTTAAAGCACCCTGGGAACTGTAGATCTGGGAGGGGAATAAAGGTCTCCTAACAACATCTGGAACCCGTAACCAACTACAGTTCTGTCCAATCTAATTGGAGACATATTTTTAGTCAATTAAAGGGTTTGTTTTTGCTTTGTTTTGTTTTTAAATCATGAATCTAATCAACAAATTGATTAAAAGTCACAGTGCTACACATGGTCATTTTATTTATAATTTATCTCGCTTGCAGAGGGCACCGCTCTCCCCCTTCGTCCCAAGTGTTGTCATCTAAGCCACATTTTTTTAAAAATTCCCAATTGTGAGCTCTTTCAATTAGGCAGCACAAACACTCAGGCGGCTTGATGTGTTCATTAGCGAGACACAGCCCTGTCACCGAGTGACAGGCCAGATGACAAACTGTCTAGAGGTTCTTCCAGGGGATGAGGAGAACCTCTCACACATCAATATGGAGACATGGGCAAAACACAGGACTCCAGAGGACGTGCTAGAGGTGTAAATATGTGAGCCAGTGCTGTTCACTAGAGCTTTGCACCTGAACCTGCTCAGACGGTCAAAGCACCCATCCAAATAATAAGCGTCACCTACATGTGCAAAGTTTATTTTCTGCACCACTTATGAATGCATGTATCATGTATGTGTGCATGTATGTATGTGTTACTAGCTGCCTCATACCTGTCATTGCTCCGGAATTCAAAGAAACCCTAAAAAATCACTGCAATCAGTTAATCAAGCTGCAGTTTTGAAATCTGCAGTTAAAAAACCGTGAAATTTTGAAAGCTTAAGTCTGGCATTTTGATTCAAAACCGTGTCCAAGCATGGTAGAAAAACTGCTCCGTCAGGAACCTTCATGCAAAATTTGGTAACGATATCGTAAGAAGTATCCAAACACATGGTGAACAAACAACTTACCAAAATATATTGTTATGGATTGTGGAGAGCAGTCTAGATTATACCTGTGGGTCCAAGTCCAGTGAGGTTTAGATGAATCTAGTAGAAAAGGCTGCTGAACTAGTCAGCCCAATTTATAATGGCCTTGGCTGGCTAGTTAAGTACCACAATTTACAGGCACAAAGAGGTGGTCAAAGACACAGATCAGTGGACCTTCTTCCCCACCTGGCTAGATGCTAAAATCATCCTGCAGCAGAGAACATGAGAGCAACTCAGGTACTTGTTCTTTCATAGACACACATATACAATGGTACCTCGGGTTACGTACTTAATTCATTCCGGAGGTCTGTTCTTAACCTGAAACTGTTCTTAACCTGAGGTACCATTTTAGCTAATGGGGCCTCCCGCTGCTGCTGCGCCACCGGAGCACGATTTCTGTTCTCCTCCTGAAGCAAAGTTCTTAACCCGAGGTACTATTTCTGGGTTAGTGGAGTCTGTAACCTGAAGCGTCTGTAACCTGAAGCGTATGTAACCTAAGGTACCACTGTATATATATGATCATGGGTTCTCTCCAGCCAAGTTCTACTCAGAGTAGACCCCTTGAAATGAATGTATCTAAGTTAGCCATGTTCAGTGTTTCCAATGGGTCTGCTCGGAATAGCTCTACCACTGGATGCCATGCCTCATCCTCATCCTCATTCTGGGGGGACGCAGGGGGACGCATACCCCTAAACATTTTGTGAATCTTTGTACTTTTGTCCATTTTCTGTATTTATTTTTCCCTATTTGAACTACAAAATGGTGATTTTCTTGAGTCAAAACAGAGTACCCCTAAACATTTTTAAAAGGAAAAAAGCACTGGATGGTGGTATTTATGAGTTTTAGCCAGTGCTGGTCCTACTCAGAGTAGGCCCACCAGAAATAATAGACATGGCTACCTCTGCTTTGTATGCAGAGGCCCTAAGTTCAATACCAAATGGCATCTTCTGGTAGGGTTGTGACTGAGTGACTCCTGCCTGAGGCCCTGGAAAGCTGCTGCCAGTCAGTGTCAACAATACTGAGCTAAATGGACCAATAGTCTGACTCCATATAAGGCAGCTGCCTATGTTCCTACCGTAGATGCCATTTTCCCCCAACTTTTGCATTGTTTCAGTTTTATGAGAGAGAGAAAAGTGTGTCTCAGCGTTCAGGAAGTTTGGGGAACGATCCCCCTGGGGAGCAGGCCAGCCTTCCATCGCTGGACTCAGCACATTAGTCAAGAGGAGACACACGCTTGCGAAATGTATTCGGTGGAGTCTCCGGAGGCCGGCGCAAATGCTGAGCTTTTGAAATTCAACCTAGGCAGATGGCTGGCCGGCCACTTCGAGCCATCGGCTCTGGGAAGTGGAAGGACGCTCACACTCCTGCCAGAGACTGAGAGGGTGGGAGGCATTGTACACACAATACATTTAAAGCACGTTTCCCTGCACCCCAAAAGAATCCTGTGAACTGCAGTTCACTCCTCATAGAACTACAGTTCCCAGCACCCATTAACAAACTTTAGAGGTGTGTGTGTGCTTTATTTGTATGGTGTACAGTCATACTTCGTGTTGCATTTGCTTCAGGTTGCGTCCCACAGCAACCCGGAAGTGCTGGAAAGGGTTACTTCCGGCTTTCACCGCTTGCACATGTGAAGAAGCGCTAAATTGTGGTGTGCGTACAAGCGCCAAATCGCGCCGCGCACCGGCGCAGATAGGGCGCTTCAGGTTGCGGGCTTTTCATGTTGTGAACGGGTCTCCGGAATGGATCCCGTTCACAACCAGAGGTACCACCGTATATGCAGTCTCTAGAGAGTGCAAGCAGCCTTGTATGTTTGTGCCTTAACTCACTGGCATCATCCTTAACTTACAGAATTATGGAATTGTAGAGATGGAAGTGTCCCAGAGGGCTGTCTAGTCCAACCTCCTCCAAAGCAGGCATAAATACTTACTTTCATGACTTAAAGTGACTTAAAATATTCTTACCCCACTTTGCAACTAAAAAGGCTCTCAGAAAGGTGCACAAATAAAGGGGGAAAGCAATAAAGCCACAAATACATAACCACATTGTGATAACAATAGCACATACAATAACAATAGCCTTCAGCATCTTTGAGTGCAGCGGCATTTGCTTGACACAAGTGCTCAATGCTACAGAATGCAGTGTTCTTGAGAATCTCAGACTAGTGCTTTGTTTTGTTCCTTAGCTCAGATGTTCAGCCCTCAAGGCTGTGTGAGTAAGGTACTAGTCCATATGGTCCTGAATACAGAGCTAGTTTTAAATAGGACTATAGAAAGTTGCCTCATATGAGTCAGGACATTGCTTCGCCAAGCTCAGTATTGTCCACACTGACTGGCAGCAGCACTCCAGGGTTTCAGAAAGCAGGTCTTCCCCAGGCCTAGCTGGAGATGCCAGCGATTGAACCTATGACCTTTGGCATGCAAAGCAGGTGCAGCCACTTCTGACACTACAAGGACAGTTAGCAGGGAGGAACCTACCAGGAACAAACTGCCCATTTGTGGTAGACCAATAACTCTTGCTGCAGTGTGCAAGCCCAACCTAGATTAGAACTAAGTCTCGTGATTCATGTACATTGTCCCAGTAAGTTTCAGTGAGCCTGACATTTTTGGAATCTCATGCTTTTTGCTGCTCATGTGGGTTTCACCTCTTGCTGGCTAGCTCAGCGCTGGAACAGGCATACACTTCTCCCAGGTCAGCAAATGTACGTCCAGTAACCCATGTCAGAAGTCTAGATTTTGGCCAATATATATATATATATATATATATATATATATATATATATATATATATTTGCTTTCGTAGATTTTCACGGGTACAGGAATGCAGGTTTTGGTGTCTTCGGGTGTCTTCCCGTGTAAGAGTTGGGGTGTCTAGGCGACGTTTCGACGAGGTCTCACTCGTCATCTTCAGGCTGGTGCTTTCGGCTTCTTGTTCCAGTAACAAGAAGCCGAAAGCACCAGCCTGAAGATGACGAGTGAGACCTCGTCGAAACGTCGCCTAGACACCCCAACTCTTACACGGGAAGACACCCGAAGACACCAAAACCTGCATATATATATATATATATATAAGCTCAACAACTTTTTCACTTCTGGGTTTTCACTTTTTGAAATATAGCAACCCTAAATTGCTTTCTTTTCCTATGGTTGGTGCCCTGCAGAAGACTCCCCTTTCCAAATCATCGTCTTCCAAGTAGTATTAAAAATAGCTCGCTCGTGCCATCTAGAGGCCACAGAGTGCTAGTGGGCACAAGAAGGTACCCTCCTCACACAAGAACATACGGTAGTTAAACCATGGAATCCGCTCACAAAAGAGGCAGTGATGGCCAGCAAACATTTAAAGCACGTTACTTCATGCAAAGAATCCTGGAACCTGTAGTTTACCCAGCACAGAGCTGAATTCCTAGCACCCTCAACAAACTTCACAGGGTTCTTTGCATGGAGTAATGTGCTTTAAAATATGCAGGGGACTCAGCCTTGGATGGCTTTAATAGCAGAACAGACAAATTCATGGGTTCTAAATACCAGTTGCTGGGAGCCACAAGCAGAGAGAGTTCTCTTACGCTCAGCTCCTGCATTTGAGCTCCCCAGAGGCATCTAGTGGACCACTCTGAAAGCAGGCTTCTGGGCTAGACCTAGACTTTGGGGCCTGACCTAGCTTCAGGGCTCTTTTAATGTTATTTTGAGTCAACTTACGTTGGGGAAAACATGGAGACCACCAGACGGTAAGCCCTGCACCCCAAACCAGAGGGGGCTTCTGCAAAGTATTGCATTGCATTGTATAAAGCTAAAGCCGAAAAAGTTCCCAAGAGTGGCTTGCAAATATCAGTGATAGGATCACCCTGTCCTCAGGCTTGCAATAAAAATTACATGACACAAAAGGAAAAGGGGGGTGAGGAAGGAGTGGGGGAAGGAGCTCAGTCACTAAAAACTTTGAGTTTTTGTAACAGTCAGATGGTATGGAATGGGTTCGAGGAGAGGAGGCAAAAGAGGCTGATCTGTTGGCTGTGGAGACCCCGTGGTTTTGTCTCTCACTCTGCTTTAGCCTGATAGAATAGTTCAAAGGAATTTTCAAAGGAATTTTATTCATTCTTGTCTCCTTTACTGTATGCATTATATTTGTATGTTACAGACTCCCATGTCTGCCTATGTGTACTGCTTCACTTGTGAATAGTCTTAAGAGACCTGTCATGCAAGTCCCTCTTCAGGTTTACATAACACCATCCAGCTGCAACATCTGGGAAGAGTGGATACCAGGCTGTATAGTGGGACAACAGTTTTAGTTAAAATTATAGCCCCAGAGGGATGGATTGTTATAATAATTTTAACGTGCGCACACATTGCAGGCCACATTCCACAGAAAACCAATCCTCCACTCTTCGAAATTAGGAAATATTCCCTGAAAAAAATACATTTTGTTTTAGTACACAGGGCAATTCCGAAGCCATCTTGACTCTCTTAATGACCCCGAATATTTCCTCTGCAGTAGAAGAAAGTATATTGGAAAAAAACTTTCCCAATAGTTCTTCTTTTCACTTGCAAAATCCTGCAAGGTCCTGTGCTCACAGGTCTGGGACAATGGTTTCAAGAACCAGAGTATTTCCCATTTTGAAAGACTGACCAGGATAAGGCATTTAGCAAGCATTATCATGTATAGGCAAACAGGAAACAAGCCACACTCTCAATTTTTTTGGTGGTCATTGACTATGGGGTTGGGCAATTTTTAAAGCCTTTAAAAGCTATCACACAACTTTGTCCTAACTTCCTTGCAAGTAGTGGGTGGTGGGACGCTGTTACAACAGAAAATAAAGATCTTCCTTGCTTTTCTTCTACATTTTCCTGCTTCCACCCAATTCTTCTCTGAACAATAATGGACTTATGGGATACAGTGTTCCTTGGGGGAGTTGGGCTGTAAAGGCCATCCCCAAATTTTCATCTAACAGCCTCTTTCCTGCTCCAGGGGTAAACTAGGCCTCACATCAAGTCTACTTTCTTCAAAACTCCCTGAAGCATCTCAGACCAGGTATGGTATTTTCACTAAGATAAGCATTATGATGCCTCCGCTCCCCTCACACACACATTTCTTGTAAGTGTGATTTGGATGGAAATCTGCACTGCAAAATTCAGAAATGTGTGGATTTTAAGCAAGAGGTATGTTTCAGGGACGCGGGTGGCACTATGGTCTAAACCACTGAGCCTCTTGGGCTTGCCGATCAGAAAGTTGGTGGTTCAAATCCCCACGACGGGGTGAGCTCCTGTTGCTCGGACCCAGCTCCTGCCAACCTAGCAGTTTTAAAGCATGCCAAAAAAGTGCAAGTAGATAGGTACCTCTCCAGCGGGAAGGTAAACAGCATTACCATGCGCTGCTCTGGTTTCGGTGTTCCGTTGCACCAGAAGCAGCTTAGTCATGCTGACCACATGACCTGGAAAAACTGTCTGTGGACAAACGCCAGCTCCCTTGGCCTGTAAAGCGAGATGAGCGCTGCAACCCCAGAGTCATCTGCGACTGAACTTAACTGTCAGGGGTCCTTTACCTTTACCTTTTTATGTTTCACTTTGCACATTGTTGCAAAAAGTAAAATTTATTTATTTATTGCATTTATAGCTCACATTTTTTCCTCCAAGGAGCTCAAGGTGGCAAACATAGAATGGCTGTCCCTCTCCCCAGTTAACCCCAACAACAACAACAACAACCCTGTGAGGTAGGTTAGCTTCAGCGGCAGCGACTGGCCCGAGTTCACACACAGTGAGCTTCGTGGCTGAATAGGGATTTGAACCCTGGTCTCCTCACCACTATACCACACTGGCTCTCTCAGGGAGTTCGGTGTTAAAAATGAGGACCACGACTCCCATCATCCCTGGCCTGGCCATGCTGGCTGAGGCTGATGGGAGCTGGAGTCCAGTGTCAACAGACTGGAGGGCCAGGAGCTTGCCTTAGAAAGCTCTAAAGGTGCAGCAAAATGAGAAACTGCACATATTTCTGCCCCATTGTTTCATCGACCAGCCTTTTGACTAAAAAACTGCATGAAAATAAATGTTGCCTTACTTTATCTCAGAGCTTTCCAAACTGTTTGTTGCGACACGTTAGTGTGTCGGCTGCAGCGTGTAGGTGTGTCACCCAAACACTCGCCACCCTCCTCCCGGGACTGGAAAGGGGTTAGTTTAACCTCTGGTTTGCTAGTAAAAATGAATCACTGTGTCGCGAAAGGCTGCCTCTCTGAAAAGTGTGTCCCCAACATGGAAAGTCTGGAAAGCTCTGCTTTCACCCTTGTATCACTCATCTCATGCCCAGACCCTTTCAACAGGAGCCAAGTGATTAGATATTAAGGCCAGCCCAGGAAAGGTACATATTCCTGCGTTTCAGGGGGTTGGACTAGATGACCCTCAGGGTCCCTCCACCCCTACAATTCTACGATTCTATTATGCTAAGTTTTCTACACTGGCTGGCAGCAGCTCTCCAGGGTTTCAGGCAGGGTTCTCTCTCATCTCTACCTGGGGATTGAACCTGGGACCTTCTGCATGCAAAGCACTGAGCTATGGCCACTTTCCCTAAAAATAAAGTAATATTGTAGTCTGCATAGTTGTGAAATGTAGAGGACACAGAAAGCTGTCATACGCTGAGTTGGACCAATGTTGGTCCATCTAGCTCAGTATTGTCTACACTGACTGGCAGCGACTGTCTGGGGTTTTAGATAGAGTATCTTATGCCAGTCCTATCTCGAGATGCAGAGGATTAAACCTGGGGCCTTCTGCATGCCAAGCAGGTGCTCTACCACTAAGCTCTCGCCTCTTCCCTGCAATCTAATTTGGTGGGGATCCAAACATCTTCCTGTCCTCAACTCCAGGTCTTTAAAACTGGGTCGTTCTCTTTTTAAAAAAAAAAAAAAAAGATAAAAGGAAGAAGCTGTTTTTCAAAACAGATTTTCTCCAGTCCCAAAATGAGATCATGATTGTAAATTAAAGTGTAATTAGCCTTTATGCTTTTATATTCATTAACTCTTCTCTGTTAATGATGCAGAGGCTGGAGTGTGAAAGCTGGGCATTATGAAACCACATCCAGGAAATAAAATAGTGATTTAGATAATGGCCAGAATGTATTGCTACTTGCACATAATTAAACAAATGCTCCATTTAAACTTGGAAACATGAATGAATGTTGATTAACCCCAACCCAATGAATCTGCATGCGATTTGGTTAAGTGGCTGCGTGGCTGGCAGGGAAGAAGCAGAAGGAAGAAGAGAAGGATCTGTCAAGCTACACCTGCGTTGGACAGGTGCAGCCTTGGGCTTGGGTGCAGTTGTGGGGAAGGAGCATAAGAATGTTAAGAAGAGCCTGCAGGGTGAGACCAGTGGCCCTTCTAGTCCAGCATCATATTCTCACAGTGGCCGATCAGATGCCCCAATGGGCAGCCCACAATCAACTGGGCACAAGAGCCCTCACCCCACCTGTAATATCCAGCAGCTGACATTCAGAAGCAGTACTGCCTCTGACTATGGAGGCACAGTATAGTAGCTGTGACTAGTAGCCTTGTCCTCCATGAATTTGTTTAATCCAGGGGTAGGCAACCTAAGGCCCGTGGGCCAGATGCGGCCCAATCACCTTCTCAATCTGGCCCACGGACGGTCCAGGAATCAGCATGCTTTTACATGAGTAGAATGTGTACTTTTATTTAAAATGCATCTCTGGGTTATTTGTGGGGCATAGAAGAAGAAGAGTTTGGATTTGATATCCCGCTTTATCACTACCCTAAGGAGTCTCAAAGCGGCTAACATTCTCCTTTCCCTTCCTCCCCCACAACAAACACTCTGTGAGGTGAGTGGGGCTGAGAGACTTCAGAGAAGTGTGACTGGCCCAAGGTCACCCAGCAGCTGCATGTGGAGGAGCAGGGAATCGAACCTGGTTCACCAGATTACGAGTCCACCGCTCTTAACCACTACACCACACTGGCTCTTTGACATTAGGCAGTGTCAGAGCCAATGAGAGGCAGAGCCACATCCTAATTGGTTATAAGAAGGAAGGCAATCAGTTTGGGGTTGGTTGAGGGGAAACTGAAATTCGTGGTGCAGTGCCCCCTTTACTCTAATGGACCAGCTTCCACTGCCAGACCCTTCCAATCAACTTTATGATGATCAGCCACAAAGGGTTATTCTCAGAAGCCGGCAGAACAGCTTATTAGGAAGCTTGCAGTGGGGAGTGATCCAAGAAGTGCAGTGGGGAGTGATCCAGCTCCTACCACAGAGGCTCCCCCAGTCCCCTTCCCACAAAGAGTTGCCTGTCCTTTAAAAGTGGGAGTCAGAAATCAGGAGTCCTCGGACACTGAGGCTATTTCCCAAGCCTTTCCAAGGTTAATTTTATTGAGAGCTGAAGGATTGCTTTGATGAAGTCTCTCCCCCCACCACCACAACTTTACTGTAGTTAAATGGAGACATTGCAAACAACAATTCAACTTCCTTGTCTCTCATAACAGTTATGAATTTTTCCATTCATTACATAAAGGTAAAGGTAAAGGGACCCCTGACCGTTAGGTCCAGTCGTGGCCGACTCTGGGATGCAGTGCTTGTCATGTGGCCAGCATGACAAAGCCGCTTCTGGCGAACCAGAGCAGTGCACGGAAACACCGTTTACCTTCCCACCGGAGCGGTACCTATTTATCTACTTGCACTTTGACGTGCTTTCGAACTGCTAGGTTGGCAGGAGATTCATTACATACAAAGGTTTATATATCAACATCTAAAATAATCTGGGTTTGTTTGTTTTTTGCTTTTGCAGTTAAAATAAAATGGGATTTGGACCTGAGCTCCAGCCCTCAATGTTCTTAAGCGTTTCAAAATGAAAACTTTCTGCCCTTTCAAAGAAACAAAGCCCTGGTGTGAACAAGACCAGAGCCGTTCAGCCTGTGATGCCAAGACTTTTGAAAAGTTGGGCCACACTAAACATTTTGCACATAGGCTGGTTTGGGATGAGGACTTTGAACATGTCTGTTTCCTCAAAGCCATTTCTACCCTCCTGGTTTTGGCTCTGGGCCCACATTCCTAGCAGCCTGTTGAACCCCAGGGCTCTGGAAGCTGTCCTGGGGTCAAGCTGTCCTGCCCTGAGTTTAGTCATTGGCCCAGCAAGGGCTCCGCCATTGTAGCTGCCTCAGCCATGGGGGGACGAGCCGTTAATGGCAGGTCTCATTATTAGGCCAATGGGGAGCTTTCGGCAGGGTGGCGGTGAATAATGGCCGACCTCGACACCGTTGCTCCCTCCCGCCGGCTCTGGAGCTGTCGCTGTCAATCAGAGCACCTGCCAAAGGCTGCAGGGCAGGGGCGGCGCAGCTTTTGTCAAGGAACGGGGAACGGTCAGGCTGAACATCCGCCAAGGCCATTTGGCATGTTGTGGCCACATTCGCACCATGTCTTCAAAGCACTATGATGCCACTTTAAACAGTCATGGCTTCCCACAAAGAATTAGGGGAAATGGATACTGCAAGTTGTTAAGGATACTGCAAGTTGTTAGGAGACCCCTGTTCTCTTCACAAAGCTATAATTCTCAGAGTGGTTAACAATCAACCCTTCTTCCCAGGGAGCTCTCCCGGGCCGTTCATGGTGGTGGAACAGACAGGAATTCAACAAGTGAAGCTTTGTCACAATCTTTAATAAACAAGGTTCAGGATTTTATTTTATTTTTAATAATAAATCCCAGGCTGCATCTGTACTGGATTTTAAATGGTTTTTAATGACAAAATTGATTTGTTTTTAAATATGTAATCTATATCTATAATTGCTGGTGTTTTTAATGTTAGATTGCTCTGAGATGTTTTGTAGGAAGTGATCCATAAATGGAATGAGATGAAATGAACAAATGATGGGGAGGGGGGAAGTATTTTTTAAAGGGAATAAATTAGGCTGCCATACTGGTCGCTTGCAACATAACGGAAACAAAATCTATAATAAAGTATGTTATGATATGATGATAAGATATTAAATATTATATTCACACACACACATATGTACAATAATTTACAAATAACCAAATGTCAAAAGCACATCAAGCAGTAACTTGCAATCATGTCACTTCAATGCAAGCAGTGGCTGCACCCGTTGAATACCAGCCTGATTTGCTGCTTTTGAAGACACAGTAGTGCCATATAAAGCCACCTATATTTTACTTTGTCTTTGAGAAGTTGGAATTATCCCCCTGCTCCCCCATCTTGGGGGCGGGGGACAAGCAAGCAAAGCAAATTTCAGGGAATAGAGATTCTTGTTGAATATTTAACAAATTTGCTTTGTGTTGATTTCAGACCGTTGGCCCATGTAGCCCAGCAATGCATTCTCTGACTGGCAGAGGTGCTTTGGGCAGAAAATGACTCTTTTCAAAGGACTCTTAAGATTCTTTTTTTACCAGAGGGGGCATGTGGGGTGTGTATGAATGTAGAAAACTGCCTTGTACATAGTCAGACCATCAGTCTTCTTTAGCTTAGCACTGCATGGTAGCAGCTTTTCAGGGTTTCAGGCAGGGAGCCTTCCTAGCCCTACCTGGAGATGCCCTGGACTGAACCCAGAACCTCCTGCATGCAACACATTTGCTCTATCGCAGCCAGCAGATTTCCAAAGAGCTTGGACTCTACCTGTCTTCAAGCCTACCATCTTTTCTGTGCTCTGTTTCTGTGCTCAGTCAATAACACCTTTTTGGGATGGTGTGGGGAGCACCTCTGCCATGATCAGAAAGAAATACGGTAATACTTTTAAATGTAAGCAGCCAAGATCCCCTGCCACGCAGCATCATTTCCATGCTAGAAAGTAACATAATCAGCCTAAGACCTTGGTAGCAAACCTCAAGGCACAGGAGCAGGACCTGTTTTTAAAAAAACAGGTTGTCAACCCTGTGGCCCAGGGTCCTAATGGCCAAGCAACTTGAAGTCCGAACCCCCACTGCTCTCTCTTCTTAGGATCAATGAGAATGAAAGAAATACTATGGGCTGCATCCAACATTAGTCCGACTCAGACTAGACCCATTGGAATGAATGGAGATGACTAATGCAGGTCCATTGATTTCAATGGGTCTGAGTACAAGTTATGTGGATACAAACCTGATAGGTGGAGCGAAGCAGATGAGAGAAAGCTGGGGTGGGCAGAACACAGATAAACCTGGAAGCTTGTCGGCAGAGGCTGACTAAAACTAGCAGGTCTTGTGGGGAGGGAGCATGGCAAAATCTCAAGTGTCGTGGAACCAAACTTCACAACGGACTTATGGACACTTTAGACTGGGGATGTTTTTGCTACATAGTGTGTTTATGGTGGATTCATGTTGGACCATCAATGCATCATTCCACTTTATCAGTAGTTCTGCAGTGCTCTGCCAATGTTACTGTAAGGTAAAAAGGTAAAGGACCCCTGGACAGTTAAGTCCAGTCAAAGGCGACTCTGGGGTTGCGGCGCTCATCTTGCTTTCAGGCCAAGGGAGCCAGCGTTTGTCCACAGACAGCCTTCCGGGCCATGTGACCAGCATGACTAAACCACTTCTGGTGCAACGGAACACCAAGGCGGAAACCAGAGCACAGGGAAAGGCTGTTTACCTTCCCACCTGTTTATCTACTTGCACTGGGGTGCTTTCAAACTGCTAGGTTGGCAGGAGCTGGGACAGAGCAATGGGAGCTCACCCCGTCACGGGGATTCGAACCACCAACCTTCAGATCGGCAAGTCCAAGAGGCTCACTGGTTTAGACCACAGCGCCACCCGCGTCCCTAATGTCACTGTATTGCATTACTGTCACTTGCAAGGCAACTCTTGCTCCGTAGTGCAGCAAAAGCAAAATGAAAAAATACAAGCCAGAACATTTGTGGTGTGAAGAGTTACAGGATTTCAGCAGGATGTTAACAGGACGTACGCCGAATGGAAACGAAGCAGGAGCAAGCAATTTCAAAAGTGGGATCGCAAATCATCATGAATGCGCAGTGAAAAGGATGTCTGGAAGGGCTCTTAAGACTCTTATTACATTTGAATGTTCAGCAGTCCTCAGCAGAGCTGGCCCCAGATATGGTGCGGCCTGAGGCAAAGGACAATATGGTGCCCACCCTCTCCCTCTCCCATTTTCATATGGTGACTCTACTGAGAGCTGACTCATTGCTGGCATCAGGATAGCAATAGCAGAATCCCCCCAGCCCACACGAGGGCTGCTGACACAGAGCACTCCAGCTCCTGCCCTCCTACAGAGGGAACAGTCAAGGAGCTGCTGCTGCTGCTGCTGCCCCCTCAACTTCTGCCACCTGAGGCAGTTGCCTCCCTATGCCCAATGATCTTGCTGGCCCCGGCCCTTGAATACGTAAACAGAGGTAGTTTACGTATGTAACGGTTCTTAAATCGTGAAGGAATGAATCCCAGAGAATCCACTAGTGCTCTATGGGAATGCCCCTCTGTGCAGACCCCCACCCACCCAAAACACCTGGAGTGGTGTGTACATATGTGTGTTTGTAGGCCTTCCCAGGGGCCTGTTGGCTCAAGAACACCCCTCCTCCTGTTCACGCTTCCAGGTATATGATTTAATGAAAGGCACAATAAGAAGTGAGACAATTAGAATTTCTGCCTCATTATCATGGTAATCTTATCTGTGGGATAATGAGGTATTAATGGAGATTTAATGTGCCTCTCATAACACAATCCCTTGGAGAAAACACATAAGGAAATTGCTGTAAATCCACTTAATGATGGAAAGGTCCCCAAACGCCATCTTCCAGGGGATGAAAAATGCCGGCAGCGAGCGAATGAGATTCAAGGTCAATCACACGGCAGGGACTTTACAGCAGGAGTGGAGGCAGTGGGGAGAGCTGCCATGGCGGAGGAGATTGGCACGACTCAGGCCCAGTATTTTGCAAAATGCTTTGCCAGGTGCAGTAAGGTCAGCTGCCCGGGATTGGCTGAAATGACAAATCATACACCACACACACACACACAACCCCAGCAGTTTTGAACAACCAAAAATAAGGAAAATACTCAGTATGGAGCTCTTTCACAGATCACCAGTGAATGTAGAAACATTGGAGGCTGAACTGGCAAACTGATCAGGAATGAGACCTTAGGATTGTAGTCAATTGTACCAAGAAGGCCCTCTGCCTGGTTCCCTGTAGCTTTCCTTCTCGCAACGAGAGAACCGCCAGAAGGCCCTCGGCGCTGGACCTCAGCGTCCGGTCAGAACGATAGGGGTGGAGACGCTCCTTCAGGTATACTGGGCCGAGGCCGTTTAGACACCATTAGAAGAGGACTTGAAGATATAGCTGCCAATATCATAATGTTGATACACAGTGGTAGCTCGGGTTATAGACGCTTCAGGTTACAGACTCCGCTAACCCAGAAATAGTACCATGGGTTAAGAACTTTGCTTCAGGATGAGAACAGAAATCGCGTGGTGGTGGTGCGGCGGCAGCAGGAGGCCCCATTAGCTAAAGTGGTACCTCAGGTTAAGAACATTTTCAGGTTAAGAACGGACCTCAAGAACGAATTAAGTTCTTAACCCAAGGTACCACTGTACACAACTGCAAAACTGCATTTGGAATACTGTGTATTCTGCCTGCCTCGCTCCAAAAGGATCTTGCAGAGTTGGGAAAGGTTCAGAAAAGGAAAACCAAAATGATTGGGGGTGGGGGGTGGAGAGTGGCTCTCCTAGGAGGAAAAGTTGCAGAATTGGTGACTTTTTAGTTTAGCAAAGAAAATAAAAGAAAGGCGGGACATGATAGAAGTTCATACAATGATGCATAACATGGAGAAAGTGAATTGGATAAAATTTTATTCCTCCCTCTCATAATGCTAGAACTCAGGAACATCCAGTGTTGAAAGATTCAGACTTATTCAAGCAGGGCACAATTAAATTATGAAACTCAGACCCGCAGGAAGCAGTGACGTACAAGTAACTGACATCAGCAGGAAGAGCCACCAATTTGGAAGGCCTTAAAAGCAGGTTGGACAAATTCATGGAGGATAACACTTTAAATGGCTACTAGCCACAATGGCTATCCTCTGCCTCCTCTGTGCTTCTGAATACTATTTGCAGGAGGGGAGATGTTCATGCGCTTGGTTCTAGCTTGTGGGCTTCCCGTTAGGGACTCTGGCTGGCCCCTGTGAGAACAGGATGCTGGACTAGATGGACCACTGGCCTAATCCAGCAGATTCTATTATGCTCTTAACAGCGCCTAAGGTCACAGAGGTCAAGCCATCATAACTAAATGGGGAGCCCTAGGGTAGTACAGAAACATGGCCACTAGATGTCACTCAAGGCATGCACAGGTAATATGCCCAGGTCTTTGCCAAGGATGGGGCTTTCAGAAAAACACCTCCCTTTTCTCTTGTAGTCCAGCCCAAGTTTCGATAATGCTGGAGCCCTGAGATCGTGGAAGGAGTCCCACAGCAGCGTCAGCAGCTGAGGTATGTGTGTTGTAGAGAGGAGAGGAAGAGGTGTATGATGAGAGTGTTCAGGGAACACAACCCCAAGAGAGGGAGGGTGCCTCCAGATTACTGTATATGCTTATCAAGTGTTTGCAGGTAAATTAAATAACATTAGCCATTTAAATGAGCATTTAGTCTGATTTGTCTGTGGGGAGGTTAGATGATGCTGAATCAAAGCAAGGGTCCCACACTTTACTATGCATTTTCCAATCAGGTAGGTAGCCGTGTTGGTTTGACACAGTTGAAATATATATATATATATAAATTAAAATGTCCAGTAGCACCTTAGAGACTTAGTTGGTCTCTAGGGTGCTACTGGACAATTTTATTATTATATTATATATTTTGCAATCACTTCTTCCTTATTGTAGAAAGTCAAATCTTTGCCGAGAAAGAGAAGTGGGTCGTGCAAGACTTCTTGCAGAATCTGGAGTTTGCAGTGCCAGTATGCAATTGAATCTCAGCTGGAAATATCGAGTCTGCAAGTGACTGGAGAAGGGGGAAATCCCCCAAGAGGCAGCTGCTTTCCTAAGCTGATCTGCAGGAATTGAGGAGGGGAAACTGTATGCATTGCAAGCATGTGGGTGTGAGACTACTCCCACCCACTTCTGGCCAAGGGTGAATCTGGCTCTTGTGCAAAGAAGTATTGCTCCCTCCCCTGCCTTAGGGACAGACATGTGACATTTTATACAGATGTAATATTCTAATGACCAAACAGAGCCATTGAGGAAAAGTGAGGTATCTGTGAGGTCTGTAGAAGACAAATACAGTGGTACCTCAGGTTACAGACTCCGCTAACCCAGAAATAGTACCTTGGGTTAAGAACTTTGCTTCAGGATGAGAACAGAAATTGTGCGGCGGCGGTGTGGCGGCAGTGGGAGGCCCCATTAGCTAAAATGGTACCTCAGGTTAAGAACAGTTTCAGGTTAAGAACGGACCTCCAGAACGAATTAAGTTCTTATCCGGAGGTACCACTGTAGTTCTTTAAAATAAAAAGGACACCTCCCAAACAAAGCAGCCCAATAAGAACGGAGCATGCTCAGTAGCAATAGAATGTTGAGTGACAGCTGGAAAAGAAAAGTAGTAAACCAGAGCCTATGGAACAGAATGGCATGCTGGAAAGAGAGGTGCCTGGCTGAACAGAAACAGATATTGAGGATACGCTGCAACATTTTCTTACCAGTAACATGGCAGACAAACACACAGATTCTGACTCTACTGTTGGATTCTCCTCTGCGTGGTACCACTCATAAAGCAGGCCGCTGACAAGGATGACGACTTAAGCAGGCATACAAACTCATCTTCAAATATTTGGTGAGAGCAAGCTCTCTTTATTTTTCCATTGTAAGGGCTAGAAACTTGATTTTTTTATTTGTAAAGGTTTTTGGTATGTTAATTCTGTGCCAGACACCAGTGATTTAACTGCACAGCCTCCCTGAGGGCTCTTGTGGAATGCACCAAACATTTTGCTTTCTGAGCAACAGTTGCAGTCACCATTCCAAAAACTAGGTTGGATCAAATTCAAATGTGCCTATCTTTCTGTCCGCGCTCTAATAAAAGAATACAAAGCCCTAATAACCCACCAAAAATATGCCTACAGCAGAAAATGCTGGTCGAACCTAATTAGTGCGGCAAAGGGGAAAAATCAGTCACTATTTTGGAAATTGGTTACCTCCGGCTCCCCCAAGGCTGTTTCCCTTCTATCCACACAAATTCCACCTGACCACTGGGTCTCCTATTTTCAAGCTATGTATGAGGATGTTGAATATCCCATTCAGGAACGTGAAATAGAGCAGCTGGCTAAATGGCTGGCAGTCTCAGAAACAGAAGTGAAATGTGCCGATTGAAAAAGACATCAATGCTTCTGTCTTTTAAGCCTTCATCGTTCATGCTTCTGGTTTTAAAGCGGAAACGAAACAGTGGCTCACCAGAAACTAACCCAACATACATTTATCCACAAAAGTTGGAAGGACCTGTTAAGAATTTTTTTCCCAGAAAACAAGCTATGGGTGGCAATTGGGCCACCACACACAAAGCAACCCTGCTCTCTGCCTCTGGGTGCAGTAAAGTGGGAAACTCTTGGTCCTCCTATTGCCTACACTGACTGGAAGCAACCATATTGTTTTGGAGACAGGAGTCTCTCCAGCCCTACTTGGATGCCATTGGGGTTTGAACCCGGGAGCTTCTGCGTGCAAAATAGATGCCCTACCACTGAGAGACAAACCCTTGATTGTACAATCCATCACATTTTAACTTGTAAAACTCAAGAGGAAAACAACTCTTTAGCCCCTTCCCCAAACATGCGCAGCAACAAGTTTGATCAAACCCACAGGCAGAAGTGTTGTGGTGAGAGTGGCAAAGGCAGGGTCCGAGCTGAGCTTGCTATGTCAAAGAAAACACAGCTGTAAACTCTGGGGCCTGTTTGCATGTTCACTTGTGACCCTCCAGCTGTTGCTAGACTCTTGACTCCCATCATCCTTGGTTGATCCATCCTTGGCCATCCTTGCCTGGGGCCAATGGGAGTCCTAACATCTAGAAAATCACAGGCTCCCCGGGCTAAGGATACACTGGGGAAGGGGGAGTTATCATAGTCCATTTATAATTGTGTAATGTACAAGCAAAACACACACAGAGTTACTTATTTTTCTCTCTGATTAGGAACACTTCCTCTCATATCCCTTTGTATCTATGTTTAAATTGTAAGCTCCTTGGGACGGGGACATGCCCTGTCATTGTAGAAAGATAGCACTATATAGCACAGGCTCATCAGGCTCATCTCAGCTATCTGCCAATCTCCGATTCCCACCACCCTTCTGAGTAATACCCCTCCCCACCTTCTCTATATATAGAAGGATCTGGCAACTTCTGTTTCAGTGTATCTGAAGAAGTGTGCATGCACACGAAAGCTTATACCAAGAACTAACTTAGTTGGTCTTTAAGGTGCTACAGGAAGGAATTTTTTTATATTAGCACTATATAAGTAAGAATTGATCTGTGGAGTCCTGCTGTACAGGAAGCCAGCGAGCCAGCCTGGCCCTCATGCTGGATACTCCATTCCACCTCCCCCCAACCCCAATTCCCCATTTTCTTCTCTGCTTCCCCCCACCCCACATGTCCAAGATAGCCAGAGATTATGCCTAGTCCTCAACCAACTGCTTTTACACACACACAAAAGCAGCCCCATAATTTGTATAATAACCCCCCGATATATTTGTTTTTCTTATTGAAAAAAGAGGAGTGTTATCCTAGATACAACCAGTTTAAAACTACAAACAGCAAAGAGAATGAGAAGCCAAAAGACACACAAAGATTTTCACCCAAATGCTTGATGTATGCTTTTAATACGAATAATCAAAATATATATTACAGATTCTGGTTTCGTAGGGGGAAAGTTCCATTTCGGGTTTGTACAGTATACACAGTATTTCCGAAGGAAAACAAAAACAAAACAAAACAAACGTAAGGTTATTGATGTTTCTTTCGCTTATATTTTAAATTCTCTTCAAGCAATCCCGCTTCCCCCTATAAAGCCTTAAACATCACCTCTTTTGTGCAACAGATGAATAACTAATGCCCTGTCCAAAATTAGAAAGAATGTGCTAATTATGATAAAGGCCATATGAATATCTTCCAGTTTTAGTATACCATTTGGTGAGCATTTACATTTTAATAAATACATTGCTCTTTCATGATTCAAGCTTGACCCCTTCACTTGCTGCAAACTCTCCTCTGTGACTGGTGCATTCCGTCTCAACAAGACAAATGAATTCTTGTAAATAAAGATCATTAGAAAGTGCTTACCTTTATTCTCTCCACTCACCAAGTTTTTAAAAAGTTCTAACTAAACTGTTAAGGAAAAAATTTTTTTGACATGGAGCTTGTGGCAGCAGAAAAAATGCCTGGAGATTCCAGGATACTTTAACAAGTGGTCCCTTTTATTTTTATTATGATTTGACACAGTGCTAGTTTCTATGGGAAAGAGGATTCAAAAAGAAAAGGAAGCACACACAACCAAAATAATACCTCAAACCACCCTGCTGGAATTAGTCCAATTAGTAAAGGTTTGTTTGAAAATGCTTGGAACTCCTTTACAGTATATACACATGGAGGTCTTCTCTCTTTGTTTTCCTGCAGCCTGATGGGCAGAGACCAGGCGTCATACATTCATAAAGGTCCTCCTCTGTGAGCCATTTGGTTCTCAGCAGAGATGCTGGCTGGGTTGGGTTTACTTGCGCTCGTCTATCGTTTTAATGAACTCAACTGCCGCTGTGAACTGCATCCACCAGTAGGATTCTTCTCCAGTTAAACAGTTGGCGTAGAAACTGCTGATGTACTGGACAGTGGACAACAAGCAGGGCGGATTGGCCTGCAGAGAGGAGGAGATGTATGTCACGGTTGGAAGGCCTGTTGTCTCCAGAGGTCATTGGACTCCAACTCCTATCAGCCCTAGCCAGAATAAATTTTTCCCCACCATGGTGCCTATGTTATGGAATGCCCACCCTGCTGAAATATGAGAGGTCCCCATCTGCATGGGCATCCCGTCTGCTTTTGAAGGCACACCTGTTTACACAGGCAATTCCTTTGCTGTCTCAAACTGAGACTCCTGTTTTAATTACTGTGTTGTTCTAACAGTATTGTTTTGTTGCATATTTTAAGTAAGAGTTTTTATACTTGTAAGCTGCTTAGAAGCCTATTTTGGCATCAAGCAGTTAATCATCATCATATGATGGGAGCTCAAGTCCAACAACATATTGAGGGCACCATGCCAGCCCCCCCCCTTTATAACAGCTTGGAAAGCAGGCAAAAATACCATTTACAAATACAACAGAACTCTGAACTCTGCCATCTGAAGAAGTAATGCGGAAGGTACCTGCCTTCTGAGGAGGAAGATGGTGGCGCTTGGTTCCTTGGCAGCAGCAGCAAAGTGCAGGTGGCCAGAAGGATCGGGTGGGGTCCCCATGAACAAGGATACCTTAAGGGGCTGGGGCATTTAGCCCCCTTCCAACCACCCTACTACAGGGAGGAGGCAGTAGCTAGGGTACACCCTCCCCTTCAAAATGCAGGAAGATTCCCCACCCCAATTCTCTCCCTCCTCCACCTCCAATTTTATTCTGCTTGCAACCTAGATTATAATCTCATTTCTTCCCCACCACTCAAAAAAATAATATGTAGGGTAGGATATGCTAGGAGGGAGGGAGGAACTGTGTCCCTCTCTCCCAGAAGATAATGTTGGCCAAAGGGGAAAGAAGGGGCACTGAAAGGGCTGATCACCGCCTCCCTGCGCCCCTTCTCTCTCCCTCTTAGAAAGAGAAAGAGAGATGGTTTGTCGGGGTTTAGCTCAGAGCCAAAGGATGGAGACGGACCACAAACCCGCAGTGCAGGAGGGGCAGGGTCTTCCAGAGAAAGACACTGAACACCCCCTAATTGAACCCTCTCATGAGAAAAGGGTACAGAGGAGTCACATCTCTAGCGTGGAAGAAGTCAAAGGACCTTAAGCCACACACGCCAGTTTGTGGCCCCTGCCATGGCAGGATTAAGTGAAGCAGCAGGTGGAGGCACTGTGCTTGTTGGAGACTCTTTTCACCAATGACACCCCCCCTCCCAAGGCCTGGTCCAGCCACTGGATAACAGCTGCCACAGCAGTTGAACCAGCCAGAAGCAGGTAAGGCACAGCATACATGTAAAGCAGGCTCCCCAAACTCGGCCCTCCAGCTGTTTTGGAACTACAGCTCCCATCATCCCTGACCACTGGTCCTGTTAGCTAGGGATGATGGGAGTTGTAGTCCCAAAACAGCTGGACGGCAAAGTTTGGGGATGCCTGATGTAAAGCATCCCCCACAACCAAGAATAACAGGAACAGTAGTTTGCGCTGGGAATTGTAAGGTTTTTTGGGGGTAGCTTTAAAAGTTGAGATTCCTGCACTGCAGAGGGTTGGACTAGATGACTCTTGAGAGTCCCTTCCAAAAATACAATTCTATTATTATAGCCATCTGGACTGGACTGGAGACTAGCCCAAAACAGTATATCCTGCTCCATACCTACTGGATATTTTCTTCTAAGGAGCACCCAATAGCTCCCATGACCTGTGTATGGTTCTTGGGTGTGGAAAGCCATCTCTCTTGTGCACAGACCTGCACCTTGCAGTTAGGAGAACAAGTGTCCCTTTTTGTCACAGGCTTGAAGCCTAGCCCACAGGTGCAGCAAAATGGCAGATGGGAGAGAGGGGCAGGAGGATGGACTGTGTTACTCGCAGCCATGACTCTTGAATACTCCCAAGTGAAAACAAAGAGCTGAGCAGGCAGGAACCAGGCTGGCTCACTTTAAAAAAATTACGACACCTGCAGAGAATGTTTCATGTAGGGAAATACTAAAAAGCGGTCTGCAGTCTGAGTTGTTTTATGAGCGAGAGAGGCCCAAGGCTCTTGTGTGGGGACATCACCCTTACCTTTATGAGAACAAAGACGAGAACAGGGACAAAGTCGTCTGCCCCAGGAACAGAATCTTCGTTTGCCAGGCTCAGCAGGTTCATGATTGTGGAGCACATCCGCAAGACACACTGCAGCTTGTCCCGGGGTGTCTTGTAGGCGCTGATGGTGCGGATCTCAGACTGTGCTGATGGCCATGGTGCTTCGCGGAGGTAGACCTGCAAGGAAAGGAGAAGACTTGCTTCTAGCCCAATACAGTGCAGTGTTTAGAAAAGGGAGGGTGAGGAAATGTCTATATACAAACACGATTAACCCCTTGCATCCAGCAATGTGTACATATACTGCACATGGTAAACATGCAAGCTTATTAAAATACCTGTGATTGGTGTAGCATAACGGTTAAAAGGCCAAGCTATGAATCAGAAGGTCCCCAGTTCAAATCTCACCATGGCTGTGAACTCACTAGGAGGCTCAGCCTTGGAGCCTCAGTCTGCAATTTGGGAAATACTAACGCTGACCTATCTTACTGGGTTGCTGGAAATATTACAACTAGAACCTGCATGTGATGTGCTCCGAATGCTTGAGACCTCTACGCTAATGTTATGCGATATTATAACTAACACCTGCTACGTATTTTGAAAACTTTCCTGTTTGCTTTGTATTTGGATCGTAAACAAATTCTGCGTGATCATTCCTGAGATCCAGGAGCAAGTGTTCACCCACGATTGGAAACAACCAGAGCCCCGTTTTGAATCAAGATAGCAGACTGAAACTTTCAAAACTGCACTAATTCTAACCACTGATCTTTTTGGTTTTTTGGTACAAAACAATGAAGATTTGTAAGGAGCCACCACACAAAAGGCAAGGAAGCTTCCACATGCTGCCAGATAAGAATGGGACATATGGACTTGTTGGGACTACTTATCCATTGAGACTAAAAAGACTGGATGCACTTAGAAAAGCTAGAGCCACAAGACGGTTACTACTACTTCCAGACCTCACTGTGGTGAGGAGAAAAACTTGTACCAGCAAATATTAAGTGATGCAAACCCTTTCATGTACTTACCAATTCAGTCAGAACTAAGACTGAATTAATGGGTGCTTTTCAGCCTAATCTGATCCCCAAGGCCAGAAAGGGAATGGCATTAAAGCTCACAAGCACACAGCACAGCCTCTAGCTTAGTACTGTCTGCACTGACTGGCAGCAGTGGCTCTCCAGTGCTTCAGACAAGAAGTCTCTCTCAGCCCTTCCTGGAGATGCTAAGGATTGAATCTGGGACCTTCTGAATGCAAAGCAGATGCTCTGCCACTTAGCTACAACCACATGCCAAACTTTCAACCATACAGGACAATCACTTCCACACAATCAATCTGAATGTTTAGGGAGAAGAGTTATTCCTTCTCCCAACTCCAGCATATCCAAACTGGCTGTGTGTGTGTGTGTGTGTGTGTGTGTGTGTGTGTGCAAAATTCAACCCCCCACCCCCATACTACAGTGACACTCCACATCATGAACTGTCATCTTCAGTCATAAGTGGTACAGTTCAGCCAAAGTCTTACTCTCAGGTGCCATGCACCACCAAGGACTTACCTCAGGAATCTGGAGTGCTTTATGGTTCGCAGTCACCACTTTAGATAACCTCTGTATGTGATCGTAAAGAAGCCTAGAAACAAAGGGGGGAGGGGGGAGAACCAAACAATTTAAGTAATATAGATGGCACAATCTGGGATTCTGCATAGCGAGCACCGTTAGGTAGCAGGGGGCTTCCTTATGCAAACTTCAGTTCCTTGCAGCAGCACCCCTTACAAAAATCTGTCCTACAAAAGCGTCTGTGCTGTCAACCCAATAACTTGTATGGCTTAAGCGACTAATTGTATTTAAATATAAAGCCTCAGTGAAAGTAACATTTTGAGGTTACTGAAGAAGGACGCAAGACCTTGCAATTAAAAAACCAATCAGCTAGCTTCAGAGACAGATCAGAATATCCATGTTTATCCTGTCTTATTTTGGCACAGAAGAGACCAAGCAATGGCAAGGCTGCCACTTTTCCAGAATCTCAAGCCCTCATTTTCTCTCTTGTTGCCTCTAAGGACAGGCTATATATAGGGGGGGGGGAGAGGGAGAGGTAGATTGGGCCCAATACGGAAGGGGTGGGGAACCTCAGGCTTGAGGGCCCAGTGCAACCCTTCAGGCCTCTCAATCTGCCCCTTGGAACTCTTCCCAAGCCACACACCCTTCTTCCCAAGCCACACCCTCCACTCACCCCCTGAGTGGTTTTGCCTGACTGAAATGTGTCCTTGAACTCTGACAATGCCTCTAAAATGGGTAAGTAAAAAAGAGTCTATTGTACAAAGGTAGGATTTACACCTATTGTTCTGCCCACTTGCTCCACCCACCACTTGCATGCAGCCTCGGAAAGGTTTCCCAGACTAAATGTGGCCCTCAGGCTGGCAAACGAAAGCCCTAACAAAACCCCCAAGTTCAAGTGCAAACTGAACACTCATTTCTTGCAAAGGAAGCACTGCACCAGAAGGGAACAGAATTAGGGTATTTGAAAAAGCTACAACCAGAAGCAAACTTGGGCCTGCACAGAAGTAGAGGAAGCCCACAAGTAAAGGTGGCTGTGGCTTGCCCTTTGCTGCCATTATTGCTCAAGCCTGAAGAAAAGCAGCCACATCCCACTCACTGGTCACGCAGGATGTCTCCGTCCTGGTTAGGGTAGAAGGCCAGTTTGAAGATGCGGTTCATGACGCTGCGCTCAATTGCCAGCTGGGCATCCTGGAGCTGCTCCTCGCTGGCGTTCTGCCAGATGACATCCTGGGCCATTACACCGTAGAGAAACTGGAGGAAGTCCTCAACTTGGGCAGTTTTGTCATCCGCTGCCGTCAGCTTCTGGAAATCTTTGGCAACAAAGCAAAAGGGAGGAAATCACAGGGCCGGGGAGGAAGAAGCACACCCTCTCTCCTCACACACAACGTAGGAATTGTTAGAAGCTGCTCCAAAATTACAATCCCCATGTGTTCTCCAGGAAAGCCATGACATCTGAACTTGGCAGTGCATGCGCATCACTATTCCCTTTGCAAAGAACCTGCACACGTTGCAAAGGAGAGCTGGCCAAGAGCACTTCCAAGGGAGAAATGTTTCACTTGATCTACACAAGAACCAAGACCAGCAATACGTACCACATGGGCCTGCTGCTTCCTATTCCATGACTGGTTCCTGCCTTCTCTGCCTTTTCTGCCTACCTTAGAACGTCAAGCAGCTTGATGTCACAGAGTGGGACTAGAAGCCCCTTCTGTGAGATCATAGCAGCTCAACCAACTGGAGTCAAGGTCTCCCCAATGGCAGACTAAAACTCCAATTATGAGTCTTCCCCTCACCCCTTTTATCTTAATACATCTTGGACCACTCACTAGGGTACAGCCAATGGCCCAACGTCAGCCAGTAAATCTTTGAACCAAAGTGTGCCTGGCCCTACACTGCATACATCCCACTTCATCTCTTGTGCACAATGCCGGGAGTGGCTTACCTTGAATGAACGCCCTTATCTTTGACTCTTTGCTCTCCAGCAACAGCCGCACGCACACCGTGGTGAAGTATCGGTTTGCCACTTCTTTGTCTCGCAGGACTCTCTGCAACAGCCTTTCCAGATGGGCCTGGGTGGTCTGTAGACCCTGGCGGCACTGTGTCAAGTAGGCAATATAGGGAGCCCTTTTCCTGGGATTTGGAGGTGGGTGGGAAGAAAGAAAGGGGTTGTACAACTCAATGACATCTGGAAAGTGCAAGTTTGGGGGAGGTGCTCCAAGCTGTTTAGGGTGGCTTCAAAGCACCTGCCCCATGAAAAGTGACAGCATAATTCTATTCCCAAATTTATATGAGTGAGATGCAGACAAAATGCTGCCCTTGTTGACTTCCTGGGGGAATCTGACTGGCCACTGCTGTATTAGATGGGCCTGATCCAGCAGGGTTCTTCCTGTGTTCTTATGGAAGGTAAGGGATTTACCTGTAATCCTCAGCAATTGAGGCCAGCAGCTTGCGGCAGGTCCTGTTGTCAAAGCGGCCAACACAACGCATGGTCTCTTGTATCTGAGCCATCAGGTTCTTGTCCTGAAGGTTGATGGCTTCGGCTAGCTGGACTTTTAGGAAGCATACAATTTCGTTGTCTGGTCAAGATGGTGGAAAGTGGGAGAAACTGAGTGAGTAAAGGAGCATTGCGGTAATACCCCCCCCCCCCCGAGTTGCTGCCATCTTCCGGGGCACAAGAGATAGACTATATTTGGCAACACTTTGCTTTCTCTCATACACTTCCTAGTCTTCGTTTCACACCAACACACACATGCTATATCAGCCTTCCCAAACCTGTTGCTGGATTAAAACTCCCATTATCTCCAACTGATCATGCTTGCTGGAGCTGATGGCAGTTGTAGTCCAAAATTTCTGAGGGGCACCAGGTTGGAGAAGAATGCTCTGCCTAGTTACCAGCAGGTGACTTGGTCATGGTTGCTGATGCGACATCTGGTTCAGAAATACCTAAAGGCCCACTATGGGAAACTCATGTTACCAACCCCTGTTCTAAGTGACAAACTGTGTGTCAAAGAAGTAAAATAAGTTTGATAAGAGATATATATCCAATGTTAGTCCTACTCAGAGCAGACACGCTGAAGTCAAAGGATTTTTGTTAGTTATGTCCTTACTGCTAGATAAGTGTTTAATAGTTATTGTATCTGTATTCATTTAAGAACCATTAAAATTTTGTTTTTTAAAAAGTTATGTCCCTTTGTTTCAATGAGTCTACTCTGAGTAGGACTAGCATTAGAGAAGACTGGTTCACTGACCACAGTAAAGAGATTAACACTAAAATATAGCCCTAAGCATTGTATAACTTATACCATGAGGCTTTATGCTGAAGGGTGGGTAAGGTATCCAATAAACAGAATAAATTTTCTCAAATTTTCCACTTTTCCTCCGGGGGGGGGGGGGGGGCGAGGACAACACCACCCTGTCCCTGCTTCAAAATTTCCAGCAATTTTACACATTCTGAGTGGTGTCATGTGTCAAGTGTGCCTCTTGCTTTAAGTGTGGTCGTAGCTATACTAGAAGTCTGAAAGTCAACAGAGGTCTTTTACCTTCAGGGTCCGTATGATCCGGAAGGCCATTCCGCGTTGAGTGGGACAACATAGGGAAGGCCACAGAATCTGCTGAACAGAGGGCAAGCCGCAGTTTCTTTTTTGCATCTCTGGGAGGAAGGGACAGAGGGGGGGAGAGAAAATATTCATTTCTGCCTTGAATTTTCATATAAACACCAAAATTAATATATTTCATTTCAGTGGCTCCCAAAAAAAGAGAGTGGTGGTGGTGGACTCTAGCACCTCACGTGGAAATGCTTATTGTCTATTACGAATCTGCTCTCCTCCCTTTTCCAACAGGAAGGAAGTTTATACAGTGGTACCTCGGGTTACAAACACTTCAGGTTACAGACTCCGCTAACCCGGAAGTAGTACCTCAGGGGTTACAGTCTCCACAAACCCGCAAGTAGTACCTTGGGTTAAGAACTTTACCTCAGGATGAGAACAGAAATCACATGGCGGCAGCGGGAGGCCCCATTAGCTAAAGTGGTACCTCAGGTTAAGAATGGACCTCCGGAACGAATTAGGTTCGTAACCAGAGGTACCACTGTATTGTGAGCCATTTGTTGGAATCCATTTTTGTAAGGTCTAACCCCAAATCCCCTGGAAGAACACACCAGGAGAGGAGGCTAGATGCCACAGGGCCTCTCCCATCCCCCAAAGCAATTCAAGTCACTTGCCTTCATGGTGATGGAAGAGCATAGAAAACCAGTAGGCAGTTTCCACTCTCAAGTTACACACTGGAGAATTTCTAAGCAGAGCTTCCAAAAGCAGGGAATGTTATTCAGCATAGAGGTAAATGCCTGCCGTGTCTGCCTCAATACATCGAACAGACTTAGTGTTTGGGCTCATTTATTAATATTCCTACATTTATACCTCACCTTTGCTTTGAGTAGAGTACGTGGTTCACCCTCCCATTTTATCCTCACAACCACCCTGTGGGATATGTATGGGCGAGAGTGTGCCGCTGTTCCCCAAGGCTCGGCCATGGCAGAGCTGGAGGGTTCGAACTGGTGTCTCTAAGTCCTGGTCCAACACTCTAACCGCCACACTAGAGGCAGAGGATTTCCACCAAACACAGAATCGTAGACAGTATTTGGATCTAACTTTCTTCCCAAAGTCCCTTTGTCTACTGCAGTGAACATATCTCTCTCTCTCTCTCTCTCTCTCTCTCTCTCACACACACACACACACACACACACACACAGAGTCAAGCTACCTGTAAGAGAAAGCCGAATCCTGTGGCTGGGCTGCTTGGCTGGCAGAATCCGGAAGGTCATCTGCGGATATGTTCTGCAAGTTGTCGTCCCGCACAGAGTCATGGATGCTCTCGCCATCTCCAATGGCATCTAAACCCAGCCCACCAAACGAGCATAGAAAAGTTAGTGTTCTCACATTAGCAGAGGTAGCAGCCACCCTCTTCCCCTCATTGCTTGAAAACCATGATGGCTGGGGGGCAAGAAGAGACTCTCACCTGCATTGTCATAGGTCACTACAGCCCCCTCATTGGGGCTGGTTCGCTTAATCGCATTCCTGTACTTGTCCAGGATGTCCTCCGCTGCCTGGGCCTGAGCGCTCAGTCTAGGGCCAGAGTCATCTAAAATGTCAAAAGGGGGGGGGGAGAGAAGCAGCAAAGAATTAACATGGGGGTGGGGGTTGGTCTCAAGTAGGCAGTCTAAATACCAAAGGCATCATGTGGCGGATGAAGTCATGCAGCCACTACGGACATGACTGAATGTGAGAATACAGAGATGTGTCATTGGGGGTTTCTCCCAGCCGTTTTGCTTTCCCCATTAAATCAAATGTGTGGGAAAGATGGCTGCAGAAACACAGGTTGTTGTTTTTTTAAAAAATTATTTTTATTAAAGATTTTCTTGGTTTACAAAAGTACGTGCATTGTCTCTTTTTTCAGGTTGTAAAGTCTTTTCTACAGACCAGTTACATTTGATATGAGACATTAGTGTTGTATACCGTATAAGTTTGAGGAAGAAGACAGGGGTGGGATGGTGAAACTTACATGCCAAAACACAGATTTTGAGGAAAGAACTTTTTTTTAAACTGGTTCAGAAGGTTTAGACTCCCGCTACAGACATTCAATGTGGTTATAACAATGAAATAACTTTTCTGGTTCAAACACACACTTAAAAACTCTTCATATTATCTGTGGTGTCCTGCTTATTAGTTTCCCCTGGTGTTTATTTTTAGATTATAAGCCAGCAGGTAGGGACTGTCTTGTGCTGATTATATGTTGGCTGCTCTGGGAGCCTTTTTGGTTGAAAAGTGGGGTACATAAACACTTAATAAATAGAAAGATGCAAGTTGCAGTTCAACATTATCTGGACAGCCACAGGTTCCACACCCCTGGTTTAATACAAGCCATCTGTGTGCAGAGAAACACAAAAACACACACATATACAGCCTGAAGTGATGCAGTTCTACAGACTGGCCCCAAGATGAGTGTTCTCATGTACAGTGGTGCCTCGCAAGACGAAAAGAATCCGTTCTGTGATTCTCTTCGTCTAGCGGTTTTTTCGTCTTGCGAAGCAAGCCCATTGACGGATTAGCACTATTAGCGGCTTTTAGCAGCTTATCTGCTGATCGGATCAGCTGATAAGCGGCTTAGCGGCTTAGAAAAAGGGGGGGAAAGGGGGGAAAAACCGCAGGAACTCGCAAGGCATTGTCGTCTTGCGAAGCAAGCCCATAGGAGATTCGTTTTGCGAAGCACCTCCAAAACGGAAAACTCTTTCGTCTAGCGAGTTTTCCGTCTTGCGAGGCATTCGTCTTGCGGGGCACCACTGTAGTAAGTATAGGTAAATCCTATCTGAATCCCTAGACCAGGATTAAGAGTCCTTGAGATCTTCTTTATTTAAAGTCAACCATGTTATAAAATTCAGCAGCAACTACTAACCTTGAAGAGCGTTGTATCTATCAGGCACAAAGTCCTCTTTGTCCTTGTCCTGCTTCTCTTTTTTCCTAAATGGGATGGGAGCTGGGGATGTGGA
The DNA here is from genome assembly GCF_965112155.1 of Podarcis liolepis. NCBI lineage: Eukaryota > Metazoa > Chordata > Lepidosauria > Squamata > Lacertidae > Podarcis > Podarcis liolepis. The sequence goes on along the minus strand of NC_139570.1, from coordinate 39,019,749 downwards.
GAAGGCGGAAGGCAGAAGAATTTTAATTTGAAATAGGAACTTCTATGACAGCTCAGTTTGCACAAGATTATCCCAAAAAAACATTTCACCCCATGGTAATGAGAGAAAGGATCTGAGGAGTGAGAGGGAGAGAAATTCTGTGAACTGCCCAGAGACCACCAGGTATAAGACAGTATATAAATTCAATAAATAAAATTAAAATAAAAATACCACTGGTGCAAAAATCCCATGAGAGAGAGCTTATTCTAGGCATGTTTTGAGTGATATTGCCACAACTCCAGGTGATAGGTAAACAGGTACATATATATATATAAAGTAACCCACCAGTCTTCCTGCAACAACACTTGGAGCTGAAACAAGGCATCAGCAGGCAAAGAAGCGAACAAGCTGTTTTCGGGGCAAGACAATCAGGTTTTTTTGTTTTGTTTTGTTTTGTTTTTTAACTAAAAGGAACTTTCAACAAAAGCCAACTCCCAGTATCTCTACAGCACAACAGAAATTGCTTAAAAAATGACTATATCCATTATGTTATAAAAAACCTTCAGAATTTAGTAGGTGCATAAGAAATAACACATAATTTACAGGTATCTAAGGGGCAGGAAGACTGAGTATGGTGGGATTTTATTTCATATAGTTCAGTTTAAGATATACAAGTATCTCTCCCTGTGCCATTTGAAAAAATATGATTGCCATTTAATATATTCAGGTTTTGCATGCCCTTCCTTTAGTTGGATATATCATTGGGTTTTTGGAATTGCTTATTTGCCTCTGTCAACCAGGCCTCTGTCAACCAGGCAGTAAAAACATTGCTCGCATCAATAAGTCAGCACAGTTATTGCAACCCCCTACAACACATGTATGTCAATGGAGAGGACTACCTCACCCAGGTAACTAATCAGTGAACTTACTATGCATGTACCTAACTGTTACTTTTTGTAACCGACAAGTCAATAATATGTACTCCATTTGTTGTTCTTGTTTTTATGATATGCTTATGGTATTGCTGCTGAAAATCATTTTTTAATTTTTTTAAAAAGAAAACTTGCCCAAGTCCAGCTTTTGAACAAATAACCAAAACTGATTTTTTGCTCCCTATTTAGGGTGATATGTTAGGACACTGGTCTTCAACCCACAGCTGGGTTGTGGCCACAGGAACTGCACTGCCACTAGACAAATGCACAGTAGAAGAAATAAGGCATTATACACATAACTTATCCAAGAAGTGAGATATAAAACCACACCTCTGGGCATAGCTGAAACAAAACGTTTCCTCCACCATGGTTTGTTCCGGTCAGATTTCTCATCGTCGCTGTCTTTGCGATCCTCAACCTGTTTGGGGAGAGATGTGTTGAGTCAGGTCTAGACTTTAGTTGAAATCAATGGAACTTGAGTCACGAGTATCTTTTCCTGTTGATTTTTCAGCAGAAAAGTTGAAATAACTACTAGATCCAACCTGCTGTTTTCATTCTGCCTTATCTGATTCTGTTGAATGTTAATAAATGTTAAACTCTGGTTGGAGGCTTGTAAGAAGCAGGGTTTTTTTAAAAAAAAAACCATAGGATTTTAAAACCAAGTAATCAATTCAAACATGAATTGAATATTAGCATATTTAAATTCAATACTTGAAATCAGGGGGGACCTGGGACCCTCTAGATGTCGCTGGACTTCCACCAGCCCCAGCAGCCAGCACGGCCAGTGGCCAGAGAAAATGGGAACTGTAATCCAACCATGGAGGGTCATGTAGCAGTAGCAGCCACCACTGAAACTCTGCCCTCTGCATGAATCACAGTCCATCCCTTTTGAATCATACAAAGAGGCTGTTGACACATGGACCTATATCTGATAAGAAGAACCTGTCTCTTTTGATCAACCGAGAGCACTAGAGCGTTCAGTTCTTTGCTCCATGTGCAGGAGACAGAGGGGGCATAGTGGACTCTTCTACCCCTTTATGCAGGACTAAAAGGGATGTTGGTGACTTCCCCCCACTTGCTCAACCACAAAAGCTAATGGGTGTGTGGGGGACACTCCTCTGAGGTCAAGGGTGACTGACTGTTTAGCCTCTCACAGCCTCATCAGCTTTCCACAGGAGAAAACTGGCAGATTAAAAGACAGGGCAGTGTGGCCTCTATGCTACAAAAACACTGAATTCTGTGACTTGTGTAAAAATTGCCAACCAGTTTCTGCCTGGTGCATTCTGCTTTGAGCTACTTATGAAAAGTAGAAAGGATCTATACAAGAGACTGAAATCCCATATTAGTCACACAGTTTCAAACATATATTCATAAGGGCTAGAAGCTTGCTTCTTAAACCTTTGAAAGGACTAAAAGCTTAATAATAATCATAATAATTTATTATTTATACCCCACCCATCTGGCTGGGTTTCCCCAGCCACTTGGGCGCTTCCAACAAAGTATTAAAATACAGTGGTCTTGCTTCAAAGGGGAAAGAAACCCTTGGGATTCTTAGGAATTCTGCAGCCAACACCACATTTTGTGGCTTTTCAGTACTCCCAAACTGTAATGTGTATGGAGTTAAGAACAAAGGGCTGTAAAATTAAGTCTGCGGGATCAGGCCAAGGCCCAACTAGTTCAGCACCTTGTTCTCACAGGGACCAAGCAGATGCCTGTGGGAAGCAAGCTGGCTAGGAGTGCCACAGCACTTTGCCCACCTGGGATTCCCAGAAACTGGTATTCAGAGAAACCATGCCTCTGACAGTGGAGGCAAAACATAGCCATCATGGCTAGTAACTACTGATATCCTTGCCCTCCGTGAATTAAGCTAATCCTCTTTTAAAGCCATCCAAATTGGGGGCCACCACTGCCTCCTGTGGAAGCAAGTTTCATAGTTTAACTATGCTCCAGTTCAAGGGAGTTCTAGCTTAAGAAAAAGTTGAGGTAGCAACCAAGCTTACACATAATACACACAAAATGCTTTTAGATAGAGGTGAAACTTAATGCATTACTTAGCTATAAAGCTTTGATTCGAGAAAGCCATTGAGAGGCTTAGTTTGTCTTCTCTTACCTCTCCTCTGCAGGAATCTCTGCTAGGAGATGAGGAAGAAGACTGAGAGGCTGTCAGCAAAGGAGTTCCCCCTACACAGCCAAGCACAGAAAGCTCCCTCTCCTCGTTGCCGGCTCGCCTGTTCCAACCAGGGTCACTCATTGGCCTCCGGGCAGATGACACTATATCAGAGCTCCTGCTCCGCACGAGCCTCTCAGGATAGGAATACCGCTGCCTGAACACTTCGGAGTCAATGATTATAGCAGTGTGGGAGCTGAAATTGGGCAGCCTTGCCTCGTTGCCTCCTAGGGTCCCTTCCAGGATCGGGGGGTCTGGCGGGGGGTGTGAAGGTCTTGCATAGTGCACTTTGGGCCTCACCACTGCTGGAAAAAACACCAGCGTCAGACCAAGCAAAGCATTACACCAACGCTGTTCTTTCACATCCCTTTACAGTTACAGGTAACACATGGAAGTTTTGCAGCTATGGAAAGAGGACCAAATGCAGTAACACTACTGTTAACATGCATGTGGCCCACACGCTGCAGGATTACCTTCGTTGGAAGACAAGGGATCGAACATGGCAAGCAAGGATTCTGCATGAGACAAGGTAGAGGCCCCCTGGCTGGTTCCTAAAAGATGGAGAAGTGGGTTTAAGAAAGTACCAGGAGGATCTTCACTAACAGGCTGCATAGACCCTAAGAAGCCAGAGATATCACCTGAGGTCACCTACTCCAGTATGCCTACAGCACTCTGACATACAAAAGGATTTGCCTTTCACTATGGATACTTTAAGGGAAGCGGGTGGCAATGTGGTCTAAACCACTGAGCCTAGGGCTTGCCGATCAGAAGGTCGGCAGTTCGAATCCCCGCGACAGGGTGAGCTCCCGTTGCTTGGTCCCAGCTCCTGCCAACCTAGCAGTTTGAAACATGTCAAGCTGCAAGTAGATAAATAGGTACTGCTCCAGTGGGAAGGTGAACGGCGTTTCTGTGTGCTGCTCTGGTTTCACCAGAAGCAGCTTAGTCATGCTAGCCACATGACCTAGAAGCTGTACACCGGCTCCCTCGGCCAGTAAAGCGAGATGAGTGCCGTAACCCCAGAGTTGTTTGCGACTGGACTTAACTGTCAGGGGTCCTTTACCTTTACCTTTATGGATAATTTAAATCAATGTTACCAGACATTATTCATCTCTCAAGTACTTGGGAGAAGTTGCAATCTTTTCCTCATTCCTGGTGGGGATAATCTTGCCAGATTCAATAATCACCTTCATTGGCTCCTGCTCTGAAAGCCCTAATGCAAGGATGGTCTATCAGCAGCCCTTGGCTGGGCTTCAAGAAGTCCTCCCTACAAGTAATCTGCTCAGACCTCTGGGTAAGAGTGACATGCCCCTCCTTTAAACTTGGCTTCTCCTCCCATGCCCACAACCTGAGTGGATATCACCCACCCTCAACAGAGAAATGCCACCATTACTCATCAGAGAATTTTGGGTTTCTACTTCAGCACATGGCACAAGGGAGAATTTCCCCCCCTTTACAGTGAATTTCAGTTTACAGATTTGGGTGCGGGAGGACAGCATTCCTGATAGGGATGACTCCCCCTGCTGGGTCTTGTGTCCATTCCAGATGGAGTCATCCTGTCTCTCCAGACTGAGTGTCAGAAAGGAAGAACACCTCAACCCCCAAGAAGTTAAGGAGAACCCATAGATACTCAGCACTAGGAATGAAAACACTCATACAAACCGCAAGATGTTAGGCAGAAACTCAAAGGTAACCCCCGCCAAACTCCTTCCCATACAGAACTGCAACCGATTGTAACCTCTGGGTGTTCCCTCTTTCCATTTTCCACCTCAGTCCTCTGGCTCATTTTCTTCATCTTCATCAAACATTGATCTGATCATTTTTAATAGTTCAGTCATCAACTGTTTAACAATACCAACAGTCACTGTTTGAAACAAAACTACCTTTTCCATACTGGAAGCTTTTAATGTTATGGATATTATCAGCCACTCAACCCACCTTAATGTTTTCCCTTTAAAATCACAGTTGTGACTATGCCATCTCAAAGCAAATTCCTTTCTCTCAGCTAATTATGGCCATTTGACTTTCACCAGTTCTTTAATGGCAAGAAACAAAAAAAGCATTAAATGTTTTTCAAATACGAGTTCCTATCGTCCATTTTAATCTTTCTTGTCCACCATAAATCAAGCCTTTCCACGTTCCTTTAGACATTTTAACAATTAGTTTCCTTTCTGTTTCATTAACAACAGAAGGTGTCTACCCCATCTGTTCTAAAAGGAAGAGGAAGGATGTGATTTAAGAATTGCAAGGTGCCTGAAAAAACTGGGTCAAATCCCCTACTACACACTCCCCTTTACAAGAACAGCAGGTGGGGGGGACACAATGAAAAACTAAAGGTGTGTCTTAGGGCTGGGCGATGTATCGATACATCATCCAACACTGGTTTGTGGATCACATCATGAGAACCATTACAGAATGATTGAGCTGGCAATGTATTGCAAAGCACAGCCTTCAAAACTACAAGGGGCGGAATAACTGAATCCTCTGGTGGCTGGCTGGCTGCCTACCTGCCCTTTCGGCTCCCTTTCCCCTCCAATGGCAGAACACTCTCACTCCCAGCCTCGGTGCCCCCCTCTAACCATGGTGTCTCTACCTGATGCAGAAATCACAGGTCGGCTGGATAGTTCTGTTGGTTAAAGTGTGGTGCTGATAACACCAGGGTTCCAGGTTCAATCCCCATATGGGACAGCTGCATATTCCTGCATTGCGGGGGGTTGGACTAGATGATCCTCAGGGTCCCTTCCAACTCTACAATTCTATGATTCTATGATTCTTCCTTCTCCCTCTGTCTAGGGAGGAGTGGAAGGAGTTCACCCTCCAAACACGAGGGAGGAGGAATTCGCAGTGCACATAGCACACACCTATTAATCTCCATGACTGCTGCTCTGCCCAATCTCCCCCACTCCACCCTACATAGTTCCATGTTTCAGACACTGTGATATATCACTAAAATGCAATGTTTAGCTGGTGATATACCACAATGTTGAAAACCACATAGTGTGAATAATGGAAAACAAAATGGAAGGTGTGATGGTGCTGGAGGGTGGGGGAGGCAGGCAGGGGGAAACACGCAAGACACATTCAGAAACAACCAAGGAAGAGCAGAAAGTAAAGAGAGGACTGAGATTGTATACAGAAAGAAAAATCCACAAAAAACAAGTACTCAGACAAGTGTTTCTCTCCATACACAGGGAGAGACGTGAAGACCCAACCATCCCTAGCAACATGAAGGGCCAGTCTGGAGAGACAGGATGACTCCTCTCCCCTGGATAGGACACAATAATTTGAAGACCTTGACTGCCTCCAGCAGGCGGGTCATCCCTATCAGGAATGTCATCACCCTCCATCTGATAAATTCAAATGCTTTCAGGACTGACGTTTAAGCTGCCAGGAAACTCACCGCGGGATGGCCCATGCTTCCCCTTACCATGAGCTGTTTCGTCCATGTCAGGGCTGGTTACTGAATCCTTCCCACCAAAGTCAGAGCTGCACTCGGATCGGAGGTCCTCAATCTTGTTTGGGATGTCTTCAGAGGTTGCGCTAATGCCTTAGGAGAGAACAAGAGACCTCGCTGAAAGGGAAGCCACCAAGTCTGAAGACATTCAGCACAACAGTAACTTACTAGACCATTGGAGTGGATATCTGTTCGAGCAATGAATGCATGGGATTTATAGGACAAGAGCCTCCTCCTGCTCTCCACATCTAGAACCCTGTCCAGCAAGACCAAACTCTAACCTTGAGGAAGTAATCCAAGCCATGCAATTTCCCCTCCTTTATTTTACAGCTGGATTATGAGCTCCTCCTGCTTCAATTATTCTATGGGAATTTGACTAGTCCAGAAAGCAGAATGACGACAATGAATGCTTTGGGCTTAACTCTTTAATTCTCATCCCCAATTAAATCTCTGAGGAGGAATATATAATTGCATTTCCTTGCCTTCATGCCATGTTATCAATCTCCACACCCCTCTCTGCCAACCCTCACAACTTAGAGCAGGAACTCTCCTCCTCTTTTCAGCAAGAAACACACACGAAGAGCACCCTCCTACAGTGCTTACTGACTTTTTCTTTACCCAGGCACTAACCCTGTCAGGAATCTTAGACCAGCTAAAATTCTTCCGTGGGTGGTGAGTATATGTCTGGCTTTGAAAGGCTGCCATTTGTGGGGAGGCAGCAAAACAACTCTCACAAGAGTCATCTTAGCATGGAGCCAAGAGGAGAGAAGCAATTTTGAGAAGCTAGACCATCCATTGAAAAAGGACTTGGCCTTCTTATGGATGACAATCCCATATACAAGTTTTACAAAGAGGCCAAACACTTATAAGAGACACACAGTTAGGAACACAGGAAAGTGCTTTTCATGCCAGATCAGATTGATCCATCTCTGATTGGCAGTGGCTCTCCAGTCTCACAGACCAAGAATGCTTCCCTCCTTTTCACCTGCTCCCTGACCCTTTTGTCTAGAGATACTATTGATTGAACCTGGGATCTTTTCACATGCAAAATCATGCTCTGCCCATATGAGCTAAGGTCACTTCCCCAGTTCTCAAATCCCTGGCATCTCCAGCAGCAGGGCTAAGGAAGTCGCCTGCCTGAGATCTTGGACTGCTGCTGCCATTCAGGATAGACAATACCAGGCTAGACGGACAAGCAGTCTTATTAGACATAACACAGCTTCAACTGTTCACATAATGTATTGTTTTCTGAGGTCTCACCTGATACGACACTGAGGCCTGGTGTGCTGGGGCGGGAACTGACCTCCCTCACATCTGTGTCATCAGAGGTGCTCCCCACCCCAGAGCAGCTCTCAAGCTCCTGCAGCCTCTCCTCTTGCTTTAGATCTGGGGCCTCTAAATTGTGGGTGGGGAGAAATACAACACACAGGTCACCTTCTAGATACAGTAGTCTTGTAGTTTTACATCCAGTTTTCACAAATTTCCTACCTTCCATGAACGCTTCCCAAACATTGGAACCCCAGTGCAGATGCCACAGAGTCATGTTCAATTCACATGGTACATTGACCTGGATCTCTTGGCCTTATTATCACCCCCACATGAACCCCCTAGAAGAGGGAAGGTGAATTTGTGGCCCTCCAGGTGTTTGGGGGCATCAGCTCCAAACAGCATAGTCAAGAGTCCAGGGTATCCAAGAACATCTGGAGAGCATCAGCTTGGGGAAGGGCTGCCCCAAAATGTACTCATCACCCTTCCTTGCAGCTGCATGTTGGCGATCTAAGTAGCAGGCAAGCTGTCTTTCACAGAAGCTCCCCTGATGTTAATAATCTCCCCTTTGTGGAAAATCTCCTAACTAAAGAACCTCAGAATTCCCTGGAGCAAGGATCCCCAAATTTTGGTATGTGCATCACCAGTGGTCCACAAGCTTCATTTAGATGGTCCATAGCATGTCTACATTAAATATTCATACAGATTTTTAACAGTATGTTTATTGCTACTTTTATTTCTTCTGTATTGGTCTTTTACTGTATGACAATTTGATTCTATGGAATTCAAAATACGTAAGAACAAAAGAAGAAATACAAATGCACTTAAAAAATTCATGTGGCATCTACCATAGTGCATTATAATCGCTACAACAGGAATAAAAATCAACAAGAAAAATCACTAAGACTCTCAGCAGTGGTCCATAAGGAAAATAGTTTGGGATCGATCCATGGCCCCAGAATACAAGGTTTGTGTAGAGAATTAAGGAAACATTTGCATGGGTGAGTAGGCAGAATGGAAGACCAGGGGAGGCTACTCTCCCATGGGAGGCTTCTAGGTTGCCTCATTTGAATGGCCCCACTGTCTGGAGAGGAGCAACCCAACAAACGGTATCTTCCTCCACCATAAAGAAAAAGAAAGTGTGTTTATGGGTGAGTTTACTGTTGAGAAAAGGCACTACTTGTACTAGTTGACTACAGTTGTCCATACATTGGTAACCTCACGGTTGAAGCACTAATATGTACTCTCTTTGTGGCTATCCCTTGGGGTTGATTTGGAGGCTACAGCCAATGCAAAACAAGGAAGCTAGTGTGTTTGTGGGGGCAAACTATCAGCAAGTATATAATACCTTGCTTGTGGGATTTGTACTGGCTGTCTATTTGCTACTAGGCCAAGTTCAGGCGTTGGTACTAACACATCCATCCCTATACAGCTTGAGACCAGGTTACTTAAAACACTGCCTTATCCCTTATACACCCGCAGACCACTGAAGTCCGCAGGAGAATCTCTCCTGCAAGTTACAAACGTCTCAAAAGCTGCCCCATTCCGTGGAATAAAAAGCACCCACATTCTGCCCTTTCTGGAAATAACGCAAGTTATTTTTGTTCTGATGGGCTTCCCCAGGTGAATAAATGATTGTTTACTATGAGTGTCCACTTGTCATGGTTTTAGCCTTGTTTTAAATGTATTTGTGTTTTTTGTGTTGTGTGTAAATCACCTTTGGACAGTGTTTTAGTAGGAGATTAATAAATTAGCTGTATAATATTTATTAATATAGCACCCTCAGCAAAAAGCACATTACAGAATTTCATAGGCAGCAGTCAGGTACCTGGCCCGGAAAGAGCTTACAGATCTAATAGGGGTGGAGAGAGGGGGTGAAGATGGATAGAGGCACCTGCAGCTCCATGTTTTATTTTATTTAACAAAATTTATAATCCTCCTTACTAGAACAATGGACCTCTAAGCAGAGTACATGACAGTCTCAAGTGTTAATTTAAAATATCAATAAAAGCAAATATCAACAGGCTACATAAATAAAAAAAATACAATAAAAAATCAGTAATTTTGAAGCATACCTACTAAAATCACGTGCCTGGGCAGGATTGCTGGAACAAAAAAGGTTTTAGCAGGCACCGAAAACAGTACAATGAAGGTATGCCTGCCTAATGTGCATGGGAGGGAATTCCAAAGCACAGGTGCCGCCACCCTTGAAGCTTAAGGTTTAAATTAATTAAAGTGGGTTTAAAGGAATGAAGACAAAGAGAAATGGTTCTGTATCCACCTCTGGGAAAGAGTTCCAGGCACAAAGGAGAGAGCGCAGAAATGTTTAAGGAAGCAAAAGACCTCCAGCAGCTAAGGGTGGTAAGAGTCGAAGGAACAGAGGCCATGGTCAAGAATATAATTGGAAACAAGGGCCTAGAAGAGATGGAGAAATGTCACAGAAAGCATTTAAAGTTAGTGACAAGGAACCGTGTCCAACATTATTCCTACACAGAGTAGACCCATTGAAACAGCTGGGTGTGACCATCTTAACTTTGTTAATCTCTATGGGTCTACTCTAAGTAGAACTTAGCTGGACAGAATCCAGAGATTCTGCCAGATATGAAAGGGATTGGAAGGTAGGGAAGGATTATTTATTTTATTTTGTATACTGTTTTGGCACAGTTGTCCCCAAGCAGTGCACAGAAGACCCACAATAAGACTAAAAATGTGTTAAAACTATAAAATCAATTTAAAAGCCTGCTGAATTTTTTTAAAGTCTCCAGTAAGAAGTTCAACAGAGATGGGAAGTTCAATATGGAAATGAAGTTAAGTTTCCTTAACCAAAGAAACCAGAAGGTAGCATTCCTTCATAATTATAACCCTGCTTGTGTGGGACATACAGACAAATCAGTTATCTTTAAAACTGAGGAGTCTAACCTGAATCACTTGGTAGCACTTCAACGCTCCAAGCTTCACTGGTGGTTTCCGAGATGGTTGAGCCTGTGCAGGGGTCAAAAAGCACCGATCCTGAACCAGGCAAACACAGCAAGCTTCCCAGCATATTCTCAGCTGCGGCACCTGAGGAAGCAACCCACAATTTGTTAATGGCAGGGAGGTACCCAAAGGCAATTACATCTACCCTTTATCCCTCATGTTAGCTCTGAAAGGATCCATTTTCTGGCTGTCCAGTAGCGAATGTCCAAGAGGCAAAAACCTTATCCACCTGGAAAACATTAAGTTGCCCCTATTCTCACTAAGGGGACGCAGGTGGTGCTGTGGGTTAAACCACAGAGCTTAGGACTTGCTGATCAGAAGGTCGGCGGTTCGAATCCCCGCGATCGGGTGAGCTCCTGTTGCTCGGTCCCTACTCCTGCCAACCTAGCAGTTCAAAAGCACGTCAAAGCGCAAGTAGATAAATAGATACCTCTCCGGCAGGAAGGTAAACGGCATTTCCGTGCACTGCTCTGGTTTGCCAGAAGCAGCTTAGTCATGCTGGCCACATGACCCAGAAGCTGTACGCCGACTCCCTCGGCCAATAAAGCAAGATGAGCACCGCAACCCCAGAGTCGGTCACAACTGGACCTAATGTTCTGGACTGGACCCTTTACCTTTATTCTCACTAAACAACATGGGCCACCACCCATGAGAAGCTTGCAATCTTTTAAGAATCTAAGAAGTGCCCTGCTGGATCAGGCAAATGGCCCATCTAGCACAGCATTCCAGTCTCAGTGGCAAGCCTGTCGGAAATTTGCAAGGAGGATCCAAGAACAAGAGCGCTCTCCCCTCCTGATGTTTCCAGCTAACTGGAATTCAGAAGGATTACTGTCTCCAACTGTGGAGGCAGAATATAGCCATCATGGCTAGCAGCCCTCTCCTCCATGGATTTGTCTAATCCTCTTTAATGTCATCCAAGTTGGTGGCCTTCACTGCTTCTGTGAGAATTAGTTCCAAAGTTTAACTCTGCAGTGCATGAGGAAATACTTTCTTTTATCCGTCCTGATTCTTCAACATTCACCTTTACTGGATGTCCACATGAGTTACCCCGATTTCATGTATTACTCAAATTGCATGGTTCCTCCCCACATCTGTGGGGTGGAAGTGGGCCACTGGCAATGGAAGTAACCATACAATGAGTTCCTGCTTATTACACTTACACCCTGCTCTTCCTACAGAATGCTAAGGGAAATGTCTATGCAGCCCTCTATTGGTTCTTCCATCCAAGCAAATCCTGTCTAAACCTGAGTAGCTGTAACCATGTTACTATATCAGGTGCTGTCAAGACCATGCATCCTACATTTAGCACTGCGAGGCAAAACAACCTTCTGGGGAACTGTGGTAAAGCACTCCATGCAGAGAATCCTTTAACCCAGTCTGTAAATTGCATGAATATGCTTTAAATGACCTCCTCTGCTCCTCCCTGCTAGCGCTTGGAGGAAAGAAAGTGCAACCCGTAAACTGATGTTATATCTGGACAAGATCATAGTTTTGCATTGCTCCCCAGAAGCCATGATCTGTAGCCAAGATTTGTTCTCAACCTGCTGGTCATGATTTGTTAAAAGGTGTTTCCTAACTTTGAACAGTTGCAAGATATTTCCTGACTTAAGTAAATGTATAGTTTCAACCTTAAAGCATGGCAACAATTGTGCAGTGCGCTCTTTTTGGGTACCTGCTTCAAAACACACATCCAAATACAGAGTGCAGGGACCTCACTGCTTTGCAGAAGGACCAGTGTTTTTCTTGCATCAAACAGCAGACCAGTTACCTGCAATTTCCTGCAAGCGGTCCTCGTCAATATTTGGATCGAAGTCGCTCCCCAGAACATCAGTGCTCCAGGTCTCGCTCACAGTCTCAGAGATATCCCTGTCATCTGTTAACCCCATCATGTCACGGATCTCAAATTTACGGAGCTTATCATCAAGGTTATCCTGAGTGGTTGCTATTGTAAAAAGATCAGAGTTTGGTTAAAACACTCTGCATCCCTACGCAATTATTTCATAGCTTGTGTTTTTAAAGGTGGGGAACTGAGGTAAACATGAGGCAGGATGACCACATAAAAAGAAGACAGAAGGCTTATTGAACCTTTAAGAGAAGCAGGAATTTTGGCAGGCATAGCTTATCAAACAGGGATGAGGGGGGAAATCACCTGCCAGAATTCCCTCTTCCACTCAACTGTTACAGATACAAGATCAATGTCCTTCTTTGTATTTGATCACCCCTGGAAAGAGAAGGACAATGCATAGGTAAAGAAGAAATCCAGAGAAAGTGGGTTGTACCCAGTGCTGCTGTTACTCAAAGTTAGACACACTGAAATTAATGTACACAGCTCACTTAGGAACATCAATTTCAATGGGTCTAGGCTCAAATAGAACTTGGTTGGAGACAACCCATTTTAGCATCTAAACCATCTTTCACCACACTTGAGTAGACCACAGTTGAAGCAGCCAACTCTAGGCACCCATCCATGGCGTGCATCAAAACCATTAGCTCCCAAGGTATTAGGAACGGCACAAGTAGCACACTCTGTTTACAAACATGAAGTAAGCACACACACGTGACTGGTCTGCATGTCAGAATATGGTTTACTGCAACCATGCAGTCTCCAGAAGATAAGCTTGCACCTGCTTTACTTCCTGGGCTTTTCAGGTCAGTGCAGGTTGTCCAAATACTGAAACTGTGCTTTAAGTTTTCCTCTTTAATCATGACCTGCAACTTGGGGGGTGGGGAGGAGGACAATGTACACTGCCCTAGGCTTCTTATAGAGTAAAAGCGGGAATAGGTTCCAAGTTTGCTTATTTTCCTAATGCATACCCACCTGCTTTTATTTTGCACTGTGTCTTTTTAGACACAGTGGAACCTCGGTTTTTGAATGTAATCCGTTCCGCTCGACTTCCAAAATGTTAAAAAACCGAGGATCAAAGGGCTGTCAGCAAGTTCAACGGGGAAAATTGAGAAATGTGCCTTGGAAGCCATTCGACTTCCGAGGTGCGTTCAAAAATGGAAGCATTCACTTCCGGGTTTTCGGCATCTGGCAGCCGAGAGGTTTGAAAACTAAGGTTCGACTATAATAAATTTGAGAGCACGGACGAATCACTGGTATTAGCAAGTCACTTTTTTGCCATTGGCGTTTGTAAGACTTTTTGTGTGTGTGAAGAGTGGGATTAAAAAATCTTTTAAACTAACTAAATAAGCATAAACCAAAAAAGGCAGTGAGTTCAGCATCTGCGAGCTACACCTTGGGCTGTGTTCATTGTCAGCACTAACCTTGCTCATGCTCCAGCAGTTGCAGGGCTTCCACCCCATTGCTCCCTGATGGGCCGCCTGCACCAAGTTCGGACACAGATTCCCCCTCCAAGTCCAACGATGACACAGAATTGGATCGATTTGAAGGGCCTGTTGGAAGGAGATGGTGCTATTTAGCCTGATCTCCCCGCACCCAGTAAGAAGAAATATACACCCAACTAAATGCAACCAGGAACCAAACAGAAGTCATTAGACAAGGTGATCAAAAAGAAAACTGCACCAAAAAGTTATATATATATATAAAAAAAAACACCAAAACATTATTGGCCAATGGAATGAGCAGCTATCACAGCATTTATAACAGTGGCTGAGATACAAAGCACACACCAGCTACAATGAACAGAAGCTCCTATTAAATATTGCCTGACAGACAAGAGGCCATCACCTTCAGATATTCCTTCCAGATTATCACTGCAGAGGGAAAAGCGCAAGGTTTTATCAGGTTTACCGTGGAGTTTGGTTTCATCAACAGGGACATCTCCTTGCCCTCCGTCAGCAAGCTGCATGTTTAAAACCTAGGAAAAGGGGGTGGGAGTGATCAGCATTTTGGTCATGGATTGACAGTCAATAAAGAATTGTTGTTTGCCAAATACCTTTAAGACAGAATTTTTAACTTAGAGTCTCTCTGGCTTCTAGTGCCATCAAACTTTTGGATTGTAGCGATTTGGTATCAGAACTGCTTCTCCAATTTGTTTGGAGTCATTAGAACATAGCAGACATCCCGTACTAAATTAAACTGTCTATATTTAAGAAATAATAGATGTATATTCACTAACAATGGCAAATACAGCTATCATTTTTGCCAAGTGCTTGTGAAGCCCATAATAAATCTAACATTTACATCACAGGATCCATTACATCTTCTTCACCTTCACATCGGGGGTCGGGAGATGAGGTGGTGAATTATCAAGTTGCCATGAGTCTGTCTTAACATTTATTGTCCTGAATATAGAAGTGATAGGCACCTCACCCAGAAAGCCCACATCCAACAACTGTTCAGATGTCACATGAAATCATGGTTTACTGTGACATGAATGAGCGCTCTCATATGGCTGAGGGAAGGAGCTCATAAGCTTTTGCTTCTGGTTACCCACAGCTTGTTGTGTTTAACCCAAAACTTATTTTGGGTTCAAATAACAAGTTATTATGAACTTCTTTTTTTAAAGTCAACTTCAAAGTACAATTTATGAAACTGGCTTGCTTAAACTAAACATTGTTAATGCTGACCATGGTTTGTGGGTCCAGACAATATATACTAACTGCAGTTAACCAAACCCATATGCGAAGGAAGTACTACTTCATGTTTGCTGAAAGCTGGATCAAGGAGGGACAGATACTTGTTTGCTGTTGGAAAACAGCAGTTAATGTTTTCCTAGTTCCACAGCACCTAGTACTATCTGAATTTAAGGTAGCATCCTGTGTTGCACAGCACCTACTTTCACCTACACAGATCTCAAAGCCTCGCTGGGTCAATACCTCGTTTTCTGACATCATTCCTGGAGTTATTTGGGGCCCAGTCCCGAGAGAAATAACTAATACTTCTTCTGGTTGAACTTCTTGTATCGTTTCCTGGGAGAATCCATCATGGTCTGCATGCTGGTCCACTTGAATATTCGATCGGCTCCGGCTTCGGGTAGCTGGAACATTTTAGGGGGATTGTTTTATAAAGGATTTTTGACTGGCAAAAATGCAAGATCCATACAATAGGGTGATGCTTAATACAAGCATGCTGAGCAAAAGGCAAAAATGGCTTTGAAAGACTGTCACGAAGTGGTGCTATATGATGCCACCCTCCAGCTGTTAAGTATATGCAAGGGAGGGTTGCCTTGCAAGCATCAAGCCAGCACACTATGAGCCTTCAGGAAGAAGGGTCAAGGAAAACCTTACGTGTACACCTGCCCTCTGGCTACCAGGCATTAACCACAGTTGTTTAAGTGTCTCATAGATCTTCCAACAGTCCTGTGGACAGAAGCTGTACATTAATTCTGCAGAAGATGTTTTACCGGCAGGTGGGTTTTGCCACATCTGAGTGCTGCAAGGAGCAAGAGGAAAAATCCCTGCCGAAATCCCTGCTTCTGTGTAATTACTCAAGGCACAGGGGCATCTTCTCCAACCATCCAAAGGGGGAACAAAGCTCTTCTTGCATTGTTTACTACTCCCTTTTGTAAAATCACTAGGGAGGCATAAGTAGGAATTCAGTTACTCCTACTTCCCTGGTTTTTGTTCATGCTTTATTCTCAGGAAAGACGAAGTGTCTGTCGTTACATCTCCTCTGCCCTAATGCAACACAATCTCTGGTAAAATTTCCAGAGGGCACCAGTTTAGTGGAAAAATAGCTGCCTTGCAGTGGTTAAAGAAGAAATATGCCCCCAGTGTTTGGACTGCTGGTAGGGAGAAAATAGTCAGGATTCCCCATAAAAATGGGAGGGTTAAATATCTTTAATGGAGTTACCTCAATGAGAGATAATTAGTTCCTAGATACAAGTAATGAAATAGCCAGTGTCTCTTCACAACTTGAAGCAAATGTATGAGAAAGGAAAAGGCCTTCCTCTCACAGCAAGGGGAAAAAGTCACACTGGCAGCATTCAGATCCTGCTATTTAGACAGCTGCTTGAAGAACTCCATGCCAAAAACCACAGTATTACCAAGAATGAGGGCCCCGTATCTTCGGTAATATCTAAATGCAGACATAGCACCAGAAAGAGTCCCAAACAGCCAAGCATAAACCGGGGGGGGGGGTGCAGAAAAATCTTATGTTTCCTCTGCCCCCGTCCAAAAAAAAGAAATCAAGCTCTTTTCAAAAAATAAAATGCATAACATTGGAATAAAGCATAAAATGCTTCAAACAGAAACACAGAAACTTTAAAAACTTTTACTACATTAAGACAGACTTCTACATACACAACACAGAACAAAATACATGATGGAATTTCAAGTCTACATCTCTACTCTCTAATTCTTGCAAGATGGCAAGTTTACACAGACCAGCAAAAGTGAGTGATATTCTTTTTGCTTGAACGGAACCATTTCACGCAGCAAGAGAGTTATATGTTTGAACATTCCCCAGGTTTTTTTTAAGTCTATCTGTAGAAAGATAATACATCTGCAAGGTTAGACTCAACTCTTCCACCTCACATGCCAATTTTCAAGGTACAGGGCGTTTGGGGTTTTTTTTACAGGGTGACATGTACCGGTAAATATGAAGAAAAAACAGCACCCCATTCCATCTGCAACATTAACACTTGAATTTGCCAGTTGCATAAACTATCCCAAAGGGTAGCTGGTCATCACAACTGAGAAGTTAAGCCATTTTTGTCAAAGCACTCTGCCTTGAGGATGTTTTTGAAAGCTGAGGATAATACATTTAATAATAATAATAATAATAATAATAATAATAATAGAAAGGCATCTAGAGAATAGGTTGCTGTTATTTAGAAAGACTTAAAAGGAAAAAATGCACATGATGATTCAAAACCAGCTAGGCATAAATGGAGTTTACATGAAAGAAGGTTGTCACCAGGAATGTTGGTCTTGGAAAATTATGAGGATGATAGACCACAAGAATTCAACAGCCCAGGGAGTGTTTGAACTCTTCTTTGGGTTGTGGACAAAGGTTTAAGGTGTAGTGGATTTCTTCAATATACACACAATTGTGATGTTTGAGGCAGCTTCACTTGATCAGCTGCCACTGGGGGACCTAAATGCCTAGAAATTAAGCCATGTTCTCAGAGGAAAGCATGTCTCCATTATCAGAGGTGGATGCCTAATTCAGCGAGAAGAACAGGGTGCCTATTCTCTAGCAAACTATCTGAACACTGCTCAAACATTTTTAACACATCCTTTTTACATCTCTTCACATGTGGACTATCAAAGCATATAATGTAATTACCACCACAAAAGGTCCATGCAGGATTCTGACCCAATATTCAGAACCAGCAGACTCCTTTCCACCACCCACTTGCACAAATCTTAAAAGTCAAGATCCTAAGTCAGAGTTTCATTCATGCACAAAGTCTGACCCAACCTTTCCAACACTTTTTCTAGATATAAAAAGCTTTAAAAATAGAAAGCAAGCTTCTGAACAGAACAAAAGGAAGGTGCCTTTCTTTTAAAAAAGCAGCTGGTGTGGACACAGACGTGCAAGGCAACAGCATGGCTTTGCAGAAACACTGAGAAAGAGGAAGGATTCAGTTACCCACCAAATGGGGTTACAAGGTTTATGTGAGCTGTCAGGTTGGTGGCAGACGTATCCCAGGCAGTGATGGCTGCCAACTGTTGTCCTGAGTGGACAGCATTAAAAAAGAAACACAGGTCAAACCGTTGGGAGGAGATAAAACATGGTTCAGTTGTAAAATAAGCACATAATACAAATGCCTCATTTGGAGTGAGGTGGAGGAGTCAATAATTATTTGAGACTGTGAGGTTCTGGCTTTACAACAATTCAAGTTCAGCTTTATGTAAGGTTGTGTGTCAACTGCAATTTGGCATGGATGCAGAAAATCCAAAGAATGCAATACTGGGAGCAGAAATCGTCGTATTGAGGATATACAGAGATATTTTTAGGGAAAGTTACTATACTTCCTGATTGTGAAGACATACTTGCAAACATGTCTGAAGAGATCTCAGAAGCCAAAAGAGATGCTAAATGTCTAGCAGACATAACAAGTGGAATCCAGTTCCCCTTTTAGTTATTTGCTCTTCTCCTTGACTAATATTATTTAAAGTTATAAGTTGCTTTTTGTACAAAAGTAACTCAAACAACTTACAGCAATGGAATAAATCATGTAAAAGTTGTGCAAGTAAGCATTTCTGAACTTTACCGCTACCCTCCTGTCAACTGCACAATGTACACAGCCCTGAACGTATAGCAGGAACAATAGCAGCCCACCACAAAAATGCTTCATTTCCTATTTAAAAATGGGTCACTTACTATGACAGGCTGTGCCATCAATGAGCTGAAGAGAGGCATTTTTTAAGTAAGCAAATCAACAGGAATAGAGAGTGGGATAATGTGCATTTGCTGCTTAGGCTTTGGAACGAAACAGGTAAATATACAAGCCTTCCACAACCTGCTTTCCTCCAGATGTTTTAGACTACAATTCCCATCAGCCCCCGCCAGTGCAATTCTCTTATATTAAAGAAAGGTATCACCCTGTTTGTCTTGTTGGCATTAATTGAAGGCCTCCCTTTTTCAACAAGTATTTTAGGTGGATCTTTACCCCAGTCTGTATCCCTATTAGATTTGAAAATGGGCATTTTACATATGAAATAGTTCTTTGGTGCCCAGTTAAAACATTGTTATTCACCCAGGTCTTTGGAGTTTAATTCTCTGCATATATATTTTTAGTGGGACTATGCTGGATTTGCTCCTGAATACATATTATTGAATTTTAGGTTGCCTTTTATTCATGTTTTATATCTACTTCTAACATTTGCTTTTGTAGGTTGCTTTGAACTCAGTTTTTTGAAGAAAGTTGATAATCAATATAATGAATAACAATAATTTTAATTTTGTCAACATGTGGGTCTTGTGTTATATACAGATTTTTTTCTTAAAATTATTTCCATTGCTGACATCACTTCGAGATATTTTGTGTGAAGGAATTCATAAATGGATTTTGCCCTTTTTGCTTTGGTTGCCAAAAAGATCAGAAAGAAGACCCTGGACAATATAGCAGTGAACTGTAAGAGAGATGAAGAGATCTAAATAGAGATCAATTTATGGGCTAATAGCCGTAAATAAATAAATAAATAAAAATAAAAAAAATAATTAAATAGAGATCAATTAAATAGAGATTTATTTGTGGCACAGCATCCCTTTTGCTTGTATTTATTTATGATTCAGATTTGTCATGGCCAATGGCAAGTACAATAAAGCTATTTGGATTGGATATACTAAGAAAGGATTGGATAAATGAATTAAAAAAAACCTTTATGAAATAAATCCTATTGGTCAGGGAAGAAGGGTGTTATAGTTCAACACATCAGGAGGGCTCTGGGTTGGAAAAGGTTGGTGTATACAGTGGTACCTCAGGTTACAAACACTTTGGTTTACAAACTCCACTAACCCGAAAGTAGTACCTTGGGTTGAGAACTTGCCCCAGGATGAGAACAGAAATCACGGCGCAGCGGCAGCGGGAGGCCCCATTAGCGAAAGTGCGCCTCAAGGTAAGAACAGTTTCAGGTTAAGAACAGACCTCTGGAACAAATTAAGTTCGTAACCCGAGGTACCACTGTATCTTAAAACCCAAGTGACTGACACTAGTCAAGGGGACTCCACTGTCCTAAAGCAAAAGAGGCAGAGGAAAGCATCCGAAAACAGAGCTGGGAAAAGCTATCATGCAAAAACCTGACCCTTGACCTTCCTCACCTATAGGCAGCCGGTTTTTCTTGTTTGCTGGTGTGGTGGCAGGGGAAAGCTGTGGGGTGTTGTATGGGGTCATCTCCAGGCTGCTGCTTTTCCCTGGCTTGTTCTGGGGCAAGTTTAACAGCAGGTTTTCCAGAGCCATGCGGTCCTCCTTCAGCTGGTCGCCCGACATGACGTTCCGCATAAAGCCGACCTAAAAAAAGTGTTCGATGTTAAAAGAAGGCAGCAAAGCAGACCCCCAGCACAGACACTTTGACTTGTCTCCTCCTGCAGCCCAAAAGGAGTTGGATATTTACCAGGCCAGTGAGCTGGCTATGGGTCATGTAAACCACAGTTCTACTCAGCCCTTCCAAAAGGTTCACCGAGGACATGGGTGGAGTCTCTACTGCCCGTCCGCCAATGACAACGTCCAAGAAGGCAGCCACACAACCCTGCAAGGAAAAAATTGGAGGGGGGTGATGGACAAGTGAGCTGTTTCAATACAAGCACTTCAACAAGAGACCTGTACACCCCTACAAAGTGGGTAGATGATATAGAGATACACACACAGATAGAGAAAGAATTTAGGACCTTTTGTTTGTATTTGTTTTAAACTGATTTTAATATTCTATTTTAAATTGCTGCAACCCACGCTGGGACCTTTGTTTTTTGTTTTATTGTTTTATTTATTTCATTTATATCCCACCTTTTTCTCCAAGGAACTTAAGGTGGCACACATAGTTCTACATCTCCACTTTTGATCCCCAAAGCAACCCAGAGATGTAGGTTGGGCTGAGATGTAGTGACTGGCCCAAGATCACACCCAGTCAGCTACATGGCTGTGTGGGAATTTAAACCCAGGTCTCCCAGGTCCCAGTCCAACACTCTTGATCCCTACACTACACTGGTTCTTCACTTATGGTGAAAGGCAGGTAAGAAATTGAAATTGTTATATTATTATTTTAAACATGCAGCAAGAATAGAAGCAGGTCTACGTTTTTAATAGTTAAGGGAAAAAAGCCACCAATATATGCCAAAGCACACTTCTTCATACAGGTTCCTTGAAACTCATTTACATTTAATAGTGGCTTTTGCACACTACAGATTCTATTAAGGGGTAGCGCCATTTGCTACTTCCTCTTAAGGTCGCAATTTGCTCACTTGAATATCTTCACAGTCATAACAAAAGTCTATTTGCGGGTGCCTTTTCCAAAATTATACAGAATGAGAAAAACACTGGCATGCACAGAGATACAAGTTCAATAGCTTTGGCTCTTACTTTGTCAAATTTGCCCAGGTAACTCTTTGTGCGGGGGTCTCCTTCTTCAGAACTGGTCATGGCCAGCTGCTGCAAAAGTCTCCCAACCTAACAATGAGAAACAAGTTAAAGACAGGATTGCAATACTACCACAAATAAAGAAAGCCGCCTCCACCCTCTGAGCTGAAACTGGATGAAAAATAACTATTCATACTCAGCTTGCACAAAGTCTGAGACATTACAACCGTATTTTCTTTCCGAAAATTAACAACAATTACATGGAAAAGTTCCACAGCAAAATGCCTGTACATAACTTCAATTTCCCTTACAAAAACTTTGGCTACCTCTTATCAGCTTTGCTTCATCTCAGGTGGAACCTACACACATATAAAAACTGTTCTGAAAATGCTTTAAAAAGCATTTTTAAAAATACATTGAATTTCCCATAAAGCTCACCATCACTATCTAGTGTCACACTGTATATGCCACTTAAAATGTTTTATTTGCAGCTGTATAGCTGAGTCCTCAGGGGCAAGAACAGTTGTGGGAACCTGGAATATTTGCAAACTAATTTATCCGCTAAGCCCAGTTCCCAGCCTGAATTAAACTTGCTCATTCTATTTCCATCCATACTTAACAGGTGCCAAAAGATGGTTTTCACATAAACACGGAATAATCATCTGGCAATAAATATGACATCCATGAAAATCTCAGCTTTTATCATCTAGAGTTGGGATGAACCAAGAGTCCATCAAAACCAACCAAGCATCTATCCACCAACCTGCACTGAACCCATAAACATGTTTATATAAACACACAAAATCCCAGTTTGTCTTTTGCGTCTTGCTGAACTGCAGGGTGTCAGCTTCTCCTGCAGAGGGCATTCACAGACAGGAAACCTAGCATGACAAGGACCTTGCAGGAGCAGGAAGATAACAGGTCAATATCAAAAAGTGTCCATTTGTGTGCCTATAGGAGGCATTGAATTCTACAGTACAAAGCAGAAGGCTGTAATTGAAGCAGGTGTAAAGATTGTACCACAATCCATTTTTCAGCTGCAGCCCTTTACATGAGTAAAGAAGCAAGAAATTCTTGGTGGGGGGAGAAGAAAACACACACACACACACACACACACACACACACACAGTTATACCAATGGGCATCCAGCTATTCCAAAAATAAAGGACAGGCCTCTGACAGCTGCAGGGATCAGACTGCTTATCTAGTGAATGCTTAGAAACTAGTGGGCCAGCTACAGCAGGTTGGCATCGCTCTGTACACAAGTACCTCCTCCTTCCATTCCTGCTCTTCTCTGAATACTAGACAACACCTGACCACCAAAATCTGATCTTACACCTTCATGCATTCTACACTGCAACACCCACGCTAAATCCCTCCCCCACAAAAGCAGGATGGGTGATGCAAAAGTAACACACGCTTCTACGTTGTGTGATGTGTGCTCTGTAGAACTAGGACTACCCTGAATATCCATGAAGTTTCTTAAACAGCACAAGGTGTTGTGTGCTACATATAACAAAACAAAAAAGTTCTTACCTCCGGAAACTATCTCAAATATGGCCAGGGTCACAAAACAAATAAGCAAATAGATCACTAACCTAGTTACCAGCTAAAGGAGAAATGTCTATGTGTCTTTCAATTGTGCCCAGTCTTCACATGCCTAGAACAACCACTCTAAATGTATAACATACACCACCTATCCATCTTAACATCACTCAAAACTGTAACAAAGCTTTAGGCACTTGTAACTTTCCCCTTCACAGCTCCACTCTGTCTCTCATTTCCACCTTGTTCCTTGGGAGCAGAGATCTATGCTGTCCAAGGAACTCTCCACAAAGTGTTGTCTACATTGATGGTGCTGTATGAACACCAGCATTTTATAGCTGGTCAGCATGGCACAAATTAGACTGGCACACTAACTGTCCTTGGAAGGCAAGGAACAACCCAGAAAATGTAAATCTTGTTGGTAGCAAAGGGTAGTCCAAGTATCAGGGCTATTGGTGGTACGATGAAGTTGTTCTCTCCTAGCTTACAATAACATCAAAACAACCTGTATACACACACTTTCCTTGTAATGGATACTGTAAACCCACATCCCTCTTAAAAATTCAACTTTTTTACAATAAAGTGGTTATTTGAGCTCAATTGCTCAGGGGTAGGTAGCACTGGGAGAAGTAACAGTCAGCATCACCTTATCTCAACAAATGAAAAATACTCTGGTAGCACAACTGGAAATAAAATAAAGGAACTTGGATGCTGTCCCAGTTCTTTTAAGCAAAGAAGAAAGATGCACAGTATGACAGTTGACCTATCTGAAATATAAGCAGGGCTGGAAAGGCCACTCCAAGCACCTGGGTCCCTAAAAATATTATAATGGCAGCTAGAAATTTTATTTTACTTTTGTTCTAGTCTATATAGGGTTGATGAATAACAACCTAACTGTAGGAATCTGAAAATAGCCTAGGGCATGGGTAGGCAAACTAAGACTCAGAGCCGGATCCAGCCCAGTCACCTTCTAAATCTGGCCTGCGGACGGTCTGGGAATCAGCATGTTTTTACATGAGTAAAATGTGTCCTTTTATTTAAAATGCACCTCTGGGTTATCCGTGGGGCACAGGAATTCATTCATCCCCCCCCCAAAAAAATATAGTCTGGCCCCCTACAAGGTCTGGGGGACAGTGGACCGGCCCCTGCTGAAAGAGTTTGCTGACCCCAGGCCTAGGGTAAGGGTTTGTAAGCATTAATTCTTGCAACAAATGAGGACAGCCATTCTTCACACTTTTGGCATGGCTTTAAGCAGTGGGAGTTCCCCTCCAGCCTTGCCATTCGTATGAAAAAGTTAGAAACCCATCTGCTTGTACAGTAAAGTACAAGAAACTTTTTACTTTATTGGGAATATTGCAAGATTTTGGCCTTATGTTTTATTTCTGTATTATACTGTTGTATTTATGTTGTATGCGAATGTGATTGTTAAATAAGGAATTACACTGCAAAATAAAATTATTTCATCAAGTTTGTGTAGCATTTGCTTCTCTGGCTCCTAGTCATCTGGCATAGCTTTTTCTCTAGACCCACAGACAAAGTCCAGAACAGCTAACAGCCCACAAAATAACATTTGCCCAGAGAAAGCTATGAACCACCAGCTAACAGGAAGGCTGAAGAGGCTGCCTGCAAACAACTGGTCTCACCACTAGCAGGCAGAAAAGGGGCACCAAGAATGGAAAAGGATGGATTAAAAAGGTATGCAAGGTAGCCTTCCCCAACCCTGTGCCCTACAGGTGTTCTAAATTACAATTTATATCAGCACAACTCTGCTGATGGAAGGTATAGTCCAAAACACCTGCAAAAGCACCAGGTTGGTATAGGGTTGGGGGGGGGGGCAAAGTTTATGGATTACCTTGGCATTTTTACTGCACTATTTCTCTTGACAACATTCATCCACAAGTCTGCTTTCTGAGCTAAAAAGGATCAAGAATGCCTAACCTTCCCCCCCCAAAAAAACCTTAAAGTACACTTTGTTTCTTAGACACAGCACCTTTCTCTATTTTCTTCTTGGTACTACAGACTAATATAGCAACACTATGAGAGAGAGAGAGAATATATATTTTTGAAGACCTGGTTATACCTGCATTAGGTTGAACCTTGCCACTTCATTGATTGGGGCATCAGAAATAATCCCATACTGCTCTGGGTTGACCACGGCAGGACAAATGAAGCAAGTCAAGAGAAGGTCCGTGCACATGGCTCTCACTTCTCCGACATCAAGCCTGTCCACACACGAGAGCGTTTTGTACATCTGGGATACAATCCACCGTAAGCTATGTGGGAAGCAGTAGGTGTTTTGCTTGAGGTAGCCAATGAACTTATTCACCAGGGCCACCAGCTTGGCCTCGTTGGATTCTACCATCTCCTGAACTTTCTGCCTGAACTTTTCAGTGCCCTTTTCCCCAAAGAGCTTCTCTTGCTGGGTGGGTGAGAAGCGGTCAATCAATTTGCTGGGGTCGGTTTCCAGGTGGTCTTCATCTTCAACCAACAGCTGCATAATGGGCTCGTGCAAAGTGGCAGTGAGGAAAAGCTTGGCTGAAAAGAGCCCCTCAGAAAAGAGTTTGAACAGAATGCTGAATGCGCAGGTGCCTCTCCTTAGGAGCCGTCTGGGATTATCACTTTCCTTGAGTTCAAATTCAATCAAGTAGCGCAAGACTTGGAGGAGGTAGCTTTCGTCTTCTGGCATAATGCAGTTGCCATAGATGGAGGTGAAGACGGTGTGAATGACACTCTGTGTGTTCTCCTGGTTGAGCTTCTCTCCAGCAACCAGGCACGATGCAATAAGGCGAGGGTTTTCGCGCAGCCTGTTAAGGAATTCTCCATAGGCTGTCTCTTGAAAGCCCAACTGCTTGTACCCATCCACAAACAGTGTATCCTCCAAGACCTTGGCATGCTGGCAGCATTCAGCAGGTGAAGCTTCCGCGCTAGGAAAATATAAATATATATAGAAACCATTTAGATCACCCAAAATCTTAATTTCTCAAAGTCACAAAAAAAATCAATGGAAAGAGAAACATCCTAATTTTGCTGAATATATCACGCACACAGACACACTTAGAGAAAATCTCCTAAATATTAAGATCTCAAAGTCCCATCTATGAAGAGACGGCCACCAACTCAAGACACAGGTAAGTCTTCTCAGTGGTTGCAAGAGGGCTATAAAATACACACCCAATTGCATCCCTTTGACTCAGCTCAAAGCTATGTTTTCTTTATGCTTGCTCAAAGGTGCTGTGCAACTTTAAAGCTTACATTTGCAATGTGTGATTTCTGCAGTGTTTCAGTGCACAAAGCACTGTCCAATTTCAAATATTAGCATTTTTATTTCTGTATGTACCAGCAGTTACCTTGTTATGATTAGCCGGTCCAAGTTAATCCTCTGCTGCTTGGAAATCCATGCCGTGCGATACAGCTTTTCAGCAGTCTTCAGCACCTCAGCATTTAATCTCTGAATCAGCTGCTTTTCGGAGTTCACATAGAGCCGTTCCTGCTTGAGGTGATGGGCCAATGTGTGAATGTCCAGCTTCACCATCTTTGAAAGGGGGCAGCAGGACGTTGGGTGACTTGCTGTGAAGGAGAAACAGAATGAGATCCATGGAAAAGGACGTGCTACACTGTGTTCAGCCAATCCATGGTACACTGATTGAATGAACCTGGGGCCACCACAGTGGCTAGCATGATTTGGCAGAATTAGCTGGGATATGCCAACTCCAAGCACCCTCTTACCCCTTTAACTTAGAAGCTAGGGAACCTGTCAGGTTCAGTTTATCAAATCTAGGCAGAAACAGCAACATAATGATTCAATACCTGGCTTCTCCAGAAATTAAAAAGTGAAGAGAATAAAAATGTAATTCTGAATCAACCCAAGTATCAAGTTGGGTGTGAAAGATATGGAATGAAGCAGCAGTTTTTGCAAGTATAATTGCATCAGGGAACACAGCTGCAAAACTGAACACACCTCAAAAATAATTGTATATGAATTAGGCAGTTCAGCGTTTTCTTGAAGGGAGAGCCGAAAGAAGAAAAATGGGCTCAACGCTGGTATGGCTTGCTGGCTTTCAGGTAATTACATTATCCTCATGGAAGCATTAGCCTTTGAGAAAAGTAAGACACTGTGCACTCCCCACTGTCTCAACCAAGACCCACCCCCGCCCCCCCCAAAAAATCCAACATATCAACCGGCCACATAAAACATTTCAGGCTGACCAGAAGGTCAAATGTTTTACCACATCTTTTTTACCACATCAGATTTTCTATCCAACTAAGTTGTACTAAGAGAAGACCCTCTAAAATTAATGGGTCTATGATAGTCAAATGTCCATTTTTTTTCAGGACTAACAGTGGGTACAAACATGTGTGATCCTGGGGGCCCCAGCTGGCACAAAATGTCTGGCTGCTTGAAGCTGAAAATCCAAAATCTGCCTAGCCCCACTCCACCAATTAATATACAGGATAACATACTGGGAAGACAACAGCAGGTTCTCCACTGAAATGGTGCAGGAACTGTGCTAAAGCTCTACTGTGCCATTATTCATTTCAAAGGATACTGTCTTCCTGTTCAAGCCCCGCTGAAACTTATGGGAGCAAGGATTTATTTTTCTACCCCAGATGAGGTTGGAGTCTTTCACTCCAAAACCCTTCAAAGTGCTCAAAACTCACCATCTGCCTTGCCTCACTGTAAGATCACTTTTGGTGGGGCCTCAGCATTTGAAAGACAAAAAAACTGAGCCCTGGCTCCATAAGCTAAGCGTTCTCCCACTCCCCAGCTTTTTAAAAAAAAATCCCCATCTCCCATGTTCACCTGTACGTCTGCCAGTTAAAGTTCAGAACCATGAGACGCCAATCCTATGTTGCTTTGGAAGTGTTTAAATGTTGGCTGCGTGAATAAAAGCGATACTTGAATTCAGTGAAATGGGAAGCCCAAGGGGAATTAAAAAAAAAAAATACTGTCAAGATGACTGTGTGCTTTGGTCTCACTTTCACTGTTGCCTAAGTAGATATTGAGAGAACAGTCTGCTCTGGAAAATCCTCTCACTAAGTAAGAATAATCGCTACAGTCCAGATATGGCAGTCCATGGCAGTTCCTTCTGTCATCAGGTTTCCAAAACAAACATTACAAATGGTTTTACATGCTGCACTTGTGTTATGCTAGAAAAATAGTTGACTATACACTTGTTTTTAAACAGAGTGGCATGAAATGTGTTGGCAGATTCTTTTAAAAAAAGAACATAGTACAACCACAGTATCAGTTAAGGAGTTCAACTAAAAGGGGGGAAATATCTATTTGGGAATTTTGCATGAAAATCTGTAATAATTTGCTGTTGCATTGTTCATATTTTGCATTCAAAAGCCGAAAACAACCACCACCTTGCACTATAGCACTGTCAGATGACCTCAGCACCAAAAAGACAACCCAAGATTTGTTTTTTTAATGCACACGATCCAGAAGGCCGTAAGTACATTAGGCCGCATGCATAAAGAGCTTTTGCTCTTTGCAACTGACAGTGTAATGGATTTTTACCACTTGTGATCCTCAACTAGTTTTCTTCAGAATTGGCTCACTGAAGACTTCTTGACTAGAGTATGCGAGACTAACATTTCAAGCACAATTATGTGACGCACTAGGACAATACATTCAAAGCCTTCAACCTCCAGGGAGGTTCCCCTTCAATAAGCTCAAAGAATCGCCCCATGTTCCTGAAGAACAGTTTGAAAACCACTACATTGTGCAAATAAATCTGTACTTATGATAAGGTGCCTGCTGCATGTCCCAAACGTAAGAATCAGAGACTACATTCTAACAATATGTTAAGCACTACAGATTACTTTCTAAAGTGATGCCAAAGGCATAAAAAGAATTGCCCATATGATGCCCTATAGCAGGCATGTCCAACAGGTAAAAAAAGGGGGGCTAGATCACCGCCAGTTTTTAACCCTGAGTAGACTGCAGTCTCTTGGGAGTTGGCCACCCCTGGCCTATAGCGTGGGTAGGCAAACTAAGGCCTGGGGGCCACATCCGGCCCAATCGCCTTCTAAATCCAGCCTGCGCACAGTCCAGGAATCAGCGTGTTTTTATATGAGTAGAATGTGTCCTTTTATTTAAAATGCATCTCTGGGTTATTTGTGGGGCATAGGAATTTGTTCATTTTTTCCCTCCAAAATATAGTCTGGCCCCCCACAAGGTGTGAGGGACAGTGGACCGGCCCCCTGCTGAAAAAGTTTGCTGACCCGTGCCCTATAGATCTTGTTGCAGACCAAGCATGGCCAATGGCAGTGCTTTATTTCTATCCCATACCACTGCTGTTTGCCCGCTCGCACCCACCCCCACCTTTCCCAATTGCACCCTTGCCTGCTGTGGCCACTCTTTTCCGCAGCAGCAGGCACAGCCTCCCGATGTGGCCCTTTTATGATCACCAAAGTGTCTTCCAGGAAGGTGCTTGACAATCGTAAAAGGGTCACGTCAAACCTTGGGGTCTGCCGCGCCTTTTTACGATCATCAAGCACCTGCTTGGAAGGTGCTATGGCAATCATTAAAGGACTGTGCCAAAGCACTTCCAGGAGGTTGTGCCTGCTGCCATGAAAAAAGCGGCAGTAGCAGGCAAGGAGAAAATAGGTGGTGGTATGGTGTACTGGTGTGTACAGCCTCAAAACAAGCACTAGCCAATGGACCAGGATGATAAGAGTTGTAGTCCAACAATATCTAGAAGCTATCACATTGGCTACCTTTGGCACAGATTCACAGTAAGTTACCAAAAATTATTATAGATTGTATTTCTCTTGGGGATAAGCCCTGGAGCTGTCATCTATTAGGAACCTAGGATCTCATTTGCAGTATCATCCTAGTGAAAAAAATAAATCATTTGAGCCTGCCATTCTGATGTGTTTTCCACATGTGGGGTCACTTTAAGAAAGTCACTCTGCAACAGCTAAGCTAACATTCCACTGGGACTGAACTCTTGGCACAGATTTATTAAGATTTATGTCCCACTTCCAGTAGAAAACCACTGAAGCAGCTATGAATAACTTCAAGCATTTATTTATACATTTTACTGCACATTGTAATGCTGGTTTTGCAGGGGCATTACAGCTGCTCATGCAAGAAGATATGAACCAGCACAACTATTTTGGATTCACTATAATCAACAGTTTAAATTCTATGCAGACATAAGAAACTATAGAACGTCAGCAGCCACTGGCATTTAGGCACATGGATTCCGATAAGCTCCCAAGTACCAGTTCTGATATTCCACTCCAGTTATCACCTTAAACACGCAAGTACAGATTCTGGATTTAAAATAGTCAAAGACATGAGCCTTCCTCACCACATCAGAAAGGTCACATGAGTATTGGAACTGCAAGTATCTCACCAAACTCAAACTGGCCCAAAACACCAGTGGACGACGGATATTTTTTTTTAAATCAGGAGATGCCCTCCTTGCAATATGACAAAACCAAAGAAATGTGGAGCTTGGCAAATGTTGAAAACAGAGAACAATACAGCACTGGTGACACCTCAAAGCACTCAAAATCTATTCATTTTGACAGCTTGGTACAAAATGACATCAAAAGAGGAGGGAAAGGGCTTGTCTGCATTTACAGATCAAATATCACTAAAAAAGAGAGCTAAATGATATAATTCAAGCCTGTCAGGCTTTCTCAGCCTCTAGAGCCTAGGCTGTATGAGGCATGCTGGACATATAATGGAGCAGCCCACACAGGACTTGGTTGATCCTGCAGTCCAAGAGGAGCTGCTTTAAAAAGCCTGTGCTAATTGATATAAAAATTTCAGCAAAAAAACCGTCATTATTGTGACAGGTGGGCATGTGGAAAAAGAGGGTGCTTATTACTTATAATATATTCAGTGTCACCTACATATATGGTACCTTACAAACTTTCATAGGTAAAGAAAAATACAGTCCCTGCCCATCTTATAAGGGGACAATGGGGAAAACAGAAGGAGTGGGGTAGGAGAATATAGGTAGGGAAGATATGGGCAAATGCATTTAAAACTTGGCTACAGTCAGGGATGAGGATTAAAGGGATATACTGCAGGACATGGAAGAAAAAGCTTGTAGTGAGGGCTAAACCTCCTATCCTGAAGGGGTGGGGTGAAAGGCGCAAGTGTTTTCAAAGATCAGTGCTTCACTTACGGAATGAATGGCAGCTACTCCCTTACATATGATAAACTAAAGGGTCCAATAAGGCACACTATAGAGTGGGGGCTAACTCTGCTCTGCCCTTGGTAATGCCCACCCAATCAAATTTGATTCTCTCTATCACCCCATTCTAGGGTTCTAATTTATTGGTCCCTCCACAGAGGGAGTGAATTTTCAGAACTGTGACAGATAAAGGTTTAGACAAAAATGCTTCTGAATCCCATTTTCTAGAAACCACAGAAGGGGGGAGTGTTCTTATAACTGGGTCCTGCTTGCAACTCATTGCCACTTGAGAACAGGATGCTGGACTAGACAGGTCACTGGCCTGATCCAGCAGGCTGTTATAATTATTACTCTTCCTCCCACCCCTTTCCCCTTAAGAAAACCCTCTGAAAGCTTGTTCTCCCAACTCCTGGAAAGCCTTCTGCTTTGTGTTAACATGGCCATAGCAGTCAATACTGTATAAGATTTACTTACCAATGCAGAAATGGTCACATCAAATACAAAGCAGACCAAGGCAAAGCAGTGTCAATACTAATCTGTCTATATCAAAATATATTTAAGACGAACCTGAAACAATCCCCTACTCCTGTGTTACAGCTGAAATGAAAAATAGCCTCTACTTCCTACGGTGCTGCTCCATGTTAGTTCTACTCAGAACTGATCCACTGAAATCAATGGACAGGACTGATTTAGGTTCATTAGAACTTTGTTGGATAAGCTTAATATCCATAGTAACTAAAAACACTTTAAACATGTTTTTTTAAAAGATTAATTTGGGATTAGGTTCTAGCCAAAGCAGTCACCTTTCTGAGTAAAAGACAGCTTCCTTATTAAACCAGCACTACCAAAATACTAGCCTGTTAAATACATTAGGCTTAAAAATCAGGTGGCCACCTGGTTACCTGCAGCATCAAGGAACTGCCATGGGAAAAACAAGGTAAGGAAAACACTGGCAAACAGGAATGGAGTTGGTGCTTTTATACTGTAAACTTGTACCAATGACTAATACAGGCATATAGTAGCAAGCTGACTAGTAAGTTGTGCAGACTTATTTGCAAGGGTGAAATGACATGGATGAACTGACATTTATAAACACCCAGATTGATGAAGGTCAGTGGGCTTGCTTTTGTAGGGTGGCTGTCAGGGCTGGACAGAATCTCACAGGCATCCAATCTGAATAGTTCACCTTGAACTTTGATGCTGGCTCCTATGAACCCCATTTCCCCCTCCATTAGCCCTGTTGGCAATTTGCCCATTGGCAAGGTTTACTGTTTCTATACAGAGCCACTTGTAAATGTCCAGTACTAAAGTGCAGAGGATGTCTGGCTAATGCAGTCAGAATCCTGAGCAGGGATAGTATGATTAATCCTTTAAAAGAGGATTAGCCATGATGGCCATGTTCTACCTCCACTATCATGACTCTGAATACCAGTTACTGGGTGAGCAGAAGGATGCTGCACTGAAGTGCAGCTTGCAGGTTTCCCACAGGAATCTGTTGAGCCACTGTGAAAACAGGATGCTGCACTGGATAGGCCACTGGCCTGATCCAGAAGATTCTTCTTATGTTCTGGTATTAGTAGTATATTGACATATAAAGTATCTCCAAGTGACTTACCAAGTTGTAAAGCAAAGCATGGAACACACACACAAAAACCAGGTTGCATCCAGTATACTAATAATAATCACTGAGTTGGTAAAGCATGAGACTCAGTCTCAGCGCTGTGGGTTCTAGCCCCACAATGGGCAAAGATTCCTGCATTGCAGACAGCTGGATTAGATTACCCTCATGGTCCATTCCAACTCTACAATTCTGATGTTGGATCTACTTAGAGAAGACCCACTGAAATTAATATACTGATAAACTAATGTAGGTATATTAATTTCAATGCATCTACTGTGAGTAGAACTTAATTGGATACAACTTCGACTGCCAAACAATAACCCATAAAACAGCAACAAAAAGATACCATCAATAGACAGCATAATCACAGTAAGATGCTAGTGTCCACTATGCAGAGCCAAGAAAATCCTGGGCATCTAGATTCTTTGCTAGCAGCACTCAAGAAAACAGATATCCATCTTCCAGCAAAGAAGATGTCTAAATATTTTCTTCTGGCACCATACATAGGAACCTGAAAAATATTTTCCCAGGCCTGCAGTTTCGAGCTCAGGATTCTGTACATTTCCGTACGGTTAGAGTAAGAATGAAAGCAGAAAAACACTTAAAAACAGGATGCGATAATGGGGTGTAATACAGTCAAATTAAAGTCCACTGAATTCAACTGAATAATTTAAGCTCATCCTGGACAGAGAGAGAGAATACAGTAAAAGTATTAAGTGTAAACAATACAAATGCATGCAAAAAAAATTTTTTTTAAAAGAGATACAGTGGTACCTTGGTTCTCGAACTTAATCCGTTCCAGGAGTCTGTTCGACCCCTGAAACCGTTCGAAAACCAAGGCGTGGATTCCAATAGGCTGCAGGAGCTTCCTGCACTCAAGTAGAAGCAGCGGAAGCCGCGTCCGACGTTTGACTTCCGAAAAACGTTCACAAACCAGAACATTCACTTCCAGGTTTGCAGCAATCGGGAGCCAATTTGTTCAGGAGCCAAGCCGTTTGAGTACCAAGGTACCACTGTACACTGAGGAGGAAAAATTGAAAGCAACTGAGAATACAATACAGCATTCAACTATCGCAGATTTTAAAAAGGGAGTGAGTCAATTCAGTTCACAATAAAGTCTCTCCACATGTTTATCCATAAAACAGGGGGTTTAGTGGGCTGTTTGATTAACATAGGAGAAAAACCACGTCCAATAAAGAATATCTTTTTAATGAACAGTTAAGGACTCTCCACTTAGATGTTCTGACAGTGCAATGTCCCATACTTTCACTAGCAACTTCCCTTGGGAAGTTGGACTTCCAGTGGGAGGCCACTAACAATGTGGCTGTGGCAAGAAGCATAAACCCATGAGGTTTATGCATGATGGGAGAGTTGGTACCGTGCTCCAAGGAAAGGAGCTCCAGACTGGGTCTGGTGATATTGAGGTGATAATAGAGATAGCGTCAAAAGTAGGTTCCCTTTCCCCTTTTAGTCACACATGGCTTTCATAGTTCTGCCTGGCACGCCATGAAAATTTTTAAGGCTGCAATTCGGTACCCTTACCTAGAGGTGAATCCCACTGAACTCAAGTGGGACTTAGTTCTAAGTAAACATGTTTAGTGTTGCATTTTTAGGCTAATAACTGAGGATATATTTGTAAAGCTAGTTTGAAGGTGGGAATGTTCAATATACTGGTTAGTTGTGAAGTTATGTTCTGTTTCCCCCACACACATCTAAGTTTTAAACGGACAACTGTTTATGTATGCTGATGCAATGAAAAGGTCTTAGGTAAAGTTTGTTCAGTTGTTCCTGGCTCAACTGCATGTAAAAGCAAAGGAGGAAAATGTTAAACAAGTTTCTGAGGGAAAGTAAAGTAATTTGTTTATTTTATATCCTTCTGTTCTAGCAATGAACTTCCGAGTACTGAGAGTGCCTTTGTGGGCAGCAAAAGCAGCATCCCTTGGAATGTTTCAGCAGAAAATATTGTTTTGTGCTGCACAGGCACCATGGATTCAATCCAGGTGAAGCTCAATGCTTCGATTTAAATGAAAACGTATGGGTCCAGAAGCTCTGAACTATGCAGCAATCCCACCACATATGAAGCAGTGTTCCAGGCAGCAGAACAAATATTCCATACCTTGAAACCTGCATGAGTTGTTACTATATGAGACCAAGCAAGTAAGGGGCTAGTTACAAACCTGTCTTCAACCATCAACAGACAGAAAAAGGCCACAAATATATCTAATACAATTTTTACAGGGTGAAAATCATAAATCCACAGTGAATAGTATCATTTCCATTGTATTCAAAGAGGACAAGGTATGTAACTAGAGGATAGTAGCATAATCATAAATTTGTTCTCTCTCAAATTTTATGTGTGAGCAGATAAAGAATGGCTAATCAGCCTCTGGTTCAGATGGTGCAGTAACTTTGCAATATGTAGTAAATTCTCACCACCCAGAACACAGTAATGGTTAGTATAAATTTAAGACCTCCTTTGTGGCCTGCACCAGCTCCTCCAAATAAGGAAGATCACCATCCATGTTACCCTTCTCTGCATCATCTCTACTACACAACTTGACACATTACTAAACAGAGTAATGAACAAAAAAAAATATACAAATCTTAACATGAATCTTGTAAGTAGAAAGACAGCTATATTCCCATTTAAGATCACTCAGACCCAGGTGTTCACCTTTCTCCTAAAGTCCCTGGGGCTGTGCCTGAAGGCATATAAAGCAACCACCTTGCTGAAGTAAAGTTGAAGTTCAGTGCTAGGATGAGGATTAGTCAAGAAATCCTACATAAGCAGAATTTGCCAACCTGGCACTCTCCAGAGGGGCTGTGGCTCAGTGGCAGAACATCTGCTTTGCATGCAGAGGGTCTCTGGTTCAATCCCTAGCATCTTCAGATAAGTCTGGGAGAGAACTCGCCCTGAATTCTTGGGAGAGCTGCTGCCAGTCAGTATAAACAATGCTAGATGGCAGCTTATGTTACCTTTTGACATCATCTCCCATGTCTAACAATGTTTGTATGTCATGGGTAAATTCTCAAAATCACTTTCATATGAACAAACTAGTTGCCACTTTAAAACCCCACTGCCTCCTTTGTCTGATAAGCACACACGTGAGGTTTGCCCCTTTCTTCTTGGAGAGCAATAATTTTGTTCCCTGCTTAGCATACCAGAAATATGCAAAACAAACCTCCATAACACTCTTGTGGAACTGTGGAACATAGAATATGTTTTATCTGATAATTTTCCTGTTTGCTTTCTCCCACAAAAAGAACCATTTTGACACCCAAAATAGAGCTCCTTCTTCAAACATACTTTGCTACGCACCACCACCAATACCCTGAAACAATGCTGCACCCAGGGTAACGTGGGGATTGCAAAATGATGGCTAGTCTGCCAACGGAGCTGGAATCCCTAAGGTGGAATGTTGGGATAGAAACAGATTAAATAAAATGAATTTGCAAATAAATAAAAAAAGCCATGATGCTTCAAACGAGAACTCATGCCCACAATAAACTGGGATAATTTCTCCTCCCCACGCCTCATAATTTTTGGCAAAATGGTACCGCCTCATTTTACTGCCTGCAAACAGGAAGGGATAATTTCACTATTGGGATGGGATAATTAGCTTTTATGCCTGAGTGTCTAACACTGCTTCCAACTTGTAGCCACCTAAGACACATCCATCTAGTATTTATGGACCCACTGCCTTTGAACATGGAGGCTCCAGGGGGTTATAATGGCTTTGATCATTTGAAGCTACCTTAAAACAGAGTCTGGTCATTGGCCCATCAAGCATAATACTACCTGCTCTGACTGGCAGCAGCTCTTGAACATCTCCAGCATGTCCCGTTTCTCCCCCCGTGCCCAATATGATCTGCTGGAGATTGAACTGGGATGCCCTGTATTCAAACATAGTGTTTGCCACTGAACCAAGGCACCTGCCTCATCCACAGATTTATCTTCCATGATTTTAGAAATAAAGCTATCTAAGCCAGAGGTTGCCAATCACCCATCACATGCTGTGGCCTTGAATTCCTTACATTAATTACACAGAGTGTGAAGCAGTACTTCCTTCTGTCCACTCTGAACCTACCAGAGATTGATTTTGTGAACCTGCCTGATTCTGAGCCAGAACATGACCCCATCTATGCCAAACTACTGTCATCTCAGATGGGAAGAAACTCTAGTACGGTGGTACCTCTGGATGTGAACAGGATCCATTCTGGAGCCCCATTCGCATCCTGAATATAACTTAAAACATGACAGCGGATTGGCGCGTCTGTGCGTGCGGCGTTTTGCCGCTTCCACGCATGTGCATGACGTCATTTTGAGCGTCTGCACATGCACAAGCGCTGAAACCCGGAAGTAACACGCTCCGTTACTTCCGGGTTGCAGCGGAGTGCAACCTGAAAGCGCTCAACCTGAAGCACATTCAAACCAAGGTGTGACTATATCTCAGACAGAATTTTCTCTTTTTGGGGGAAGTGCTTTGAGCTTTATTACCTAGAGATTAAGAACTAGAAATTAAGAACACATTCTCCCCCTCTCTCCAGCAGCCCCCATCATTACCACCACCCTCCAATTTGGAGGACTCTTCTACCCCACACTTTCTCTTCAGAGCCTTACAAGTTTGAAGGCTGGAGGAAAATTCCTTTTCTGCAACAAGAAGAGGAGGGAAATATGTCATAGAACAACACAGCAGGGGACAATCCTAACTGGCAAAGAGAAAATATTCTGACTTTAGACTAAAGTGGGGGTAGAGGCACAATGAGTAGAATAAGTTAGTTGAAATATAGATGAAAACTATAAACACATAAGGGAG
The DNA here is from genome assembly GCF_965112155.1 of Podarcis liolepis. Taxonomy (NCBI): domain Eukaryota; kingdom Metazoa; phylum Chordata; class Lepidosauria; order Squamata; family Lacertidae; genus Podarcis; species Podarcis liolepis. The sequence continues at coordinate 38,981,908 of NC_139570.1, read as the reverse complement.
GCAATGAATGCTCTGACCTGAGAATTAAACTTAGGGAGGACACTGAGAACAGGATGCTGGGACTAGACTATGTGATGGCCTGAAGCAGATGCTTCACACAGCAGGGATGAGGAACCTATGGCCCTCCAGGTGTTCTTGGACTACAACTCTCATCATCACTAGTACAGTTGGCTAGGGGTTGATGGGAACTGGAGTCAGTGGCGTAGCGTGGGTTGTCAGCACCCGGGGCAAGGCAAGTAATTTGCACCCCCTAACCCGTGGATTTGCGCACCCTAACCCTAACCCCCAGATGTTGCGCCCGGTGCGCCCGGCCCCCCCTGCACCCCCCACGCTACGCCACTGACTGGAGTTCAACAACAAGAGGACCACAAGGTATGGTGTTGGTTGTAGGGCCTGAGAGGGAAAGGAGGGGATGTCAATGCAAAATATGGAGGAGGGACGCCTAACTTGTGGCAGAGGAAGGACATATAAGAGCTAAATTACTTCTGAAATAAATGCATATAGGTCAAGGTGTAACCTGATCAGAAGTTGAAAGGATGGGGTAAGCAAATGCAAAATGTAAGGAAAGCAGGTTGTATGTGTGTCAGTGCAACAGTGGCAAGAATTGACAAAGTGAGGAAAAAATAGCCTGCCTTTAAGCTAAAGGGGCTGTAGATTGGGGTGGGGTGGGGTGGTAGGATGCAATGTCAATGGTGTGAATAGTCTGACCAGACACTGAAAGGGTAAGGAATAAGACGTGCATGGCTTTATAAAAAAAAAAAAAAAAGAGGGAAGGCCAGGTGGCTGCTATCTTTGCAAAATTGGGGGCGGGGTGGGGAAGCTGACAATCACGAGGTGGGATAGGAACACCTTGATTTTCGGCTAAAAAGGGAGAGGGCGTAGTCTAGGTGAGAGGACGGGAAGCCAATGCAAAATATGGAGAGGGGAGATAATATAGGCGGTCACGTGCAAGCTGTAAAGAAGGCAATGCAAAAAAACAAAAAACCTGGGGTGGGGTTGGGGACAGAAGTATCTTGAATTTAGGCTGAAGGGTGTAGGGGGGGGGGGGAGAACGTAAAGGGATGCCAAAGCGAAATATGGGGCGTGCGGGACAGCGGAGAGGAAAACGACACGGCGGGGCTTTAGGGGCCGTTCGCTTAGTGGCAGAGCACCCTCCCCGCGTGCAGAAGGTCCCGGGTTCAACCCCCCAGCGGCGTCTCCGAAACCCCGCAGAGCTACTGCCAGCCAGTGTAGACAACACTGAGGTGGTTGGGCTCGGCGTAAGGTTGAGATAAAGCGGGGCGGGGTGGGCTGCTGCTGCCGTCGCCGCAAACTAGACCAGGTCCGCCCCTTCTTTTGCCCAGGCCGGACTCTGCACCCATTGTGCGCCTCTTATCCCACCCCCACCCCCCAACTTCGCCAGCCCCACCTCGGGCAGCCCCCTCACGGCAGGGCCCGGCGCTGCGAGAGGGCGGGCAGGACTACTGCGAGGAGGGGGGACGGCCTGATACGGGCCTTACCCAGCCTATGGGGACCAACCTGTGAGGCGAAGCCGCCGCCGCCGCTGCCTGGGTCTCTCCGGGGTCCGCCGCCCTGCGCGAGCTCCTTCCAGCAGGGCCGCCGCCGCCGCCGCCGCCACACCAAGACGCTCCTTCACTCTCCCTCTCGCTTCCCAAGCCAGAGACTGCGCATGCGGGATAGAGGGGAGCGCCCTGGAGCGGCTGGTATAAATACTGTCGTCCTGAGAAGGAAGGGTGCTCGCCACCTGCGTAGCCAGCAGGGGGCAGTGGCGGCGGCAGCTGCAGCAAGGGCGTTGAATTGCTTTGCAAGTGCAGTCACTCAAAGGAGAAGGGGCGGGACGCCACGCCCCGAAGGCGGGGAAACTGTTTAAGTGAGGGGGTGTCGTCCTCCCGAGTTCGTGCTATCCTCATTCATTGTTTCATTCATTTATACGTACCCCGCTTTTCTCCCTGAAAGGGACTCGAGGCGATTTACAGCTAAAACAGGAACAGCTAAAAACATTGGGGAGGGAGGGAGGAAAACAATTAAACAATAACAGAATTTAAATTCTCTGAATATATAACAGCTAAATTTTAATAGAATTAAAACACATGCTGTAAATAAGGGGGTTAGTTAGAGGGGGCTGTACCATATTTAGGATGGGGGGGATGCTGTGATTTCACATTGTGCTACTATTTCAGTGTTCTGTGTGTTTTGATGTTGTACTCGCCCGCTCTGGGGCCTATGGGGTGGAAAGATAGACAATAAAATATAATAACAGAACTTTTTTTTTTTAATTCACTGGAGCATTTTGCTATGCTTTCTTTGCTCCCCCCATCCTTCCCCCCCTTTTTTAAATCATGTCAAATTAAAACAGAGACTACCTTAGCTTTTAATACTCTGATCATTTGTACAGTTTTTGTTTTTTTAAGTCCACACTACATCTGTATCCAAGGGATGCGGGTGGCGCTGTGGGTTAAACCACAGAGCCTTGGACTTGCCGATCAGAAGGTCGGCTGTTCAAATCCCTGTGACAGGGTTGCTCGGTCCCTGCTCCTGCCAACCTAGCAGTTCAAAAGCACGTCAAAGTGCAAGTAGATAACTAGGTACCGCTCTGGCAGGAAGGTAAACGGCGTTTCCGTGCACTGCTCTGGTTCGCCAGAAGGGCTTAGTCATGCTGGCCACATAACCCAGAAGCTGTACGCCGGCTCCCTCGGCCAATAAAGCAAGATGAGCGCCGCAACCCCAGAGTCGGTGACAAATGGACCTAATGGTCAGGGGTCCCTTTACCTTTACCTTACATCTGTATCCATACCTTTCCCTCTTGTGCCCTCCCAAAAAAACACTCTGTCTTCACAACAGATCTGTGACATAGGTTAGTGCTGACAGAGTGTGACTAGTTCAAAGTGAGTTTCCTGGCTGAACCATGGTCTCCCAGGTCTTAATCCAACACCATAAGCACAACACCACACTGGCTCTCATACACCATTGCTGCTTGTCATGCAATCTACATTCCCAGCAGTGGCGTAGCGTGGGTTGTCAGCACCCGGGGCAAGGCAAGTAATTTGCGCCCCCTAACCTGTGGATTTGCGCCCCCTAACCCGTGGATTTGCGCCCCTAACCCTAACCCCCAGATGTTGCGCCCGGTGCGCCCGGCCCCCCCTGCACCCCCCACGCTACGCCACTGATTCCCAGGGGAGCTGAAGGAAGCAGTGGTGTGTCCGCTCTTAAAGAAAACTTCATTAGATCCTTTAGATCTATCCAATTACCGCCCAGTTTCGAATCTTCTGTATCTGAGTAAGGTAATTCTGAGAGCGGTTGCTGAACAGCTTAGCAGGTTTCTGGAGGAAACATCGGCTTTAGATCCACTTCAGTCCGGTTTCCGTCCTGGTTTCGGGACTAAGATGGTTCTGGTTGCCCTAACAGATGATCTCCATAGACAACTGGATCAAGGCGGGTTGGGACTGCTGATTCTCTTAGATCTGTCAGCAGCCTTTGATATGGTCGATCATGATCTTCTGGACCACCGCCTTGCTGACATGAGGATACAGGGCACAGCCCAGCAATGGCTGTGCTCTTTTATCTCTTGTTGTGGACAGAGGGTGGCACTAGGGAGGGAGATGTCATCGCACAACTCCTTGGTGTGTGGAGTGCCGCAGGGCGCAATCCTCTCCCCAATGTTTTTTAACATCTTTATGCACCCCCTTGCCCAGATTATCCGGAGCTTTGGGCTGGGTTGTCACCAATATGCTGATGACACTCAGCTCTATCTGCTGATGGATGGCCACACCTTGGCCCTGGACAAACTGACCAGATGCTTGGAGGCTGTGGTGGGTGGTTTTGTGGGAGTCGATTGAAACTAAATCCTTTGAAGACAGAGGTCCTATGGCTGGGTCGGGATGGCATGGGGATGAGGGACCAACTCCCTTCTCTTGTGGGGGCTCAATTAGTGCCAGTGCCTTCCGTTAAGAGTTTGAATGCAATCCTTGACACCTCCCTTTCCATGGAGGCGCAAGTTACAGCAACAGCTAAGGCAACATTTTTCCATCTTCGCCACATTAAGCAGTTGGTCCCTTACCTTTCCCGCCCCGATCTGGTCACAGTGATCCATGCGACGGTCTCCTCCAGGCTTGACTACTGTAATTCGCTCTACACGGGACTGCCCTTGAAACTGTCCCACAAACTCCAGCAGGTGCAGAATACTGCAGTGAGGCTCCTCACGGGGTCCCTGCCATGGGAGCATATTCACCCAGTGCTTTACCAGTTGCACTGGCTCCCGGTGGAGTATAGGGTCAGGTTCAAGGTGCTGGGCTTGACCTTTAAAGCCCTTTGCGGCTTAGGGCCCTTGTATCTATGGGACCGCCTCTCCTGGTATGCCCTGCAGAGGACCTTAAGTTCCATGAATAACCATAGTTTAGAGGTCCCAGGCCCTAAGGAAGTCAGACTATCCTCCACCAGGGCCAGGGCCTTCTCAGTGATGGCTCCGACCTGGTGGAATGCTCTGTCCCATGAGACTAGGGCCCTTCAGGATTTAATCTCCTTCCGTCTGGCCTGTAAGAAAGAGCTATTCCGCCTGGCCTTTAATTTGAATTCAGCCTGATCTTTTATTTCCCTTTCTATTCCCTCCCCCTCCCCTTTTATGAAGATCACCCACTCTGAGACCCCACAGCTAATTCTCCCCTGGCCTCCTCGCTGGCCCAAATAGGACCAATTCAGCCAGCTAGCCCTGGTGACTATCTAACTGATTTTTTATTTTTATACTGTATTTTATGCTGCTTTTATAATTAACTGTTTTAAAGTGTTTTAAATTTGTTGTTAGCTGCCCTGAGCCCAGTTTTTGAACTGGGAAGGACGGAGTATAAATAAATTATTATTATTATTATTACATCTGCTGAAATTCCCTCTTCTACATAACTGTTAAAGCCCTGTCCTCTTTTCCATCTGACCAGTCTAGTTACATTTCATTCTGACCTTATCAAAAGGCAAGCAGGGTTCCTGGGGATGATCTTAAAGCTCAGCTACGCTCATGTGAGTGCAATCAGTCTTTCAAATAACCAGGTGTGAAATTCCTCCACTATAGGTAACACCTGCTTCAAACATGACAACATTCCCTGAAATGAAAAATCCAGCACTTCAGGGAGAAAGGTGCTAGCACTTTTTAGAGTGCTAGATTGTAGTTAATGCAAGTAGTTATGCATGCATTTTATTCTGTGAACCACCCTAAGATCCCCAGGCATAGGGCAGTAGAATAATAATAATAATAATAATAATAATAATAATAATAATAATAATAATAAATAATAATGTGTTACAGTCATACCTCAGGTTACAGATACTTCAGGTTGTGTTTTTTTCCGGTTTACGGACGCACCAAAACCCAGAAGTACCGGAACGGGTTACTTCTGAGTTCCGGCGGTCACGCATGCATATAAGCGCCAAATCACACATGGATCACGTTCGCAACCCGAGCGTCCACTGTACTTTAAAAGTGCCTGAATGAGGACACTTTTTGTCTAATGATCTAGCCAACCTCTGCTTGTACAGTGGTACCTCGGGATGCGAACGGGATCCGTTCCTGAGCCCCGTTCGCATCCCGAACAGAACGTAAGATGCAACAGCACGTCTGTGCGTGCGCGGGTTGTGTTTCGCCACTTCTGCACATGCGTGTGACGTCATTTTGACCGTCTGCGCATGCGCTCCGTGGCGAAACCCAGAAGTAATGCGCTCCGTTACTTGCGGGTCGCTGCGGAGCGCAGCCCGAAAGCGCTCAACCTGAAGCGTATTTATCCCGAGGTATGACTGTAGTTTATCCCGAGGTATGACTCTATCTCTTAAATTAGGTCCTCCCATAAAGGCTGAGCCCCTTTGTTGTTCTCCCCAACTTGTTGATACAAGATGTCTGCTATTTCTCTCATTCTCTGTAACTGTAACTAGTTTATGCATTAATAAAGCCTTTGAACTCCAGAAACTTGTAACTAATTGTTTCAATCTAATTCACTCAAGCCGCAAGGTCTGCTAACAATGGTGAAGAATTATATCTTGAGATTTTAACATTCCTACTTGAGATTTCCACTGGCCTGGGGACAATGAATATCTCAATAGGGGTCAGAAAGGTGTGTTTTTAAACTTCAAATGGAAACCGTGAGTCTGCCAAAAAGGCAACACCCATCACAGCACAACTACAAATTATGGCTCTCTCGCTAAGATTCATCCAAAAATAATTTGGTATGTATTCAACTTTGGTTCTTCCACAGTATGCAGGGTTAGGGGCAAGGGAGCACACAATTGTAGTGTTTGTTTGTTTGTTTGTTTGCTTGCTTGCTTGCTTGCTTGCTTGCTTGCCTGCTTTTTGGTGCCAGTTTTGCGGACAAGGAAATAAGAGCAGAGTTGGAACAGATCTCAAAGATCTAGTCCAACCCCATCAACGCAGGAAATCTGCTGATACAGTTGGTGGCCATCTAGCATCTACCTAAAGAACTCTTAACAAAAGAGAGTTACATCTGGAATATACCTTTTAATGTCCGGCCAAAATCACAGCCCCAGATGCATACGTCAGAACAAGTTCTCTTTTTCCCTCACATCACAATAAGCCAGACTTTCTGTCTCATTGTGGTTTATTGTGAATAAGCAGTGTGCTGAAACATGCAGCTCACTTCACTCCTCCCCTGTTACAAATAAGGTAAATGCACCCAGATGCCTTGGCATCTAGCTACATCCGAACCAGGAATCAGAGCTTCTTGCTCCCTGGAAAGTCATGATCACTAGCTATGGTTTGCTGTTGGCTTCCTGATCATGGTTTGTGAAAGGGCAATGGACCATTATTCATGGTTTGGATGTACAGTGGTTCCTTGGTTTTCAAACATAATCTATTCCAGAAGACCATTCGAGTCCCGAAACATTCGATAACCAAAAACTCAATATGGAAAATTCAATACGGAAGCCGCATGGCATGTTTGACTTCTGAAAAGTGTTCGAAAACCAAAGCACTTACTTCCGGGTTTACAGTGTTCCAAAACCAAAATGTTCATCAATGGAGAAGTTCATAAACCAATATACCACTGTAACAGGGTGTGATGGCCTGGGGCTCGGGCTCGGGCTTGGAACCGGAGGAGTCTCGGTCTGCACCAGATCCTCTGCCTCAGGTGGCATCTGAACCGAGTCTGGGGCCTGATTCTGAAGAGCCCCAGTCTGCACAGGTTCCCCTGCAACAAACACCAGCTGAGCTGAGTCAGGGACCTGAGCCTGCCCTGACTCCAGATTACCTCGTTGCCTCCAGCTGGGCAATCACTTACAGCTGCTCCACTACCGGTTGGGTCAGGAGTGACTGAGGCGGCCTCTGGGTCTAGTAACCCACCAATATCTCCTAAGCTGCAGAGACTGAGGTCTGAGAGAAGGAGAGACCTGAGTACTCGCAGGAGGAGTGCTCGCCTTTGGGTGAGACAGGGAGGTGAGTCACCGGGGGATCAGGACCGGCCGTTACCCCGACAGAGATAAAAGGCTGCTGGACCCCACCCCAACGTTGCGGGAGCAATGTTGCTGTTTGCCAGAACCTGCCTGAGACCCTGTGTCTGACCTTACCTGATTTCCTGCCTCGTGTCCTGCCTTGGCCCTGTCAGACTGACTCCTCACGGAACCCTTGGATTTGGGACCGGACCTGGACCGCATTGCCCAGCAAACAGGAAGTGAGGGCAGGGCCAGAGGCAAAAGCGAGTAGAATAACAGGCATGTGCAAAAGTCAAAAATTTCTACACATGCACACTTCCACCCAGAGAAGAAAGAGGCAATATCATAGTTCAATGACATATTCCAGCCAGACAAAAAAAAACATTCAAGGGTAGTGGAGACAGGAAGGGCCTGGAAGGAAGTTATTAATACCAGCAAAATAGGTATGGAGACTGTATTTGGCTCCTGACCCTGAGGCTCCCCACCCTGACTTCAGGTCGAATTATAATTATATCTTACATCTGAACAGTAGGTAGAACTGAAGCCATAGAAGCTGGGTGTGAGTTGTACATTCTCTGACTTCATTGCGTTCCACTTCTGAAATCAGTGAGCTGCTCTGTGCACTTTTCCACACCCATTTTCCCTCTCCCCGAAATTATAGAAGATCCCCCTGTGGGGTCTCAGGAAAAGCCACAGAGGCCTGTTCTTGTCCTGCCCCCCCCCCCAACTGATGCCATTTTGCTTCTGTGAAAACTGCCTGCTTTAGAATTTAGGAGGATGAGCCACAAATATGTGAAGACCATTTAATGTTGCTAGGCGATTTTCAGGAAAACCTCCCTCTGGCAGGCAACTCTCCCCTTCAAGGTATCCAGGAAGGGTGTCCTGTTTTGATCAGCGCAAGGAACCTCGAAAGGGTGGAAAGAAGGGGGGATGCCTATAAAAAGTAAGAAGAAAGGCTGTTTGGTGCAGCTTCATCATCACACTAGTGAGTGTGGCTCCCCTGCTATTTTACTCACCTGAATAAATGAGTGATTGTTAGAATCTCCTCTGTCTATGGCATTTATTGGCTTTTCAGTGACCAAGGCAGTTTGGGCCCAATTAGTTGACCCCAACACCCATCCCTCAACAGTTCCCATCTTGATACTTGCTTTATATAGTATTTTATTAGTGCCTGCTAAGATAGGGTTACCAGACGTTCCCGGTTCCCGGGGATAGTCCCCGGATTTGCAAATCTGTCCCCGGACAAATTCCATCCCCAGAATGTCCCCAGATTTGCATATCTGTCCCCGGGAAACGTGGCAGAGGCAACCTCAGCAGCCTGGTAGCGCATTTGGTTCTGGCTGCTCACTGCTCACTGCCGTGGCGCCAATTTTTCCTCTCCGGAAGTCCCCATATGATATGTCTTGTGCACAACACACCATATGGGGACTTCCAGAGAGGAAAAATGGCGGGCACCATGGCCACGAGCAGCTCCTGAAGCCAGCCGGAGCCAAATGAGCTACCAGGCTGGCTCCAGGCTGCTGACTGCCTCTGCCGCCGCCACTGCCCAAGGGGAACTGGGGACGTCTAGCGGTACAGATCTCCTGCCCACTTCCCCCTTTGTTTTGACTGATCGGGGAAGGCTCAGGAGTCTCAGGTGGGTGGTGCGCCATTGCCCAGGAGGGCGCAAGGCGCGTGGTTTCTCTGCCAGGCAAGGTGCAAAGCCCTTCTTTCACACCCAGTGAAACATAAATGCGCAGAGTTTTTTAAAAAACTGGGCAATGGCGTGCCACATGCCAGTGATTCCCGAGCCTCCCCCAATCTCTTGCCCCCTTCCCCCTTTGTTTTGACTGATTGGGGGAGGCTTGGGAGTTGCAGCTGGTCAACCGTTGCCCATTTTTTAAAAACTCTGTGCATTTATGTTTCACAGAGTGCAAAAGAAGGGTTTTGCACCTTTATACAATATGCATGTGTGCTTGGGCCCAGCATCCCCACTACTGACTCCCTGTTGCTACTCAGCTTTAAAAAAAAAAAAAAGGGGTCCCTGGATTCATTGGGGGAAAATTGGTGATGGGCTTCGTGGGGTGGTGAATGCTTCCCTCCGTGAGGGAGCCTTCCCAGACCCGCTGAAAGAGGCGGTTATTAAACCGCTTCTTAAAAAAAACATCTTTAGATGCGGCCACGATGGCTCTCACTTGTGGGGTGCCTCAGGGTTCTGTCCTCTCCCCCATGCTTTTCAATATTTACATGCAGCCGCTGGGAGAGATCATCAGGAGGTTTGGGCTGGGTGTTCATCAGTATGCGGATGATACCCAGCTCTACCTCTCTTTTAAATCAGAACCAGTGAAGGCGGTGAAGGTCCTGCGTGAGTGTCTGGAGGCGGTTGGAGGATGGATGGCGGCTAACAGATTGAGGTTGAATCCTGACAAGACAGAAGTACTGTTTTTGGGGGACAGGAGGCGGGCAGGTGTGGAGGATTCCCTGGTCCTGAATGGGGTAACTGTGCCCCTGAAGGACCAGGTGCGCAGCTTGGGAGTCATTTTGGACTCACAGCTGTCCATGGAGGCACAGGTCAAATCTGTGTCCAGGGCAGCTGTTTACCAGCTCCATCTGGTACGTAGGCTGAGATCCTATCTGCCTGCGGACTGTCTCGCCAGAGTGGTGCATGCTCTGGTTATCTCCCACTTGGACTACTGCAATGCACTCTATGTGGGGCTACCTTTGAAGGTGACTCGGAAACTACAACTAATCCAGAATGTGGCAGCTAGACTGGTGACTGGGGGCGGCTGCCGAGACCATATAACACCGGTCTTGAAAGACCTACATTGGCTCCCAGTATGTTTCCGAGCACAATTCAAAGTGTTGGTGCTGACCTTTAAAGCCCTAAATGGCCTCGGTCCAGTATACCTGAAGGAGCGTCTCCACCCCCATCATTCTGCCCGGACGCTGAGGTCCAGCGCCGAGGGCCTTCTGGCTGGCGGTTCCCTCATTGCGAGAAGCAAAGCTACAGGGAACCAGGCAAAGGGCCTTCTCGGTAGTGGCGCCCGCCCTGTGGAACGCCCTTCCAGCAGATGTCAAAGCGATAAACAACTACCTGACATTCAGAAGACATCTTAAGGCAGCCCTGTTCAGGGAAGTTTTTAATGTGTGATATATTACTGTATTTTGGGGTTCTATGGAAGCCGCCCAGAGTGGCTGGGGAGGCCCAGCCAGATGGACGGGGTATAAATAATAAATTATTATTATTATATTATTATTTCCACATGGCACATTTCACAACAGCCAGTAGTTTGATGTTAAATTGTTGCTGTAACATCCAGCTGTTGTTTGCAGCTCTCATTTCCCCTTGAATGACGGTAGTGTGTGGGACCCCATAATAGAGCGTATCTCTCATATCCTGTTTAGCAGAAGTAATTTGTATGAGGACTGTATAGTGACACAACAAGCTTAGAAAAGTTTTAACTGTCATGTTTTCTTCCATCGAATTGTGGGAATGGTAGTTTGTGAGAATACTGATACATCTCCATTAAAGATCCCCGTCACAGCAGAACTATAGTTCTCAGGATTCCTTGGGCTTGGGCACATCCAGAAGGGGGCAGGGGGCAGCTGCCCCCACAGATAAAGTAAATCAATAAAAATACTTAATTAGCTGAGGTTCTGCCCCCCCCCCCCATAAATTCTGGCTACACCTATGCCTTGAGAAGATGGAATGACTGTTAAACCTATTTAATTATGGGACATAGATATATATATGTATATAACACTGCTTTTTTTCAAAGCTTTGGGGAAGCAGGTTCACCTCTGTTTTATCCTGCAGAGGGTTAACAACAGCAGCTAGGAGGAAGATGTGCACATTAGTGGCATTAAGCCAAATTTAACCTCTTAGAATCATAGAATTATAGAATCTTAGAGTCATAGAATCTTCTTGGTATAGGTCTTGTTATACTTTATAGCTATACAGGCTTCACAGGTTCTTCCTGAAGGCAGCTGAGCAAGCTGAGGAAGTCTGTGCTCAAGTAACCCTAGGACAGCTCCCTCATCTTCTGCCTGGATGAATGCTAGGAAGTTGAATGGCAGGATATGGTGCAATACTACGAAACTGTGGGGTGACTCATACTATGTACATTTATTCAGATATTAGTCCCTCTGGGTGGTATCTGACTTAAGTCATAAAAGACCAATTGAAATCAATGTCTGCTGACTTCTGTAGGTTTACTCTGAGCATGGCTTAGGCTTCCAGATGGTTGCTGTTTTCAGTTGGGATGCAATCAGATACTGGCAAATTTATGTATTTATTTATTTGATTTATATCCCTTCTCGGCCTTTTGGCTAAGATCAAGTGTATATCCCACTTCCTTCAAGGAGCTCAAAGTGGCATACATGGTTTCCCCGCTCATTCCATTCTCGCAACAATGCTGTAAGGTGGGTTAAGCTAAGAGACAGTGAATGGCCCAATCACCCAGTGAGCTTCATAGCTGAGGGGGATTTGAACCCTGGTCTACCAGGTCCTAATTCAACACTATAACCACTGCACCACACTAGCTTTAAATCCAGGTTGTGCAACTGAAGTTGATTTGGTGCTTTTGTGCAACAAACCTGCTTCCCCAATCCCATTAGAATTTTTATAATAAGTGACAAGAAAACGCACTGGAAAGTGATGGATAATAATTGCTTGATGAAGTATCTCTGCAAACAATGAGAATAGAAGTTCTAGAAAAGATGGTGTGACTGTTGTCTACCCTCCCCACAAATTTTGTGCAAATAAAAAAGAGCAAAGTGACCCTAATTGGATACCACCCATAGTGTGCAAAACTAAGTGTATAGTATTTAAGATTCAAAAGCTCAACCTAAACAATATCCCTTCAGTGGATGGTTGTCTGTTTTTCCCATGGGGACTCTCAGTTGGACATTCTATGCCCAAACTTTTTTCAAAGAGGGCCAGATTTGATGGAGTGAACATGCATGAAGGCCGACTTTTTTTCGATTTTACCCCAAAGTTGTTGAGCTTTTTTAACAATTGTTGAGCTTTTTTAGGATCTGACCCCAATGAATAAACTGCCACAGGGGCCGGATAAAAACAGACTTTGGATGTTCCTGTGAATGCTTCATGTAAAAAATCATGTGTGACTACTGCACGTGTGTGTGTGTGTGTGTGTGTGTGTGTGTGTGTGGAGAATCTTCTTTGTCTTATCTACCTCTATACATAAAGAAGAAAGATTATCTTACCCATCAAAAGAGTTTATTTGTTGCCAGCAAATATGGACCCTGGCAAGCTAGTACTTGATATAATGGTTTGAAAAGAGTTTTTCCTTTGCATTAATTATTGTCAGGAGCAGGGGCACGCCTACAACTAGAGTTGCTACACCTGTGACTACGGGGGAAATTGCAAGTTGATTTTTTCCCTAGTCACGAAAGCTTATGCAATTTTGAATATTTCCCAACACCTTATAGCTTCAAGCTATTGCATTATTTTTATGAGGCTGCCATTCTCATGAACAGTTATGCCACTTTCAGACAATCTGTTAATTGAGCACTCACATTGATTTGGAAGTTTGCAGGAAGGTTAGACAACCCAGGCCAGGCATAGGCAAACTTGGCCCTCCAGATGTTTTAGGACTACAATTCCCACCATCCCTGACCACTGGTCCTGTTAACTAGGGATGATGGGAGTTATATTCCCAAAACATCTGGAGGGCCAAGTTTGCCTATGCCTGACACAGGCTATTTATTGAACATGCATTTTGATTTCTTTGCAGGGACATTAAGGAACACTGAGTCAAGCAAGTGTAAGCCCACACTTTCCATTTAATTTTCCTGTCACTTTTCTTATTGCAATAGGTCCATTTTGGGTGGGATGGGGAACAGGTTTGTTTGCAGTATTCTGGTGAAAAGAAAGAACGTAAGAAGAGCTTGCTAGATCAGGCAAGTGGCTAATTTAGTCCAGCACCCTCTTCTCACAGTGGCCAACCAGATGCCTCAATGGGAAACCTGCAAGCAGGACCTGAGCACAGGAGCACGCTCCCCTTCTGCAGTTTCCAGCAATTGGAATTAAGAACTAGAGGCAGAGAATGCCTATCATGGTTAGTAGCCATGGATATGCTTTTCCTCCATGAAATTGTCTAATAAGCCATCTAAGTTGGTGGCCATCACTGCCGCATGTGGGAGTGAGTTCCATAATAGTCAATTTCTTTTATTTCCTGAATCTTCCAACATTCAGCTTCATCGGATGCCCACAAATTATGGCATTACAAGAAACAGAGAAAAGCACTCTCTATTCACTTTCTACATGCCATGCATAATGTTATAAACTGTCAGTTTGCATTTCTTAGTGCAGAAAGTATAGATCTGATGTATAGAGATCTTTCCTATTCTCCTTAATACACGAGGATTCTGGAAGCTACTCTGTGTGACAGAAGCAAGCAGAGGGGTTAATGATTGGGTTATACCTTCTGGGAAGCTGGTTTGAACTAGTTCTCTTATCTCTTCCAATTAAGGGCATGCTGACTATAGAATGCTTAGTGTTAAGGTTTAGTCTTAAGTTTTTGTAAGTGCTGCAACTGGATTTTTATGGACTGTGCCATTCCTGAATGTACAGTATTTGGACTTGTGACCATTATGCTCATTTGCCTTCAGCACAAGTAAAGCTCTACTGGTTAAAATATTGCCTCTGGTCTATTTTTGGAAACTCTGCTACTACGAGTTTAAGTTTTTCCTTCACACGTACAACATAGATGTGTCACCTCTTCCTGGCCTTTTACCTAATCAGAAAGTCCCAAATACTGCAACTGTTGCTGGAGGCCTCCCAATCACTGTTGATTGTGGAACCTGAATTTACAGTCACACGGCTGGATCCCACAAAAACAGGAGCAGTCTGTTGGTTACAAGGGGATGGTACTAGTATTGTTGTAGGGCAAATCTGCTGTTTCACTAGTACCATTAACTACTCGTGAATCGGGCTAAAGAAAGTCTGTATTTAGGCTCCCCATTTTCTCCTACATTGAATAAACTGTGTTATAACACCATATAACACAGTTTGTCTGCTTAATTATATACTCCCTATTTTGTCTGGGAAACTCAAGGGTTGAAAACGAGGTTCCAACGTTATACCCTCACAATAACCCTGTGAGGTAGGCTAGGCTGAAGCAGAATGACAGGTCTATCCTCGGCCAGTGAGCTGCATGGCCTACAGAATATAGCAGCCAGCATCTGCCCCAGTCCTAGACTGACACTTTAACCGGTGCAAAGCAGCCTTCAGTACTGCCTACGGAGACATTGTGGAAGCCATAGGCACAGCAACCCATGCCTTTTTCTGCCCCCGCCTATAACAGGCTGCTAGGCCTCGTAACCATAGAAACTTCCAGAAAGAGCCAACCCTTCCTGCCTAGAGATTTTTCAACATGACGCCCAATTCCAGCCAATGAGCTCGCTCCGCTTGGCTCATGCAGCAGCCCTTGATTGGACTGCAACACCGGTAGGGCGGCCCAATGAGGCTCGAGGACGGCCGAGAGGAAAGAGAAGGGGTGGGGAAGGAAAGCGACACAACCAAGCCTGACGGAGCGGTGCGCGACGGGGGCCTGACGTCACAAACGGAGCGGACCTATCGGCTCCGGCCAGCTTGGTGGCAAGCGACCAATCGGGAGGCTCCAGCGAGAGAAAATGGGCCAATAGTGCGACTCCACGCAAGGCCACGGGAACGTATATAAGAGCCGAGGGGGAATATCTGGGCCAGACCGTGATCTTTGAGTGAGAAAATCACAATTCAGATCGTTGCGTTCGTCGGATAGAGCGTGAGGCGACCGCGAGGTCCTGTTACCTAATACAGGTAAGGCTCGGGGTGGCCTAGTGCTTGAGCGGAGGAGGGGGCGGGGGCCGGGGCCTAACGAGAAGGGGAGGGCGGCGTCTCCAAATCTATCGGGCCTTGTGGGGTCCCCCTTGCCCTCAAAATGCCCCTTCGTTCTCATTTATCCAGGTTCCCATTGAGAAAAATCCTATTGCGGCTCGCGGTCCAAAGCGCGCCATTTTTATTCCCATTTCCTGCCAGTTCCGTATTCCCCTTGGTGGTGGTGGGGTGGCGTTTGCAATGATTACAGTATTTGGCATGCATGCATGAATAAAAGGGGTTTATATCGCAGAATAGGAACAGAGATTTGTGCGGGGTATAATTTTTCGTTCCCCATGCTCCTTATCGGGGAGAGGGGATTTATGCAAAAAGCAGAACTTGCTAGACGTCTCTGTATGGTGTGTGTTTTGTATATTGATAACCTTTACCGGTTTGGGGTAAATAGTAATGGCTGGGTTTCTAGTGCTGAGTACAGCGACTACTCCCTTCTCCCACTTTTTACGATGGTTTTCTTATGAGAATGGGTGAAGGCAAAACAGCTGTGGTTGTAGTGAACAATGTTAATTATTTGATTTGAGGCTGCTACTCGTTTTACAGTGGCTCCGTATACCAAAAAAATGGGAGGGGGGAGCAGGCTATCTCTGGCCCTGGATTACCAATTTACTTTTGTCTTTAATGTTGGGATTGTCTGAACTAAAGTTAAGAGGTTGGTAGCCCTTTTTTGATGTGTTACGTTTTGCAGCTTTTACACACTGCCTTTCCACATGATTTTTCTCAATGAATGTCTGTAGAATTTAGCAGAGTGTGTGGGTTCACATTCATGTTTAAGTATCACGACAGCTACATATTTTCTTAACCCCTTGGCTGCCTTTTCCTTGAACAGAAAAGTTTCCTTTGTATAGGATTTAGGGTGTTTTCTTTGAGCTGCCTGCATGTTTGCAGGCTGTGGGTCTTGGTAGCCTCTAGTCCTGATTGGCCTTCCCAGCCTTTGCTAATGATATGTGGGACCAGTAATACTTACTCTGTAATTCTGCCCCCGTTTCTGTTAAATGGGCATCATGGTATTGTCTTTTTGCTCATAGTATTGCCACTGATGATTGATTTTACTTATTACAGGGTTTTTTTCTCCCTGATTGTGAATACTTGGTACAAGGGCAAAATGAAGTATGCACTTGTCTGCCTGTTGCTCATTGGCAGTGTATTTGCTGCTGATGACGACGACAAAAAGGAAGATGTGGGGACTGTGGTTGGCATTGATCTGGGAACCACATATTCCTGGTAAGTAAAAGAAGGGTGCCTATTTGATTGAATGGCTTCTGGGTGTCTTGAATAGCTTATGGCCACTGCACCAAAATATGGCCAAGATTTGATGCAGTGTTGTGAACCGTCATTCTGCACTAGTGAATGCAAATTAATTGTACTGTACTATTATTTTAATGCAATTGGTACAAGTCAGGGGAGTAACAATACAATAGCTATTCAGCTCAAACTATTTTGATTCAGTGTAGTCTTACAGCTAAAAGCTTGAGTACTGGCCAGAAACATTAGTATTAACCTGTTTAGCCCAGAGGATCCAACTAGCTTACTTGTTGCACCTCTTCACAGGGCTCAGATTTTTGGCTTGATGTGCTTGATTTTC
The DNA here is from genome assembly GCF_965112155.1 of Podarcis liolepis. Lineage (NCBI taxonomy): Eukaryota > Metazoa > Chordata > Lepidosauria > Squamata > Lacertidae > Podarcis > Podarcis liolepis. The sequence goes on along the minus strand of NC_139570.1, from coordinate 38,965,028 downwards.
TCCTGTTTGCTGTTGGTTTTATGTGAATTCTGTTTTGTTTATTTGTTGGTGTGAACCACCCAGAAGACTTTAAATAATACATATATTTTAAAGAGTAACTTCCATTCTCTTTTACAGTGTTGGTGTTTTCAAGAATGGGCGTGTGGAGATAATTGCTAATGACCAGGGTAACAGAATCACACCCTCCTATGTGGCCTTCACACCAGAGGGGGAACGTCTTATAGGTGATGCAGCAAAGAACCAGCTGACTTCAAACCCTGAGAATACTGTATTTGATGCCAAACGCCTCATTGGTAGAACATGGAATGATCCTTCTGTGCAGCAGGATATAAAATATCTACCTTTCAAGGTACTCATTTTGTGCCATTTATGTTATGGTATATATAAAGTACATTGAACACCTTTTGGTGTGAAATTTGAACCCAGCCTGTCCCCAGCCCTAGCACTTTCCTATAGACACTAGGTTACTAAGCAATGTATGAAGTGCTTTTCCAGTCCACACAACTTATGGCACTGCTTTCACTCTGCTTAAGATACCAGCATCCAAGCATGGGTCATTCTGCATCTGGCAACCCAATGGGCAGGTTGTTTGGTCCTGCCGCTTCTTCAATGGAACCTCTTTAAGTCCACCACAATATTAATATTGTAGATGGTGTGCTTTTGGTTTGTAACCATGTCCACTTGTACTTGTCTTTACAGGTCATTGAAAAGAAGTCCAAGCCCCATATTCAGGTTGATATTGGAGGTGGCCAAATGAAGACCTTTGCCCCAGAAGAAATTTCAGCAATGGTTCTGACTAAAATGAAGGAGACTGCTGAGGCCTACTTGGGAAAGAAGGTAAGATGATGTTTCCGCTGGAGCACACAAGCAAAAAGAATAGGCACTGAGGGGAGCCTTCGTGAATCTACCATGTATGGAGATTGGCCAGTGGTTGGTCTAATCCTTTACTGCTTACTCTAGTTAGCAGCAGGTCTCGATGCCTTTCTGGTCTAGAGATCATTCTAATCTGGCTTGAACATGTAATATTCTACTTCCAGTGTAAGTGCTCTGCCACTGAGCTTTGATGCCTCCTAACAGGCCTGGCTGCTTGTACACGAGGAGTCCCTACCTTTTTGGTTCCCCAGGACATAAAATGGATGGGGGTGGTAGAATTGTTCTCCAAGCTGAGAAGGCCAATCTGTAGCCTTCTGGATGTGTTTTAATTCCAATTTCCAATATCCCTGACAGTTGACAATGCTGGATGGGGCTGATGAGAGCCCTGCAGCATCTAGAGGGCAACAGGCAATCCACTCCTCTAAATAGTCTTGAAAGGTGCATTCTAGACAATCAGGCTCCCCACCCCCCAAAAACCCCCTTTATTAATGTTAATTTGGAAACAGCAATCAGAATTACTCTCATTCTTCTCCAGGTCACCCATGCTGTTGTCACTGTGCCAGCTTATTTCAACGATGCCCAGCGTCAGGCTACAAAGGATGCTGGTACTATTGCAGGGCTGAATGTCATGAGAATAATCAATGAGCCGTAAGTAGGGTTTTAATAGTCTTCTGCCAGTATTTGGAGTTTGTGTGGGCTTTTCTCACATTTACCAAACTAACAAGTTGCTCTTTGTTACAGGACTGCTGCTGCTATTGCTTATGGCCTAGACAAGAGGGAGGGCGAGAAGAACATCCTTGTCTTTGATTTGGGTGGTGGAACCTTTGATGTCTCCCTCCTCACAATTGATAATGGTGTCTTTGAAGTTGTGGCAACCAATGGAGACACTCACCTGGGTGGGGAAGACTTTGACCAGCGTGTAATGGAACACTTCATCAAGCTCTACAAGAAGAAAACTGGAAAGGATGTTCGGAAGGACAACAGAGCTGTTCAGAAGCTTCGTCGAGAAGTTGAAAAGGCCAAAAGAGCGCTTTCTTCTCAACACCAATCTAGAATTGAGATTGAATCCTTCTTTGAAGGAGAAGACTTCTCTGAAACCTTGACAAGAGCAAAATTTGAAGAACTGAACATGGTAGGTATCTTGAATTTTAAAATAGGTTGTTTCTAATAAAATGGCACTACTATTTGGAGCAATTGCTGTACACAAAACATAAAATTGGGAGAGAAGATTATAGTAACGTAATAACATGTAGTATATGCCCGCCATGGGAAAAATAAGGTGATGCCACTCCCAAGACACTATGCTGGTCAAACTGCACCAACAGCAGAGAATAAATTGGTTCCCTAATGGCTTGAGTCAAAATTGCTTGCCCTCTAAAAGATAGCAATGACCGATCTTTGTAGATTCTCCTGTTAAAGAAAAATGAGATATTAAGAGTAGGCCCATCTGATCTCAAATAGCATCATACATGGGCATCTTGGGGGCGGGATGTATCTGATAATTTGGTGACTGTATCATCTTGTGGCCTTGTTCTGTGATTGCCTTTCTACATCAATTAAGTGATTTCAAATTCTGCTTGTAGGATCTCTTCCGTTCCACCATGAAACCTGTCCAGAAAGTCCTAGAGGATGCAGACCTAAAAAAGTCTGACATTGATGAAATTGTGCTTGTTGGTGGCTCTACTCGCATCCCCAAGATACAGCAGCTTGTGAAAGAATTTTTCAATGGCAAGGAACCCTCTCGTGGAATCAATCCTGATGAAGCTGTAGCTTATGGTGCTGCTGTGCAGGCTGGTGTACTCTCTGGGGATCAAGATACTGGTAAGTCTGAGTGACTTAAATGTTGCATGAGGTGTTGGGCAGAGTAGCCTGTACAAGTGAAAAGCTTCCAGTCAGCCTCATAACTGTTTGGAATGGAAGATCTTTGTCTTTGCTGGCTGTCAAGTTTGTCACTACAGCTAGATAAATTATGGTGATGCTTCATCACTTAAAACCTCCTTTTCATTCTTAGGGGATCTGGTGCTGCTTGATGTGTGTCCTCTGACCTTGGGCATTGAGACTGTTGGTGGAGTAATGACCAAACTTATCCCAAGGAACACTGTTGTCCCCACCAAGAAATCACAGATCTTCTCCACAGCTTCAGATAACCAGCCAACTGTGACAATTAAGGTTTATGAAGGTAAGTGGCCAACCAACATCATTTGGTTTGGAAACTTTTAGAGTTTTTTGTCTTCTGGGCAGTAAAGAGTAAAAGGTGACTCCAACACAGCTTAATTTTGCAATGCATGTTTCCACATTTGTGAGGTTCCTTAACATTCTTTGAGTATCACTAGCTGTTGATTATTAATAGAAACACAAGTGAGATGCCTTTAAAAAATGATAATCTTGTACTTGTGTGATTACCAGAGTATAATCTGAGTGATTTCATGTGAAATGAAATTTGCCCCCTGTAGGAGAACGTCCTCTTACAAAGGATAATCATCTCTTGGGAACTTTCGATCTGACTGGAATCCCTCCTGCTCCCCGTGGCGTCCCTCAAATTGAAGTTACCTTTGAAATAGATGTGAACGGAATCCTTCGTGTTACGGCTGAGGACAAGGGCACAGGCAACAAAAATAAGATCACCATCACCAATGACCAGAATCGTCTTACTCCAGAAGAAATTGAGAGGATGGTCAATGATGCAGAGAAGTTTGCTGAGGAAGACAAAAAGCTGAAAGAGCGGATTGATGCTAGGAATGAGCTGGAAAGTTATGCCTACTCACTGAAAAACCAGATTGGAGATAAGGAGAAGCTCGGTGGCAAGTTGTCATCTGAAGACAAAGAAACAATAGAGAAGGCTGTAGAGGAAAAGATTGAGTGGCTAGAGAGTCACCAAGATAGTGACATCGAGGAATTCAAAGCCCAAAAGAAGGAACTGGAAGAGGTGGTGCAACCAATTGTGGGCAAGTTGTATGGTAGCGCAGGCCCACCCCCTACCGAGGAAGAAGCAGCAGGAGGAGATAAGGATGAATTGTAGACATCAGTTTCCTAGATGTTGATGCTGTAAATATTGGACTTTGAACTTTTGTTTAAACTATTTGAACTCTAGATTTGGAATGTGATCTGAATCTTCACATTGGGTGGAGTTGGAAATGCTAGCCCAAAAGCGGCTGTATACTGCTTTTCATTAGCAGTTGATAAATGTCCAGCAGGGGGGTGGGCAACCTGACACAGGGAGCGGGTGAAGTATTGAAACCATTCTATTTAACAAGTTGGGTTGTGTGTGTTGTGTGGAGAACTTTTCTACCCTCCACAAGTGACAACAATAAATTTGTTACTTACACTGGATCTGGGTCTATTTGATCTTTGTAACACAAATGCTTATAGGAACTAAGAACATACCAGGACCAGGGCTATAGTTCTGTCTGCATGCTTCTTGGTCTGACCCCCTCAGACACCACCTTCCTCAGAGCAGAATACAATTGGGCGAAGAATTATTCCCATGCATGTCTGCTGGGTGGTATCAGGCCATTAGGTGATGACTTGGCATATGTGGACAAGCCACAGAAGCATTAGAATCAGAATTGTACAGTTGCAAGATGCCTTCAGGGTCATCTAGTGGTCCTTAATGTTTGCATGTTTTGTTTCTAGATGAAAAGTGATTTGTAAATGAGCTCAGAGTAAGTATGCATTATTGTGCCAGGTCAGAATACCTCAAGCTGGATCTCTGAATAATTTAAGGAATTTCAGGCCCAGAAATATACAAGAGAGAAGCTAAGGGCTGGACCAAGCACACAAGGGAGATGATTTTGGATAAGTTAATCTCTAGCTTTATCAGCTGCTCAACTCTGTAGTTTGTTAGCTTGATCACACAAGAAGCAGCCCATCTACTATTTTAGTTAACCATAACTAACTCTGAGAGCCATGATGTGTTGCTTATTTAATACAGTGGTGCCTCGCAAGACGAAAATAATCCGTTCTGTGATTCTCTTCGTCTAGCGGTTTTTTCGTCTTGCGAAGCATCTGCTGGTCGGATCAGCTGATAAGCGGCTTAGCGGCTTAGAAAAGGGGGGGAGGGAAAAAACCCCGCAGGAACTCGCAAGGCATTGTCGTCTTGCGAAGCAAGCCCATAGGAAATTCGTTTTGCGAAGCACCTCCAAAACGGAAAACCCTTTCGTCTAGCGGGTTTTCCGTCTTGCGGGGCACTGTATTCAAGCTGTCTGGCTCTTTCGTCAACATAAGCTAATGCAATGAAACCACTTGGCCAATAACCTGTGTTAATTACAATCTGCTGCCCATTGTTGGCAAAAGCTGTGTGCCCTTAGGAGTTAATGGTACTTTCCTGTTTCAGTGCAGTAAATCTGTTATATGGGAAATTGTCCAATCCTGAACCCTCCAGCACTAATTCTTATTAGCTTCTTCTAACATATCCTGATTCATCCCATTGTTGGCAAGAGAGCACCATTTGGGGTTCAGTGCCTGTAGAAACTACACATTTCATTTTCTGAGGGTCTTTCACTTCCAAGGTAGTAATATGAAGCAGTCAACCACCCAAATTTGATTAAAGGAGGGCAACTCACTTGTATTTTATTAAGCACTCCCCTTCCTTTCCCAGCCATTCCAGCCACTGGACATGCTGAAACTTTCAAGAGGCAGAAATATGCACACACACTTAATTTGTAGTCCCCCGGCACAAAATGTGGATTGTCTTGCATTACAAGGAGGGAGGCAGATTTAGATTATTAAACATTTATTTAAAACATTTTACTTAAGAAGCGTTACAGCACTGTCTTTGTAGATTTCCCCTTTAATATCCATTCCACCAAACACTAAGCACAAGTGTTCATCTGGGCAGCCTTGAGATAGATTGTCTCCATTAGAGCCTCCAGCTCCTTCCTTCCTGTTGCTGTCCTCACTGGAAGACACTTTCCATGGAACAACACACATAGACTGGTCCAGACGAGCAGAAGGCACAGGAGTTTTAAACTCCAACTTTGTCCAATGTCCCTTTTCTGCAGTTAAAAATAAATAGAAAACTATGCAAAAAAAGAGGGGGGAAAGCAGCAGCTTCTTGTAAATTAAAACATCACGATTTGTCAATCTTAAAAGAGAGCTGGAAAATTAGACGTGAAGCTTCTACAGGGAGTGGAAATATTGGGGATCTCTTCCCTCTTAACATTTTAAGTGACATACATGTGAATAGTGATGGCTGCCAGCTGTATGGTTTTAAAAGCAGCAAAGAAAGATTCTTGGAGGATATGGCAAACCAGTTGTTTGGAATCAAAAAGGGGAGACTGCAGTTTCGTACAATTCCTGCTTGCAGGCTGCTGACTGAGAACAGTATGTGGGGCTATTTAGACCAGAAGGGCTCTTGTGGGTGTTATGGAACACTGAAACCCTGAGCGGCTCTTGGGCACCTTTCAAACTATTCCCATCTAGACCAGGAGTAAGAAACTCATGGCCTGCCAGATGCTGTTGGATTCCTAACTTCCATCAGCTCCAACCGGCATGGCCAAGGGCGGGGATTTAGCAACATATTGCAGAGCCACAAGTTCAGATGGGTTGGGTAAAAATAATAAATTACATACTATTATTCCTGATCTAGCCCACTGCTGCCTAATACTGAGAGCAGCTCCTCAAGGTTTCCACTAGTGAGAAAGGAGAGAGAGAGAAGCCCCTTTCCTGCTGCAAAAGATCCTTTTAACTGGAGAATATTTGGGATTAAACCTGGGACCTTTCTGCATGCAAAACACCTGCTCTTTCACTGAGCTATAGATGCTTTTGATAAACATGAAGCTGCCTTATTCCATATCAGATTTCTTTTGCACACGTAGCCCAGGTGTGCCTACTCTGAATTGACCACAACTTTCCAGGGTTGCAAGCAGATCTGTTTCAATATCACCTGTTCCCTGATGCTCCTCCCTCTCCATCTTGTTAAAAAATTGCAGAATTAAGGAACTAAGCCTGGGACCTTTTTCATGCAACAGGTGAGCTCTACCTCTGATCTACCACTCCCTTTAGTATGTGGTGACTGTTTATAATCCGGGGCGGGGGGAGTCACACTACATAATCAGAGGCCACATAAGCACTCTCTGTTTTGGATTACAGTTCCCATTAGCTTCAGCCACTACTAGCTTCAGATAAGATTGTCATGCGGGGAGGTTACATGGCTGGGGCTGCCATCTCAAAATTGCTGGCGATGGCACATGCGCAAAGAGGACTCCCCAGTATAATGTTCCCAAGGGAAGCTAACCAAAAATATCATAAGAAACACCCACCTATGTGATATTTATACATTGTGTCCAGTGCTCCTGTTGGGTCCATTCCACCAAATATATACAAATGGCCCTGAAACACAACTGCTGAGTGGGCTGCCCGCCCTGCTGGTACCGATCCAGTAGCCGACAGGGTCTCCCACTTCATTTCAGCTGCAAGCACATTAAACCAATCCACATCAGTGCTCATCAGGTGCAAAGCTTAAGCAAATTGAGCTTGAAACACACATAACAGGGCTGCATGCATATTCAGCGATTCTGCAACAGGAAAATGAATTTGGTAAAGAGTTTGGGACAGTTACTTCAAAGTTAAGTTTCTAGCTGTAATGACAGCAAAGATTATTGGGGGCGGTGGCCTAAACAGATGGGAAATGCCTGGAAAATAGGAAGCAAAGGAAGGCTAAATAGTATTTAGAATTTGTTTTTCCCATTAATGTCTGCCTTTCCATAAAGGAACTTGTGGCAGCATACACGGTTATCCTCCCCTTTCCTCCCTTGTATCCTCATAACCCTGCACGGTAGGTTAGACTGAGAGATTATGCCTAACCTAAGGTCACCCAGAGAGATCTGAGTGGGGATCTAATTCCTCGTCTTCCTGGACGCTACCCACTACCCCACACCACCTCTTAAGGCTGTACCGCAATTCTGTAGTAACACAGCCTGCAGGTGGAAACTGTAATCAGGATCCTACAGTATTTCTCACATTCTTAGCCTTTAAGGCTTTATAATGTGTGGCTTCTAAAAGTTAAAGATCTATGGGTTGTTGTTTTTTTAAGGCAAGGTGGGAAGATAATAATCCCTTTCCACAAAGTTTGCACCACTGAGTACTTACTTGTATCAAAGCAGAAGAGATCATCAAAAAAGGTATCACCAGCCAATCCGCCATGTATGTACAGCCTGTTCTCGACAGCCACCACGGCATGGCCATGTCGAGGAGCAGGAGGGTCGCCCTGAACTTCTGGCTGCAGCCATGTCAGAGTGGCTACAGGTGGCAAGAGAGAAATGTATTAAGATGAAGCAACAGCTACCTCAAGGGCCTTGCTCCCTGCTTCCCACACATAGGGTTAAAAGGCCTACATTAGTCATGTTTATCCATTTCAACGGGTTTTCTCTAAGTAGGACTAACAGGATTCAACTCCTACTTTGCTCCTTCTGCTGCCAGGCCCAGGGGAATCAGCTAAACATTTGGTTTGGGAAATATCTGCACAGAAGCAGAGGAAGCTTACCAGAGTCAAAGATGTGAAGCTGCTGGTCTTTGACTGGATCCACCCCTTTATCACCTCCTCCAAATACATATAAACGGTCCCCAATCACTGCTGAGGATGTATGATAAGTCCGAGGGGATGGTGGAGTGCCGCTCACCTTAGGGCTCATCCAAGTTCCAGCTTCTAACGTGGAAAACAAAAATATTTGTAAGCTACAATATAGAAAAATTGGGGGTGGTACACACGTAAATTATAGGCACAGAAAATGAGGGTGGGTGCAAATTACACGTCACGTGTGGAAGAAAGAAATGGAATTCCTAGTCCCCTTTGGTTACCAGGCGAGTGCTTAAATGAAAGGCTAATCTAGTGGTACTTTGATTCAAAAGAATGTCAAAGAGAAACTAGAACTTGAAACTACTGAACTGTAGTTCCTCAAGAGATTTAGTGCTATAGGTTAGGGACTGAAATGAAACATTTTGGGGGTTTTAAATCAAATTGCATGTGCCAGTTTGCTGACCAACGGCTTGGATGTTAGGATGTTATAAACCAACTATTTTGTGTGTATGTCAATGGCCACTGTTAAAAGACAATTATCACCATCTCTACATATTATTTCCTTCTGATCTCACAATTCCACCTTCTGACCCACCAGTGCAGTAACTCAGGATAATACTTCATGCATCTAAAGAAGTCAGATTGTAGTGTGCATAGGCTGATGCCATAATAAATTTATTAGATATAGACGGTGACACAAGACACTGTTGTTTTTGCTGCAGTACAACAACCCAGCTACCACTCTGAAATAAGTTTTATTGTTATTTTCATCATCTAACAGATAGGCAGTGTGGTGTAGTGGTAAGATTGTTGGACTAAGTCCTGAGAAACTAGGGTTCAACCCCCTGATTAAGGCCAAGTGAACTTGGACTAATCATTCTCTCCTAGCTTAACCTACCTCACTGGGTTGTTGTGAGGATAACCATTCTCAGGAGAGCTATATTTGCTGCTCTGAGCTCGTTGGTGGGATAGTGAGATGCAAATATTGGATATGAATAAATTTAGAAATTGGACAGCTGCATGTTTGAAATCTTAAAAAAAAAAATACTCCAAGAAGTAATAAAATGAAAAGGAAATAACTAATACTCACGGAGGTCCAGAACTTGCACACAATTCCTGTTCCCAGTTTCACTGGCTCCTCCAAACACCCAGAGGCTCGTGGGCCAGCTTGTGGGAATGAAGGTGGCATGCTCATAGCGCGGCAAGAGACCCCGCCAGGCAGGTGCCGTCCAGCAGTGTGCATCTGGGAGCCAGAAAGACACGTAAGAGCCTGGTAGTGGGATCAGGCCAAAGGGAGCTCATCTAGTCCAGCATCCTGTTCTCACAGCAGCACCTGATTCCGGGCAGTGTGGGTGCTTCCCATACATAGGGCGCCAAAAGAGGGAGAGCAAAATTGAGATGGTCCATTTTGGTGTGCCAGATTTTGTCATAACTCAGCACACCATATTACCAAAGTCTGCCCCTGCTCAGAGTCCAGCCAGATGCCCCAATGCAAAGCCCACAAGCAGGACCTAAAAGCAGCAGCACTCTCTGCAATTGCTGTCAGGTAAAGGGTGGGTGGGCAGGGCTTTCCCAAAATGGCCTGGTGGGCCAAATGGAGTGGACTGGTGAGCCAGGTTTGGCCCGTGGGCCAGAGGTCCTCCTCTCTTTCCCTATGGCAATGGCACCACCAGGGCAGAGCTTTTTGGAAGAAGTCCAGGGCACCAAAATGCCACAGGGCTCCTTTGAGTGTCGAGACCCTGCAGCCACCCCCTCGTTGGAAAATAACCCACACAAGGACACAGATACTCAGTTTATGTTATTGGGCAAATTTGGCCACAACTTTATTGAATTACAGAATGTGAGCAGTATTGGCTTAGGCATTGATTGGACCTGACTATATCTGACTCCTGCCCACTGTGCGGGAAGTCCAGTAAGGGTAAACCACCGGTAGGGGGAGCCCTGTCCATGCAAGAGGAAGTCCTCTGGCTCACTCCTCAGTTTAAACTGTCCCCGGCCACACCCCACCGGCCAGCGGATTGGCTGGCCGGGCTCTGACGTGGCCGGGATACCCCCAGGCAACGGGAGACAAAGTCCCTCGCCCCCCCCCCCCCCGGAGTGGGTGGCCACATGGTCTACCGCAACTCCTCCCCACTGGGAAGTGGAGCAGATTTACCACATTTGGAAACCTGGTGAAGAAATACAGATCGTCACCTAAAGAGGGAGAAAGAACCCCATGAATCCAAGTCTAAAATTACTGCATTGCAGCCATGAGGACCAGGAACTTGCTTTTTTTTTTTTTTACAAAAAACAAAACAAAAGCAGTTTGCTTGAGAAGCTGAATTCTGCCACATATCATATGCTTCCTTCCTGCTCTAATGACACTCTAGCCCTTACCAAGATCCATGACGTAGGAGTCGGCAAAACTGCCACTCGGGTCTGCTCCCCCGACAAGGATGACTTTCCCTTTCCTGCTGCCTGGCTCTGCAGGAGGTAGGTACAAGGAGTTCTGCCCCACACGGGCACAGGGACTGTCCCCAGGTAGGAGAAGGGCATACCTGGCATGGAGAAATAAGCAAAAGGGATCTCAGCAAGGCTGCTGTTCCATGTGGAGCAGAAGATGGAGCGTGTCTCTTTAAGCCTGCAATGCTATCTATGCACACTTACCCAGGAGTAAACACCATCGAACAAACATGCATAAATGGTGTAGCAGCTACTAGGATGAGCTGGGAACCAGGGTAACCCTGGGCCATGAACTCAGTCAGAGAGTCCCAGGGAAGTCACTCTCAGCCTCTCCATCTACAACATGGGGATAAAACAAGGCTGGGTAACCTTGCTGGGCTGTTCTATGGATTATTGAGGGCGTATGTGCAAAATACTATGAATACCCCAATCTTATTATTCATACAAGAGTGAAACAAATGCTGCAGTATGGACTCTGCCAGACAGCCTCTCTTCCAGGATACTCCATCCCACCACCAAATTTTCTCCTCCCTGCTTCTCAGAAGCCAGCCATTATTCCTTGCTCAGTGTGTACATTTCACCCTAAGTGAGCTGTTTTGCCCTCTCTGGGTCCAATCACTTGCCCCCCTAAAAAGTTCATTTTAAACTTTTGAAAAACTTCAAGTTCTTCCAAGCCTGTTGTGGGTGGATGGTGCTGTTTTACCTACATGAGATCACATACCAGAAGATGCTATGCAGCGTTTGCCAAATGGATGCCCTCCAGGTATTTGGGACTACAACTCCCATCAGCTCTAGCCAACAAGGTCGTTGTCATCTAAAAGATCTGAAATGCACCTTCTTGGCAAAGACTGTCTTCTCTCTGTCCCATCAACACCAGAAGCCCATTAGGTGGTGACAGGAGAGAGAGCCCCTTCTGTGTCTGCTAGATAGGATTCCCTCCCAAGAGAGGTTAGATGAGCTTGTTATCCTTCCACCAGCAGGCTAAGGCCTCCCTGTTCAGACAGGCCTTTGGGAACTTAAGGTACAGGCGATGCTGACTACTGGGCTGCTGTCAAGACAAACAGGATTTCAATTACTGGTTCCAAATGTGTTCTGATGTATTTTAAGCTAATAATAATAATAATAATAATAATAATAATAATAATAAAATTTATTTATATCCCGCCCTCCCCAGCCGAAGCCGGGCTCAGGGCGGCTAACAACAATCAAAATAGTCCAACATTCTAAAACATTCATTATAAAATTAATTAAATCAAGGATGCAGAAGGATGTCAGGTCCTGCAGGGCCCTAGTCTCTTGTGACAGAGCGTTCCACCAGATTGGAGCCGTGGCCAAGAAAGCCCTGGCTCTAGTTGAGGCCAACCTAAACTCTCTGTGGCCTGGGATCTTTAGGGTGTTTTTATTTGCAGACCGTAAATTTCTCTGTGGGACATACCAGGAGAGGCGGTCCCGTAGGTACGAGGGTCCTAGGCCGTATATTGTTGCTAACTAGTTTGTTTTTATTACTTTGTATTTTATAATGCTGCTTCAAAATGTTGAATCCCAACTTGGGAGAAAGGTGGGATATAAATATAATAGGCAAACGAATAAATAATACACAGTAATATACAGGATAGCACCCTCATCCCCTGGTACACCAGATTTCTGCAACCTGATGTGCAGTCATGTTCTTTTGAGGATAACGAGAATTGTTCTTTAAACCATCTGGAGGGCACTAGGGTTGGGAGAGGTTGATGTGCACAACATTTTAAAAATTTAGTTCTTTACTGAGGTTTGCATATTTCAAAAGAAAGAGCCACAACACAATCATAAGGTAATACTACCAATAAATAAATTACCAGAGTCGCCACCCCCTACAGCGATAAACAAGATCCATACCCCACACTACAATTCAAAATGTACAGTAAGTGTGGTGTTAAGAGTGTTGGACTAGGGGTCTGGGAAACAAAATTCCAAGTCTGCACTTAGCCATGGTGCTTCCTGGGTGTCCTAGAGTCAGCCCCTTCACTCTCAGCCTAACCTACCTCACAGGGTTGTTTTGAGCATAAAGCGGGAAGAAAGAGAACTATAAGGGCCACCTTGAGCAGCTTTGAATTAAAGATGGGCTATAAAATAAACATGGCAATACAATTAATATAAAAACCTGTCAAAAGCAGCATTAGAACATTGTAGGTGTTGTCTTCCCCCTTTTATTGGATTTTTCTTTACAAAACACAATACTGTAATTCTTTCTTTCATTTTTAAAGTATTTACTTATGCATTTTCATTAGTACAGTAATGCAAGAATTCTCACTGATGCGTGCAGACCATTTGACAGGGCTGCAGGAGATCAGGGCCCTGCCTCGCGGAGCCTACGGTCTAAAATTCAACCTAGGAAAGCAACAGCAGAAATGAATGGCGTGCAAGAAATCCGCTATAAAATCGGAGGCAGGAGTAAATTATCGGAGGCAGAATCTTGTAAAGGAAGGGCTATTAATAATTTAAGCCTCTGGCCGCAGAGTTTGACTGCATATTGCATGTCATCTTCCGCAAATTAATACTCCCTTTGCAAGGCTATTCCCCTCTGTTGGGGGGCACAGGCGAGAGAGCTCCCTGATCGATGGCTGCCCCTTCCAGGTAGGCTGAAGCGGATCTAGGGGGCCCACGCCTCAGTTCAGCACCGACCTCCCCGCACCCTGTTTCTCTTTGCACGTCAACTCCCTCAAACTGCATCCCACGTGCACTGATGCCCCGCCTCGAGAACGCACCAGTTGCCTTCCTCCGGGTTTCCTCCCGGCTTCAGCTCCAGCAGCGCCGTCCGCGAGCCCGGCTCCGGCCCCATGGATGCAGGCCGAGGGAGAGGGGTGAGATAAAAAAAACCGACGCCCCGCCCCCGGGTCCGTTGCTAGACGACCAGCAGCTCCGCCCTCAGCGTGGCTACTGTGCAAGCGGACAGCGCTTCACGGTAAAACCACCCCGCTGCTGCACACTTTTAAATTGCATATTCTTTCTCCTCAGTTCATTCTAAGGTGCAGCATACTTTTCTCCCCGCTTATTTTTTTTTTAAGAAAGAGGGCCACGTGAGATCGTTTCCGAGCATGTGCAGATCTCTTCCTATTTCATCACACACGGTTACTTCCGCTTGCTTCAGATATGTGGGATTGCTGGTGGCCAGACTGCTATTAATATGTTTATAAGGTGTATCATGTATAGTTATATAAAATATTTCTTATTTATATCTGTTTATTCAAAATGTCTTACAAGGAGTTGCATCCAACTGAGAGTAGGCCTACTGAAATCAATGGGCCTGTCCATTAATTACATTGGGTCTATGCTCTGTGTATGCCTAACATTAGATACAGACCAACATTTTTTACCTGCCCTCCACCATGTGGTCCCCATGTGGGTTACACAACAACTGCTTAATAAATATAAAATTACAACAAAAACAACAGAATTCCAGACAAAAGCAGCACAAATACAGATTAATCCAAAGAGAGGAGTCAACTACAGTGGTACCTCAGGTTAAGAACTTAATTTGTTCTGGAGGTCCGTTCTTAACCTGAAACTGTTCTTAACCTGAAGCACCACTTTAGCTAATGGGGCCTCTGTACCACTGTAAAAGATACTTTAATGACTGCAGTTTCTGGATGAAACATGAGGGAAGCCCCATATAGAGTGCATTATAGTTATCTGCTCTTGACAGAATTGGTTGACAGCTCTCAGGATCTATTGGGTTACAAATGATTTGTGGCACATCAGCCACCATCCCTTGTTTAAAAATATTTGTTTCTTTCATCCAGTTAGTCCTCTTGGCTGCAGTCTAGGAAAAGCCTCCCTTTTTCCTCTCAGCACCTATAAGTTAGTTTAGCCCATCCTCAGATATGATTAATCTGTGGCATAGCCAGTTCTGGAACACTGCACTTACAAAAAGAAATAACAAAAAAGATTAGAAGAATAGGAACACCAGTTGCCAAGAACAGTTTTATTTCATATCTTATTCTTTGGCGATCACTCGTAGCCGAGTAAGATAGTTTTCCATGAACATGATTTTAACAGTGAGTCCGTAAGTCACTATGGAGGCCAATTCTGGATCCACACATTCTTCCACAGTGGGGACATAGGTTTCCGGGCGGGAGTTGATCACAGTGAGGGTTTGCCAAGCATTCCTTCCTCTTAGCACGTTTCTCCCTTTCATCCTGAGTCTGAGTCTCTTCAAAGCCCATGACACCTTTGGTAAAGGCTGTTCTCCAATTGCAGCACTTGCAGGCTAGTGTTTCCCAGTTGTTGGTGTCTATACTACATTTTTAAAGATTTGCCTTGAGTCTTTAAAGCTTTTTTGTTGACCACCAGCATTCCTCTTTCCATTTTAAAGTTCAGAATAGAGTAGTTGCTTTGGAAGACGATAATCAGGCATCAGAACAACATGAGCTGTCCAACGAAGTTGATGCTGAAGAATCATTGCTTCGGCACTGGTGCTCTTTGCTTCTTCCACTACACTGGCATTAGTTCACCTGCCTTCCCAAGTGATGTGTAGTTCATCCCCGGACACAGGGTTGATGGAATCTTTCAAGGAGTTGGAGATGGCGTTTCTAAGTGGTCCATGTTTCACAAGCATACAGTAAGGTTGTTAGTACTGTAGCTTTGTAAACAAGCATTTTGGTTTCCCTGCAAATTTCCCAGTCCTCAAACACTGCACTTCAATCAGTAGAAAGCTGGACTCGCAGAGCTCAAGCGATGCTGGATTTCGGAATCTATGTTGGCTCTTATAAGGGATAACTGCCCATATACACCCCAGAGAAAACATGACTGGAACCTGCTCACAACACACATGTAACCCTGTGGATGTTATTACCTGGCGTAAACTGCATTTTATGTACAATATTCATATATGCACACAAACACATACATACTGCAGATCTCATTTAACTAATGAGGCACATTTTTATATAATTGGACTGATGAAATGTGAATCAACCTTTAGATGAATTGGCATGTGTCTCCTGTATTGTGTTCTTGTATTCTGGTTTTTTATAAATATAACAAAGAATTGCTGGGTGGGGGAGGTAAACAAAGGCAAAAGAGCACCGTCTGGCACCCACTTTACATCCCGACCTCCCTGTGGCGTTGAGCTATTGGTTTTGCGGCAGACTACGAATCCCAGAATGCAATGGGGTTGGGATTCACCTCAGAGCGCTGTAGGAGGCAGAAGCCGGTAGTCGTCTTCAATCTTATCGGAAATCAGTCTCCCGACGTCGAGTTTCGAACCTCCAGCGGAAGTGGGTCCCCTCGTTTCCGGCCTGGCTTCCCTCCCGCCGTGGGAGGGGAGGGAGCGAGAGGAAGAGAGAAGGAGGCGTTCTTGCGTCCTCATTACTTTTTGCTTTCGCTTATTTATTTATTTATTTTAAGGGACATTCGCCCTTTTTCATCCGGAGATTCGAGGGAGTGGGTTTCCCGCTTCACCATCAGGAATTGCCGTGTCCTCGCTTCCAGTCCTCTCTCTCTTCTTACCTCGCACCCTCCTCCTCCTCCTCCTCCTCTTCTCTCTCTTTCTCTCTTTTCCCCCTCTTTTCCTACCTCCCACCTTCTCCCCCGAGAAAGCTGCCCTCCCAAAATGGCGCCTTTGGACTTGGACAAGTATGTGGAGATTGCGCGGCTTTGCAAGTACCTGCCCGAGAACGACCTCAAGGTAAGAGGAGGAGGGGAGGTTGGGTCTTAGGAGGGGCAGGGGGCGAGTGGGGACCCCTTCCCCCCTCTCTTTCCACGTAGGGCTCTCGAGTTTCCGCTTTCACGGAAGCCGCCCCAGCGCGTAGCGGCAACACGGGCACCCGCAGAAACGCTTTAATCAGTGGTCCCCCAATTAGCTAATTACTGGGCACCCCTATTTTTTAAAAGCCAAGCCATGGACCCCCTACTTTTGAATCCCTAATAAGCAAATCATTTTAGGGATACTTAAAAATAACCGTAAAATTTGTAATATTACAACAAAAAATGGCAAAGACTTAATTGTGGGGGGGGGAGGAGAGAAATTTAATTTTATTCATGTATAGTACAAGTAAACAAATTATGACATGTCTAGCAGCTATTAAACGTTAATTTTATTTATTTGTTTGCTTGCTTGCTTCCTTGCCGATCATCTGGCTTGGTTGCCCCAGCCACTTGGGGCGGCTCCCAGCAAAACACTAAACCTAAATGTGATGGGAGAAATCATGTCTTTTTTGCCCCCCCCCCCCAAATTTCCTTCCACGTTCAGTTCAATATTGCCCACTTTTATTCTCAAATCTGGTTCAAAATCAAGCCAACTTCTAGATATTTCAAAGCTTTTTCAACTAACTTCTTACTGGTCCAGTCTACATTCTTTGAAAAATGATTGTAATGAATCATCACTAATCACGTCAACAAGTGCATCTTGCTCTTCTGCTGATACAGCTTAGGACTTGCCGATCAGAAGGTCGGTGGTTCAAATCCCCGCTACGGGGTGAGCTCCCGTTGCTCCGTCCCTGCTCCTGCCAACCTAGCAGTTCAAAAGTACGTCAAAGTGCAAGTAGATATATAGGTACAGCTCCGGCAGGAAGGTAAATGGCGTTTCTGTGTGCTGCTCTGGTTCGCGAGAAGCAGCTTAGTCATGCTGGCCACATGACCTGGAAGCTGTACGCCAGATGAGCGCCGCAACCCCAGAGTTGGCTACAACTGGACCTAATGGTCAGGGGTCCCTTTACCTATACTTGTAATGCCTAATAAAGATTTGGCGAAGAAGAAGTAGGTGTACATCACATTCAAAAGGATTCTATAGCCATGAGTTTTCAGGATTTGATACAGAGAAGTAATCTCTGAAGCTAGTCAGAGGTGCTCAGTGGTGTAATATTTGCTTCTGGTATCAATTTTTCGTCAGTAGCCTCCAGAAATGTCTCCAGCGTTGGAATATTAGTGAGGCTACCATCTTCTCAGCTTGCCCATAACCATAATTTTTAAATCATTGCCTCAATCTTATCTTCAACGTAAAAAATATTCACATCGCTACCTTGGAAGCTTGTGTTGAGAGTGTTTATGTGAAACCGTCTGCTAAGTAGTCTACCATACACAACTGCACAAAGTTGTTAAATTGATCACATGGAAATTTTGATTCCGTCAGAAAAAGTCATACTGCATCATGTAATTCAGAGAATCGCTGTAAGTCTGGACCCTTCAAATGAGAGTCTTATATAATCAGACATATCATATATGCTTCATTTCACAGTGTTGTTCAAAAGAGGTACAGTGGTACCTCAGTTTAAGAACAGTCCTGTTTACGAACAATTCGGTTTACAAAACTCCACAAAACCAGAAGTGGTGTCCCGGTTTGCAAACTTTACCTCGGTCTAGGAATGGAATCTGAATGGTGGAAGGGCACCGGCGGCGGGAGGCCTGATTAGGGAAAGTGCGCCTCTGTTTAAGATCGGTTTTGGTTTAAGAACGGACTTCCTGAACGGATTAAGTTTGTACACTGAGATACCACTGTACTGTGTTGATTTCCTTAGCTGCAGACTCACCAAGTACTCATTTGCATATAGCTGGCCCTATAGCATGAGCCTTTCCTGCTTTGGCAATGATTCTTGTCATATCATAAGAAGCTAAGGTTGATTCTCCTGAGTGGTCACACCAGAGTTTTTCCTATGGCTTTTTGCCCCTTCTTCAACTGCAAGTTTGATCTTGAAAAAAATCTATTGGTTTGTTTTTTGTAGTGGTTATGTTTTGTCTCCAAATGGCATTGAAGCGTAGCAGGCGTCATAGTTTCATTAGCCAGAAGATCGTCATCATTGTACTTACGGATGTTTGTTTTTTTCTGTGATTGAGATATGAGATATAACACTAGTAGACGCGCTGACACTAAGCATACTAGGAAGTATCCACAGAATTAACAGTACTAATGGGTGGCACCACCTGATACTCTTTTGTTTCCTGCTCTGTAGTACTCCTTGGTCTTTTCAAAGATCCCATCTTTTATCATGAATTTGTTTTTTACTGGTTGTTTTTCTGTAAAAAATTACCCAAAACATATTGTTACAAAAGCTGGGTGCCACCCACTCTCTGATGAGCTCTTTCTTCCCAGAACACCTGTTCCTGTCACCTCATGCTCAGTTACCTTGGGAACCTTCTGTCTGCCCAGGTCCAAAATACCTCCTAGATGGGCCATCAACACCTTTTGTCTTGTAAATCCCTCTGTCTCAGGTGAGGCCTTGGTTTGGAATGAAGCTTAGCTTGTACTTTTCCACTGGCCTCCAATTTTCCCTTCAGGTAATCAAAATTCTACAATTTATTAATTTCTAGGTTTTGAGGGGGGTTTTCCCCAAATCTATAACAAGAATTCCAGTATGTGTTCTAAAGACCAGGATACTTCAAGCCATTTGAAGTAAAACTCTATGTAGACTGCATTGTAGAAGGCTGCTATTATATTGTATTTATTTATAGAATCTTCTCTTGGGCTGTTTAGTGTATACGACTAATCATAGTGACAGTCTGCTTAACTATTTCCCCTGTTGCACTTCCTAGATGAGACATGAATCCCAAACTCAGAAGGCAAGATTTACTGAAATTCTACCTACATGCAGTGTTAGAGTTCTCTAAACTTAATGGTAGTTGAAAGCAATTATAAGTTATTTTCAGTTAAAAAGGGAAGGGATCCTTTACATTTTTAAAAAAAGATAAGCATGTGATAAGCAAGTTCCTTGGTTTGCACTCTCTCTCCCTCTTCACCCCCTACAATCGTAGGAGCCCTAAGAAACTGTGTCAAAGGTTTTTGCCCAGTCCCAGTTTACTTGCCATCTAGCAACAAGTTTTTCCCTGCCAGCAAGGAAAGCAGAACCTGGATAATCAGTGAAAGGCTTTTCACTGTGCAATTAGCAAGATAAGCGAGTCCCTTGGACCTGCTGGGTGCTGTTCCCGGACCCTTAATTGGGAACTTTAAACTAGTAGGTTGAATTTGAGTGGGGGTGTTGAGCCTTTTAATGGGTAGAATCTTTTTTCTTTATGTATACCTTTGTTGTTGTGTTGACTTTTCTAATATTACTGCTGTTGTTATCAAATTGTCTCAAGTGCATTTATCTATGTTACCTTCAAGTTTAGAGTTCCACCTCCATTCCTGCAACGGCCCTGTGAGGTAGGCTAGGCAGCAATTTAACAATGGGCTCAGAGTTAGACATGAGTGCGGGAGCCAGTTACTTCCGGGTTTTGCCACGTGCGCAGACGCGCAAAATGACATCATGCTCAGAAGCGGCGAATCATGACCCGCGCACATTGTGAACCCTCATTGTGAAGCCATTGTTTTCGAGAGGTCAATTTATGTTTGATCTGCTGTTATCTTCCTTCTGCCACCGATTGAAATTTGACAGTTCTGAGAAAAGTAGATAAAATCTGGGATAACTGGCTCTTTCACAGATCAGAAGTAATTAACAGGAAATAAAATCACAGTTGGATTAACTGCTGAGATGTGTGACCTAATTTCCTAGAGGAAGTAAGAGTTTCCACCAGGTAAACTGGAAGGACAGTTTTGTAGAGGATTTTTATTTACAAACTACAGTTGTCTAGATGATTGGACAGTGTTCTCCAAGCTACTTACATGAGTTTGACCAAACTGAGGGAGGCAGTGGAAGACAGGAGTGCCTGGTGTGCGCTGGTCCATGGGGTCATGAGGTGTCGGACATGACTAAATGATGACAACAACAACACCACCACAGTTGTCTATAGACAGCTGCTTAAAGTTCCTGTGGGTTAGTAACTTCAATGTACATGTTTACAAAGCTGACCCTTTCACAAGTTTCTGGTTTGACATGTTCCTAACCTTGTTAACTGGCTATGTGCCATTGTGATGACCATAATGCAGAGAAATCCTGTATTAATGACCAAAATGCACTCTCTCTTTGTAGCGCTTGTGTGACTACGTCTGTGACCTTCTTCTAGAAGAATCTAATGTGCAGCCAGTGTCTACACCAGTTACAGTCTGCGGTGACATACATGGACAGGTGGAGTTTTATATGGATTGTTCATTTGATGCTATACCCTCCAATAATAAAGGATTGACATTTGCAAACAATCTTTTGCATTGTAAAAGAATGTGCAAGTATTCACTAGGGGGGCATGGAAACAGCAATGCAACATAATATCCCTCCCTTTTTTATACCTTGAAAGAAAATGTTTTTGTTGTCATTTGTTCATAATGATAATACTATACATTCCACAAAATTCAGAAGTGACGGTTGGTTGAGTGTACTCAAGAGCAAAGTGTGTTAATTTTCTGGAAGTAAGCATGATCTATTCATTTCTTTCCCCCTCCAAACAAGTAATCCAGCTTTGCAGAATGGGGACTCATCTGCATAGCTGCAAATGAAATATTTTAAGTGTGTTGCAAAGACATTAGATGGCAATGGGTGAGCTATGGCAAATTCAATATATTTTTCAAAACTTTTTTTTAAAAATGCATTTTCACAGCGTTTTTTTATACGTGTGTAGATTCCACCTGAGTAGACTCCTTGAATCATTTTCTGAATAACCAGGCTACATAGTTTCATTGGTTTTGGTTCTTGGCCTTTAGACTGCAGTTAATTGAACTGCTTAACATTAACAGGAGTATTATCCCTGAAGCCTCTAATACAGAAGTAATTCTGTTCAAAGGTTATAGATATTGTGCCCAGAGGAAGCTTGCAGGATTAAATCAAAGGCTTCCTTTAGATCTGCACTCTTGCAGTAAAACCAATGGTGCTGCTTATGATTTGCATTGCAAGATTTAAAAAATAGAGAAACTTGCAGTGATGCCATGTTACAAAGTTATGGCAGTATCTCGTTGTGGGTGGTGCATTTGCAGTGCTTTAGAAGTGATAGTCTAGGTGTACTTTGCGAGAACTAAATGTTGGTCAAGAGGTTGGGCATGGTAGGGAGAGCATCACTTAGTGATGCGTGGAATACTTATTTCCTCCCAATGCACCATTGAAACCATAAAACAAATATTAACATTAGTTTTTGAAACGAGTACCAAGGCCCATAATTGAACACAGAATATTTATGAGGAATAGTTCAGATGTTGTCTGCCTTGCACTGATTCAGCATCAAACACTTTAGGTAATCCCCAGGATCTAGCTAGTAGTAGCATTTTAGCTGTTTGAATGTGGGATTCTAACACTTGAACATCCCCTAACACACCTATGTCTGTCCAGCCTGTGCATTTTCTTCAGATGCTTTTCAGAGCCACCTGTTTTTTAAAAAACCGAAAGTTCATAACTTTTGGGGCGTTTTAAGTCATTTGGGTTTAACACAGAATGTTTTTTTTTTAAAAAAAATATTTTCAGAGTTTCAAAAAAACAAATTTTTTACACACACACTTGTTTACATTAAACTGTAGTCCATATCAGTACCTTTATGGGGTTCCCTGAACCCCCTGATTTCCCCCCCCCCTTGGCTTCCAAAATTTATCTTCCTTTTTAAACTGCATCTAATTACATTTATCCAAATTATTATACTGTACTTCATTTTTATCCTTTGTCATTTTAAATTACAGGTGCTATATCAATCCTGCTAGAGTTTTTACAATTTTTCCAGTGTTCTTTAATATGCTGTATTCTATAAAGTTATGCCATTCTTTGTTGAATTTGTTATCCTCTTGGTTTATCACAGAATGTTAATGATACAAGCCTTCCCTCCTTTTGTTTTTGTGTTCCAGTTTTATGATTTATGTGAATTGTTCAGAACTGGAGGTCAGGTTCCTGACACAAACTATATATTTATGGTATGTACAAATTAAATTCTAAAAATAACTAGCAGGTTTTTTAATGTAGTACATCCATGACTTGGTAAAGCAGGGGGCTCTGTGTATGTTTTAATTTGGGTCCTGTTTCCTTGCTTGCTGTGTCTTGCCTCTGCTTTTTTCTCTCTTTACCATCTCAGAAAATAAAAATCTAATTAATGAAGGCTTGGATTGAAGTGTTTGATTGCTCACATTCCTAAAATTTCAAACCTTTGCTCAGCGCTGTACAAAACTGGTAGAAGTAGAAAATGGTTCAAATTCTTTTCAGGGCAATGAGGAAGAGATTTGTTTGTTTGTGAGGGGGTATCTTATTATTATTGATGCAACTTTCATTATTGTGGGAATTCCTACTTTGCATGAATCAGTTACTTGAGATAGGTGAGGTTCTGAATCTGAACAGAACATTTGAAATGTATTTTATATGAGTAGAAGGGCAGAGGTTGTGGTTTTCTGCAAGTACAGTTTTTAACAGTCACGATCCTAGAACTTGCGAGGGGCCATAGCTCAGTGTTAGAGCACATGCTTAATACATCAAAGGTCCTGCATCAGAATTAAAATTTGCTCATGCCACACAGATCTTTTTTATTGATAAGAAATATATTGGAAAACAAAAAGAAATAACTCCCAGCAGTGCCAGGTTTATAACATAGAACACAACTACTTTATAATATCACAGGATATCCAGAAAGTATAAAACAACACAGCTACATAAGAACATGAATCATTCCCAAAATATAATTATAAACGAGCCTCGTAGTACCTTAAGTATGTATACAGACTCCTCGGTATGAGCTTTCTTTTGCTGTGGAATCTTATTTATATTAGGCCTAATTTGAGGCACACTCATCTTATCAGCAGTGTGGTGTAGTGGTTAAGAGTGTTAGACTTGTAATCAGGTGTCCGTCTCCGCTCCTCCACATGCGGTTTCTGGGTGACCTTGGGCTAGTCTTACTTCTTTGGAGTCTCTCAGTCTCACAGAGTGTTTGTTGTGGAGAAGGAAGGGAAAGGAGAATGTTAGCCTCTTTGAGACTCCACTTCGGGTAGTAATAACGCGAGATATGAAATCCAAACTCTTCTTCTTAACAGCACAGAGAATCCTTTCTCTTTTATGATCTTTCGTATTTGTCAGAGTTGAAAATCCCTGTTCCCAACAATATGTCAAGGAGAACTGTAAAAGAATAAATAAAAAAATTCCTTCCATTAGCACCTTAAAGACCAACTAAGTTAGTTCTTGGTATGAGCTTTCGTGTGCATGCACACTTCTTCAGATACACACGAAATGCACACGAAAGCTCACACCAAGAACTAACTTAGTTGGTCTTCAAGGTGCTACTGGAAGGAATTTTTTTATTTTGACTATGGCAGACCAACACGGCTACCTATCTGTAACTGTAAAAGAATAGTCAATACTATTCTCCAGTACAATTATGGATCTCAGTTAGGATTGTCCTCAGTATCACTTGATGCTCTTGCTTTGAAAAGATATCTTTCCATATCCTGCAACTAAAATAAAATATTTTCCTACTATACTATGCTGCACAACACTGAAATGTTTAGGTGTTTCTTTGATTGTCCTTTAGTCTACCTAAAGGTAGAGTACACCCTTTGAGAACTACTGTCCTAGATTCAATCATTGTCATCCCCTGTTATCATTCATTATTTAAATCCATTGCCCACCCTTCACCAGCAGGTCCCAGGACAGCAAGTTAAAATTCAGAATTAAAAACAGTTAAAGCAGATTGGCGTCACAGAAATAGAACAAGTCCCAAAAATGCACATTTCAGATGTCAAACACCAAGGTAAAGAAGTGTTCAGCACTCACTGAAAACTGTATGGTGAAGCAGCCAAATGCATTTCTCTGCAGAATAGGCCTGGGTGATTTTGTGATAGATAGTTGAAAACCAGTTTGATGACAACTGGTTCAAAATATTTGCCCGGATGATAAACCTTATGAAGCCAAGCCAGAATGCTTTTGTCCGTTGTTCTGACGGATTAGCTCTCCCCTGCCTCCTGCAGGGGGCAGCAAACCACAGAGCAGCCGTAGACTGGGAACTTCCTCTGGCGTCACTGCCATAAATTTTGCTTCTAGGCAGGCTGGCAGGTGCTGGGATCGGCATTCTGCCATGGGGTTATTCAGAGTTTAGAAAATAAATAAATAAACCTTGCACCACTTAAGCCTCTTCTTTCCCAAGTTTCCTGCTACAGTGGTACCTCGGGTTACATACACTTCAGGTTACATACACTTCAGGTTACAGACTCCGCTAACCCAGAAATAGGGCTTCAGGTTAAGAACTTTGCTTCAGGATGAGAACAGAAATTGTGCTCCGGCGGCGTGGCAGCAGCAAGAGGCCCCATTAGCTAAAGTGGTGCTTCAGTTTAAGAACAGTTTCAGGTTAAGTACGGACCTCCGGAACGAATTATGTACTTAACCTTAGGTACTACTGTATTTTTCTTTTTCCACACGCCACCCGTGTGTGTCTGCTTTCCCTTTCTCTTTCTCTGTGTGCTTGCATGTGTCTCCCCCCCCCTTGTTCTGCCTGCCTGCGTGTGCCTTCAAGGAAGCCCCTACGCCCCACATGAGCTGAAGTGGTATGGCTCATCTGTAGGGCTGGGCAAGGTATCTCAGCTGCTTCTTCCTTGCCTAAGGTGGGAAGAAGCAGCCAAGATACATTTCAGATATTATGATATATTATTATATCGCAGTATTTAGCTGCTGATGCATCACAATGCTGAAAACCAGATATTGCTCAGCCCTATTGGGGAGGAAATTCCACAACTTGGGGGCTGCCGCAGTTAAAAAAAAGTACCTGGTCTACTGACTCCTCTGAAGGGGATTGCTTGTTTTTATAATAGTATGTAAGCTGTTTTACTATCCCTCCTTTTCTTTTTTCTTTAATTGTATAATTATGTGTTGTGCCCTGGGACCTTAAAGGCAAAGTGCAGATAAACAGTCTTATAAATAAATAAGCAAGCAAGCAAGCAGGCATACATATACTTCTGGAAGCAGAGGCTAGCAGCCCAGTCCTATGCATATTTAGTCTGATACAAGTGCCTCAGAGTTCAAGCGCTTGTAACATTGCAGCCTGAGTGTCTCATGTCATGCAGTATAGTAAAACGGTGTTTAACTTTTCAGGGTGACTTTGTAGACCGAGGCTATTATAGCCTTGAGACGTTTACCTATCTTCTTGCCCTAAAAGCAAAATGGCCTGATCGCATCACACTTTTACGTGGGAATCATGAGAGCAGACAGATAACTCAAGTGTATGGATTTTATGGTAAGTTCTCTTCCTACCCTACCTTCAGTTTCATAGTTATAATCAACATAAACGCGTGATGAGTTGGCTTGTCCTCTTAGAAGCTGTAGAAGAAGGGTGCTGAGCCTCTGGCTCAGGGGCCAGATGTGGCCTCCAAGCCTCTTATGTTTGGACCTTAAGACTCACCCCGGGCCATCCAGCTCACCTTCCCTTCTTCACATCCTTATTGAGCCTTCTTGCCTGTCCTTTAACACTAACAATAACTCTTGCTTGTCTGGATGGAGGATAGAGAGGGGTGTGTTAATGTGTTCAGAAACTAGCCTCCTGTACAAAAGTAAACAAACGAACAACTCTAATTGCTCCACCTTCTTTTGCCTCTGATTCCACCCATCACTGGCTGTGGCTCCTGCAACTTTGCCAGACGTGAATGTGATCCTTGGGCTGAAAAAGTCCCTAGCCCTTCCTGTAGAGTTTCGAACATTTTTAGAAGGATTGTGAACAAGGGGTTTGTTGTTAAAACAAGCATAAGCTTCTGCTTTATAATGTAGGAAGCTGTCCTTAGAATCTTAGAGTGATGCGTAGTGCTAAGATCTAGAAATAGAGATTCTGTGTTAATTTTCCTCACAATATATTTTGAAGTGCACCAAAGAATCCTGGGAACTGTTGTTTGTTGAGGCTGCTAGGAATTGCTTTTCTGAGGAGTGAACTATAGTTCCCAGGATTCTGGCGGGGACACGACGGAATGAACAGTGCTTTAAAAATATGTTGTAATATGGACAACTGATTGGACCTGTATCTGCAACTGTGTGTGAAGGAAGAATATGGCTTAATTAGATTTGTCTAATGGAGTATTGGACTCAAAATGGAGCAGGTTGTTTGTGGGCACGCTGAGTGATGCTGGGCATGCAATTATATTTAATTTACTTTTTGAAAAAGACATATCTGTCAAAGTCTCACAATTGATGTAAAAATCATGTTCATCTGCTCATTGAGCATTTCTTTCTTCATGATAGATTTAAATGATTACACATTTTTTCAAGTTATTCAAGAAATGTGAACCAGTTAGGATAAAACTTTTTAAGTAGTTAAATCTGTTTTATAAGGTGGTTGTGATTATAATGAATTTTGGATGCAACCCAAATTAAATGAGTGATTAGGTGAACAGATAATGCTGAGTTTTCAGTCAACATGGGAGCTCCTATCTCCGCTGTTGTTCCTACAACCCGTCTAGTTTAGTCTGAGAAATTATGTTGACTAAAACATTATTCTCTTCACCTCTTTCCCCTGCTTCTTTCTCCAATAGATGAATGCCAAACCAAATATGGTAATGCTAATGCCTGGAGATACTGCACCAAAGTTTTTGACATGCTCACAGTAGCAGCGGTAAGGGTTTCTTTTAAGTGAATAACAAGTGACTTTCTGTCTCTGTTTCTCTAATTATACATTTACCAAAGGTTTTTTTTTTTTAAAAAAATTCAGGATTGTGGTCCTAATAACATCTTCGCCTTCTGTCTTTTTCCCCTTCAAGTTAATAGATGAGCAAATCCTCTGTGTGCATGGGGGCCTGTCTCCAGACATAAAAACACTGGACCAGATTCGGACTATCGAGCGCAACCAAGAGATCCCACACAAAGGAGCTTTTTGTGACCTTGTTTGGTCTGACCCAGAAGATGTGGATACCTGGGCCATAAGTCCCCGAGGTGCAGGCTGGCTGTTTGGGGCAAAAGTCACAAATGAGGTAAGAAAACCCAGTTTCCCAACCATGTCTCTGGCAGTGACTCTGGCCTGCAATCAGAAAGTATTGCCTGAGAAAGAGAAATGATGGGGAGTTTAAGACTGTGTTTGCCTCAGAAAACAGGTTTGCGTTTTGGGAACAGTTTCATTTTATGATTCTGTTTTTGCTTCACACAACTGTTGCATTTGATATCCTATTACTTGCACGAGGCAAGTTAAGACTGGGTGTGCCCATTCCATCTTATTCACGTTGCTGGGGGTACAAGTGCTAATAGTACTATTATTTTTATTATATCCCACCTGTTCTCCAAAGAGGTCAAGGTTACTAACATATGTGGTTCTCCCCCTCCTGATTTAATCCCCACCACAGCCCTATAAAGGGATGTGGGTGGTGCTGTGAGTTAAACCACAGAGCCTAGGACTTGCCGATCAGAAGGTCAGCAGTTCAAATCCCCGTGACGGGGTGAGCTCCCGTTGCTCAGTCCCTGCTCCTGCCAACCTAGCAGTTCGAAAGCACGTCAGAGTGCAAGTAGATAAATAGGTACCACTCCGGTGGGAAGGTAATCTGCATTTCTGTGCGCTGCTCCGATTCACCAGAAGTGGCTTAGTCATGCTGGCCACATGACCCGGAAGCTGTACACTGGCTCCCTCGGCCAGTAAAGCAAGATGAGCACTGCAACCCCAGAGTCAGCCACGACTGGACCTAATGGTCAGGGGTCCCTTTACCCTTTACCTTTACAGCCCTATGAAGTAGGTTAAGGTGAGAGGCTGAGACCCACCCAAAGGCACCCAGTGAGCTTCATGGCTGAGTGGATATTCAAACTCCCATCTTCTAGGTTCTTTTCCAACACACTGCTATATAGTATAAATCTTGTGCTTGGGGATATTTTATTGGAAAATACAACACTGGTGTAGGATGTCTGGATACAGTAATCAAAATGGTTGCACTTCATGTTACTTCATATTGAAAGTGCCTTAGTGCTGTGTCACTGCTGCCTAGTTTGGTTAACATATTCTTAAAGATTGCATTCGGCTTTCAGGATCACATTTTAAAAGCATCAACTCTTAAGGAGAAACTGAGAGTTTAAGGGGAGAGAACAAGAGAGTATTTGAAAGGAGACTTTAGTATGAGAGAAAGAACATCGCTGCCTCCTGCTCTGTGTCTTTGTGCTGGGCTTCTGAAGTGTTGCCATGGCTCCTTGTCAGTGGAATAGAATGCGTGTGCGTCCGTGCATGTGTGTGTGTGTGTGTGTGTGTGTGTGCGTGCGCGCGCGCGCACTACCTCCAACATTTTTACTGTAAATATTTTCCTTAACTTCCTTCCTTATTTTTTTGTTTACACCTTAGTTTGTCCATATCAACAACTTAAAGCTCATCTGCCGAGCCCACCAGCTGGTGCACGAAGGTTATAAATTTATGTTTGATGAGAAGTTGGTCACAGTGTGGTCTGCTCCGAACTACTGCTATCGCTGTGGAAATATTGCCTCAATCATGGTATTTAAAGATGTAAATACAAGGGAACCAAAGCTCTTCCGTGCAGTTCCAGACTCAGAACGTGTGATCCCCCCAAGAACAACCACACCGTATTTCCTCTGAGATGTGGCTTTGCCCTTTTCTTTTGTGACATACCCTTTTAGCACTTTGCTGCTGAAATGCTGCCTCTTGCCTTTTATATACTTAAATTATCTAAATGTGTTGTATATTGTCAATAGGGGTGCATATTTAAATCTCTCTCCCTCCTCTTATCCCTACCTTACCTTTCTTGCCAGCTTTTGAAACGTCTCTGAGCACCCGCCTACCTACCTACCTGTTTTGTAGTACTTGTGATTTTATTTTTAGTTCACTTCTTTTTTTCCAAAAAACATAGGAACATAAATTTTCCCTTTAATGAAATAAATCTGAACAGCAAAACATCAGAACTAGTCTGATCTTTCATTCAGGGGGTTGACTTTGGGGAGGCTATTGTTTTTAATAAGCTCTTTAAAAATTTCAGCAGCAAAGTTGTATTTGGTGTGCATGATGGGACTCTCCGAGCCCTGCTAGTGAGTACATTTCCAAGATGTAAAAAGAATGTCCTGGTTTATATTTTGCTTTGTCAGCATAAATAAATGGTGTTAATGGCTGCCCCTGATCTCCCTGCACCCGTTGCTTTATTTTTTTAGGATTTAAACTAAAATGCAAAACCTCGTACAGGTAATCAAATTTGTACAACGAAATAATTGTTCTGATTTTTCTCAGATACTTTGTCTTTTTAATAAAGTCATAACTCAGTCTCTAGGTTAAGCATTCAAAATAAAGCCCTACATTGTTGATGTGAATTCATGTCTTTTCATTCTCCCCACCCTCTTTTCACAAAGAAATTTCATATGTGTGGTTATGGTTTGATTGGTAGAATGTTTGGATTCTGCTAATACAGGACTTCCTTTTCCTTAGCTAAATTTCCACATAGCAGCCCCTGATTTTCAGGTGTGTCAGAGCCATCAGTTGTACAAGGAAGTAAACAACTTTTAATAAGAAAAAGTGATACCTAGGCATTTGTGTCCCTGGATGTTTTAAATTATATGGCCCACAGAAGGATCTGACTTGGTTGCTTAATATGTACAGTAGTAATATTATGCAACCAAGTCAGACCCTTCTGTGGGCCATATAATTTAAAACATTTAGGGGTTATAAAGCTGTAAGTTGTGATATAGTTGAATGAGTTGAACTGCTGAAAGGCAATGAGACTTGCACCATGCATGCTTAATACAAGCATTAGATGCATTAATCTCAGTTCACCTGTCCCATCTAAATGCAGGGCCCTCTTGTCACCTGATGTAAATTACAGCTTTGGAGTGTGGCTAGTACTGTTATCTAGTACATAAACTGTCCCCTTGACACTGCCTTTTAATCAGGTATTTCTGATACACTGAAATGTTTGCTTCCAGGCACCAGAATACAACTGGGTTGCTTTCATTTGGAGAGCTTGTCTAAAACATTTGGTAGAAATACTTGTATGCCGGAGTTTGCTTTTGTTTCAATCGTGTGCTTTTTGCTCTCACTGGAGAATGCCCACACTTTCGATTTCCAAGTTCCTCCTTGTTAATAGCCCTTTCTGGTATCACATCAGTAGATGTTCAAATTCAACCAAGATACAAATATTCAAGCACAAAGTATAAATATTCACTTTATATCGCTTTTACAAATCTTTTTCAAATGACGAAAGTTACCTTAGCTACACCAAATCCACTAATTCTACAAATGTGGTCAAGCTGTTTTTGCGGATGGACCCACTCCTCTCTCACAAGTCGGTCTTTATGGTTGCCTTGACCACTGCTTCCTATTTATGTGTGTGACCTTTTGCTTCTCTGCTGTACTTCGCAGCTTGCCTCTCATCAACACTGATGAGCTAATAGCTGTGGAAAATATCTATGACTTCCGCTTAAGTGAACAATTTGGTATATGAGACAGTGATGAGATATTGATCCTGGTAACAAGGATGCATGGCTATGTGCTTACAGGACCTATGCATAGCTTCTTCTTTTTTTTTTTTTTAAATTAAATTAAATTTCTTTTTTCTCATTACAAATGTACTTATAACATACAGTTTACATAATGTCCCTCCCTCCCTTTGGACTTCCCCCAACTTCTATTTCTGATTTATTATCCTCATTATTGTATTCTGCTATTTTCTACAAATATCATATTTTTCCTTTTATTACATTATTTGTTCCCTATCCATAAAATTGTGAACGTTTATTTAAGTCCTACCATCAAGTCAATATTCTTTCTTTGTTTCTGCAAATATAAAGGGTTCCCACTCTTTTTCAAAATCCTTATTGTCCTTTTCCCGAAGTCTGTCTGTCAGCTTTGCCAACTCCACATAATATACGTGGCTTCTTAATAGTAGAGCCCTGCTCTGCATTGTGGACTGCTGCTTTAATCTTATTCCCTGTGTCAATATATTTTAAAATTTATTTAAAAGCCTTTCGTTAACTGCTAAATATTTACACATCTCTTTAAGTGGTATACAAAAATACAACAATAAAACAGTATCCTGAAAACAGATGTATCCAAAGTTAGCTCTCTTAATCAATGTGGGTTCCTTAATTTCAATACGTCTTAGAATCATAAAATTGTAGAATCAGAATAGAAGGGACCCTGACGGTCATCTAGTCCAACTCTCTGCAATGCAGGAATCTCCGCTGGATTATACTTGGCAGATCACCATCCAAACGCTTAGAAACCTTTAAGGAAGGAGAGTTCACCACTTCTCATGGGAGTCTGTTCCACTGTTCATTAGCTCTTACTCTCAGAAAGTTCTTCCTGATGTTCAGTTGAAATCTCCTTTCTTGCAACTTGAATCCATTGGTTCATGCCCTAGACACAAGCAGGATAAAACAAGCTTCCTCTATATGACAGTCCTTCAGCTATTTGAAGATGGCCATTATATCTCCTCTCAGTTTCCTCTTTACCAGGCAAAACATACCCAATTCTCTCATCTATTCCTCATAAGGTTTGGTTCATCGTCCTCTGCACACGCTCAGATTGTTAATATCCTTTTTTAATTGTGGTTCCCAGAACTGGTCACAGTACTGCAGGTGTGGTCTGATTTCTGTTGATTGGGACCCTACTGTTGATGCAGCCTAGAATCGCATTAGCTTGATTTGCTGCTGCATCACACTGCTGACTCATGTTAAACTTGTGGTCTACTAAGACCCCTAGATCCTATTCACAGATACTGCTAGTAAGCCAGGCGTCCTCCATCTTATATTTGTGCAGTTGGTTCTTCCTGCCTAAGTTTAGAACCTTACATTTGTTCCTATTGAAACTGATTTGTTAATTTGGGCCCAGTTCTCCAGTCTGTTAAGGTTGTTTATAGTCATACCTCGGGTTGCGAACGTGATCCGTGCGGGAGGCGTGTTTGCAACCCACAGCACCGCATCTGCGAGTGATGTGCTTCTGCGCATGCACGTGATGTCATTTTGCGCTTCTGCGCGAGCGCCGAGACCTGGAAGTAACCCGTTCCGGTACTTTTGGGTTTGACGTGGTTAGCAACCTGAAAATGCGCAACCCGCAGCATTTGTAACCCGAGGTATGACAGTAACGATGTTGAAAAAGAATGGACCCAGGACAGAACCCTGCAGTACCCCATTTAACATTTATTTCCAGGATGATGAGGAAATGTCAGTGAGCATTCTTTGGTTTCCATCAATCAAACAGCTACAAATACACCTAACAGTTACCTTGTACAGTCCACATTTTACCAGCTTCACAAGAATATCATGGGGGACTTTGTCAAAACACTTACTGAAATCAAGATAAACTATGTTCACAACATCCCCATGAACCACCAAGCTTATAACTACAGTGGACCCTCCAGATACGAATTAAATTTGATTAGGGGTCCGTCCGCAACCCGAAAAGTCTGTAGGCAGAGGCACCGCTTCTGCACGCAGCATGATTGAGTGCTTCTGCACACGTGCGGCATGCAGAGCGCTTCTGCGCATGTGCGCGGGGTGAAACCCGGAAGTATACACTTCCAGTTTTGCCATGTTCGTAACCCGAAAATTACGTATCCAGAGCGGTACGGAACTAGAGGGTCGACTGTATATATATAAAACAGATTTGTATCGCATGAGTTGTTTTGAGAAACTCATGCTGGGTCTTAGTAATCACAGCACCCTTTTCTAGGTGCTCACAGATTGACCATACAGTCATACCTCCACGAACGTCCACCCCCTCGATCATCCATTTCAGCGGACATCTGAGGCAAACCCAGAAGTACCGGAACGGGTTACTTCTGGGTTTGCCGCTTTGCGCATGTGCAGAAGCGCTAAACCGATACACACTCAGAGCGACGCTGTCAAGTGTCTCTTGTTGAGCGTCCGGGGCTCCGGAATGGATCCTGGACACTTGATGAGGTACCACTAATTATCTCTTGTAGGACCTTTCCTGTTATTGACGTCAAGCTGACCGGTTGGCAGTTACAGTACCTGGGGCTTATTTCTCCCCCTTTTTGAAGAAGATTGAGACAACATTTGCCCTCTAGTCTGCAGGGACCTCACCTGTTGTCCAAGAGTTCTCAAAGATTATAGACCAGGGGTCAGCAACCTTTTTCAGCCATGGGCCGGTCCAGCATCCCTCAGACCATGTGGTGGGCTGGACTATATGGGGGGGGGGAAATGAACGGATTCCTATGCCCCACAAATAACCCAGAGATTTAAATAAAAGGACACATTCTAATATTGTAAAAACACCAGGCAGGCCCCACAAATAACCCAGAGATGCATTTTAAATAAAAGGACACATTCTACTCATGTAAAAACACGCTGATTCCCGGACTGTCCATGGGCCAGATTGAGAAGGCGATTGGTTCGCATCTGGCCCCCAGGCCCCTGTTATAGACACTGAGATTACATCCACAAGCTCTCTTAGTACCCTTGGATGCAGCTCCTCAAACCCTGAAGATCGGAATTCATTTAAATTAGGTGTTCCCTTACCACATTTCCTCCTATATTGGGCTGCAGCTCTCTCCTTGCATTGTTTATTTTTTTTATCACCAGGTTGGGCACTGTTTTCCTTTTGGGTGGTGAAGATGGAGGCAAAGTAAGTGTTGAGTAGTTCCACCTTCTCTCTGTCACCCAAAGAATTTTCCATCTCCACGCAATGGTCCTACTACTTGCTGCTTCTACTTAGTTGGATATAAACAGTATTATGAAAACAGAAATTTAGTAATAAGAGAGAGCTTGTCGTTCAAGGAAAGCCTGTGCAGATAGAATATAGAATAAAATATGTTGGCGTTTGTGGTAGGTTGGAGTACTTTCTGGGGCTTTCTGAATTGAAGTCAATTACTAACTTCCATTTTCACTTGTACAATACTGCAAATGATTTATGTTGCTGTATATCTGCTGTGACGCTTGTAATGTCCTTTATAATTGTGGTGTTCGTACGGAGCCCCCGGTCATCTCACGGACTGTTGACCCGTACGCTACTAATCCGCTGCCACCAACCAGGTCCTCCCTGGTAAATCACTTAGTCTGAGTCAGGTTCTTAAGTTAACAAAGAAGAGTGTAGTTTATTGCAAACACAAATAAGCTTTAACTGCATTCAAACGTTGTTACTCTTTACCTTCTTAGTCTTATTTTATCCTGTCTCTAACTCTTCTACCTCCCCTCACACAAGAACCAACTGCACTAACTGTCTCTCTATTTCCAACTGTCTGCCAACTGCTTTCCCAACCAACCAAAACTAACCCAAACCTCAGGCTGAGCCCTTTTATAAGCAGGTAGGCTCCGCCTCTGGCTTTTCTATTGGTCTACCTGTTAACCCTCTCTCTCTCTATACAGACATTTTCAAACAAACGGGCAAAGCCACAATAATAATTTTTAAAATTGTAGCTACCGAGTTATTGTCATTAGGATCCTATGGACAACCCAGTTTGAAGCAGCTGTTTTCTCAAAATCTTCACAGTGTAAATGTGTGTGGGTGTACACAAGAAACTGTAATTACAGTACATAATGACTAATGTGTGTTTTTTTTAATAGGGAGGTTTTGCACAATACTTATTTATGATAATTTAAGTATTTTATTGCTGTTTTGTTGATTGTTTTAAAGGTGTGGGGTGGAATCTGAGATTGTACTTTAATGGAAGCCTACAGCTTCTTAATATTTTTTGGATATTGCAATCTATGCCCACTAAGCAGCATATTGAGAGCACTCTTGTTCAAGACCTGAATATTTCTTTTGAAAAACACAGTGGAAATGGATATTGCCCTCACACTGCTTACAAAAAATATATGCCTTAATTCTCCCCCATTCTGAAACATAACTATGGACTAGCAATGTTTGCTCTTCTTCCTGTGGATTATTTTTAAAGAGTGTGCACACACACAGATGCAGTAATACCTGCCCATGCTCCAAGAATGGAAAAATATAGCGGAGGAGTGATTAAGATGGGAAGTATTCCCAAACAGCATGAATATATTCTGTCAAGCTCTTGCTACTGGTGTGGATGCCAAATGGAAGAATAGCAATGAATATGAATATGAATGACTTAGAAACTGGAATGTGAGGACACTAGTGTCCCAGTCACCTGCACACAAAAATAGGATCCAAACAATCCATTTGTGCAATAACTCCCCTTGTATGGAAGCAACCATAACCTGGCATTTGTTGTAAATAATTTGCCAAGCTTGATTATATATTTTTTTTAATGTAGATGTACACTGAGTGATTTGAGAGACTGAAGTGTAACAGTACAGTCATACCTCAAGTTACAGACGCTTCAGGTTGTGCGTTTTCAGGTTACGGACGTGCCAAACCCCGGAAGTACCGGAATGGGTTACATCCAGATTTTGGCGCTCACCCATGCGCAGGAACACTAAATCACACTTTGTGCATAAGCGCCAAATCGCAACCTGCGCGTGCACAGATGTGGTGCTGCGGGTTGTGAACATGCCTCCTGCACGGATCAAGTTCGCCACCCGAGCGTCCACTGTACTTATTTTGCAGGCCCCTTGAAATGAAACTGGCTTGACCAGCTTCCTAGACCTGCAGTGATTCCCCTGCCTCCCACCCTCCCCTGCCTCCTGCCTAGGGATTTGCAATATGATGCATTGAAAACAAAGCAGACTGGCTGGATTTATTTTTTAAAATGAAGCTGATTGGAGAGAAATTGAAACAAGCAAAATGTGAAATGAATTGAAGTTGAATTGGACCGAGATAAATTGACCTGGGTGTTGGCCATTTTGAAAAGGGCCAAAGTTCAACAGAGAAACCGGAGTGAATTGAGGTGAAAGTGAATCAAGTTCTCGCAGCTGTTTATATTAAGAGATTAGGCAGATTAACAAAACCGCATTGTGGCATATGAATTGAGGCCGCGGACACGCATATGCACCTTTTAATTCGAATCCCAAATCGAAGTGGCACCGAAGGGAAGGGGGCATAGCTGACAACTTTCGGATTTGAAAATAAGGGATCAGTAGCTTCACCTGTCCCGGGGACAGTCTACAGGATATCGAACAATCCGGGATAGCACCGGGAAACGGCGCTGGAATAAGGGAATTTTCCGCAAAAAAAGGGAAGGTGGACAGCTATGGGAGGGGGCGAGAGCGATAAAAAAGCTGCTCCGAGCAGGGAAGGTGGTTGCGTTTTGAGACCACGTGGGTAGGACCGGCTCGAGGCGGAGTGACGCAGAGCGAACGGGAGCTTCGCCTCTTCGCTCTTTCTCGCCCTCCGCCCTCGCCGCAGGCCAGGCCCCGCCCAGGGGGTGTGTTGGCCGCGCCTGTCAGTCGGCCCCGCCCTCGCCCTGGCAGGCGGGCGGGCGGGGTTTCCTTTTCCGAGCAGTGCTGTCCTGAGGAGGGAAGTGTAGCCTCGGCGGCGGCGGCGTGCGTGGCTGTGGCGGCGGCGCCTCGGGAGAGCGCCCGGCTGCCGTCCGGCTCAGCTATGGCGCGGAGCTCGCTCTCCTCGCGCTTCCGCCGCCTCGACATCGATCAGTTCGACGAGAACCGCTTCGTGGAAGAGCCCGACGGCGCCGATGCGGGGAGCGGGGCCGGCGCGGCGGAGGCGGAGGGAGGAGCCGGCCCGGAGGTGGAGGCGGCGCTGCGGCAATATCCTTTCTCGGCCCGAGCGAGCGACCCCGGAGGCCCCTCGATGTCGCCCACCCTTGACTGGCAAGGCGCCCTTCCAGGGTTTCAGGCAGCGGGGTGGGGTGGGGGTGTCTGTCTGTCTTCCAACCCTCCCTAGAGATGCCGTTGGGGATTGAACTGGAGACCTTTCGCGTGCAAAGCATGTGCTGTGCCACTCAGCTGTGGTCCACCCCCATTAGAGATAAAGTGAAATGCTAGTGCTGAATAAAGATGTGCTTTTAAATACAGAGTCAGACCGTCGGTCCGCCTAGTTCAGTGTTGTCCGCACGGACTGGCAGCAGTTCTCTAATAGGGTTTGAGGCAGGGGGATCTCTCCCATCCTTACCTGGGGATGCTGTTGAGGGTCCAGCTAGGGCCCTTCTGCATGCAAAGCTAATGTTCTGTTGTTTGAGCAAGGACTGCTAAATAAAAAAGGGACTAGGAAGCTGCCTTATTCTTTTTTCCCTGTGTGCCTTGGGCATTGCTTCTCTTCAGCCTCCCCCTATTCCCCCCCCTACCCGTACTCTTTTGGAGATCCCTTTGTTTTTGCCCACTTTTGTATCTGTGTGCCTCAATGCCTTCATTTCCTGCTACTCTCTCCCCAGTGTGCTTTGGGGCATTTCTCTGCTGCCCACCTTTCCCCCTCTTCTCCCATATGGGCCATTACTTCTCATCTCTATTCTCTTCCCTGCTCTTTTTCATGGGGCATTATTTTTAAACCCTTTTCTCCCCATGTGCCTGGGTGCTTTCATCTTTCCCACTTCTTCTCTTCCTCCTTCCCATTGCCTTTGTATTAATCTGTGAAAAAACATTAATTTTATCCAGAACAGGGATTCTCCTTTAAGCGCAATGTGAATTGAGGGAGCACCTCATAATGTCTTTTACCATATAGGGGAAGGACTGTAGCTCAGTGGTAGTCTTTGGTTTGCATGCAAAGTGTCTGATATTTGCCCTCTGACATCTCTAGGTAGGACTAGGACGGAACCCAGTTTGAAATCCTGGATATCTGCTGCAAGTCAGTGTGGACAGTACAGAGAATAATGGACTCAGTAATGGGTACTGACTGTTTGAAGGCCACTGTGCTAGATTGTCCTCCTCTGCCTGATCTTTCCTTCCCTGATAGATTCTAAGGAGTTGGTTGTATCTCTTGTTGTAGCTGCTTTTATGGAGAAGGCACCATTCTTTTATTTCTCCCCCCTCCCTGGAATATTTCTGTCCACTTCACTGTTTATCATTCTCTCTCTTCGAGCAACTGCCACTGAGGAGGAATGTAGACTTTGCAAGATCAGGCAAGTGCGTAGTTAGCCATTTACCCTACTGTGAAACTCTGGAAAGCCTTGAGAAGATATTCATTCTCCTAAGCACCTCATCTCTGACTTCCCCCTTTTGGAATTGGCATATCCTGTCACAATTTGCTTCACATCGAAACACTGTCTGTCCTTTTGTCCAGTAAGATATATAGAGTTTCTATCCAGTGTTAGTGCTACACCCATTGAAATTAATGTGCATGTCACTCTCGGTTCATTCATTTCAGTGGATCTGCTCTGAGCAGAACTTAGTTGTGCACAACCCTTAGCTTCCTATGATTTCATTTAGTGGGGGGAGGGAGTCCTTTACCTAGTACAATGGTACCTCAGGTTACAGATACTTCAGGTTACAGACTCTGCCAAGCCAGAAATAGTACCTCGGGTTAATAACTTTGCTTCAGGATGAGAACAGAAATTGCGCCATGGTGGCAGCGGGAGGCCCCTTTAGCTAAAATGGCACTTCAGGTTAAGAACAGTTTCATGTTAAGAACGGACCTCCAGAACGAATTAAGTTCTTAAACCGAGGTAACACAGTAATGGACTTCATAATAACCATGTTTTTCTTCCATCAGAGGGTCTGGGTAGTCCTCAGGGGTGCTCATCCTTTTTTAAGAAGGCAGAGGTTGAAAAGGGAGGGGTATGGATGGAGCTGGCATTTGAAAATTGCCACGGGTAGGGTGAAGCAGCCTCTAGTGAAGGAACTGTCTTAAGGGTTGGTCCTTAGTGCCTGTAGCCTTCTGGAAGTTGCTTTACTTGTAGTGGTTGCTGATTGTAGCCATTCGTGTCTAGTCATTTCAAGGAGAGGCAGCTTGGGTCTGGAAAATTGTGTGAATGATCTGAGGAGCTTCAGATACCTGCAGAAACACTGTCTGAAAAATGGGTGTGTGGGCATCTGAACAGGCTCTGTTGGGGAAGGGTTATGAGTGTGTAGAGAGGCCAGGTGATGTTGCAGGGCAGGTCACCATGGTATGAGGTTAGCCCTACCCCGCGGCTTTCCACAATGTGTAAGCAATTAAAAACATGCGTAAGGGTCGTGAGGCATGCTTCCGTCATGCATGGAATCAGGTTTGGCAAGAAGGCACTTGCCTTACTGGATCTCTGAAGGGTGCTGGTGACAGGGGCGGGCTTGTTCGTGCCAGCCGGAATTGGCAAATGTGGCCCTGCCCGTGCCTAATGGTGAAATGGGAGCCTGTGCTTTCTGGAATGAGGAGCAGAAAGTCCAGTTCAGAGACCAACAGGTCAGGAAGCTATTGCTTCTGTCATTTCCAGGAGAGAAAGAAAGATGTTAAAATATGAGTGTGTGCTTTTGCTCCAAAAAAAGATGTTGAAATGTAACCAGAGCTGAATTGATGCAGCTCTGTCTTGGACAGTGCTTGCTGAGAGACTGAAATAATGTATTTAAAGTGTGACCTTGTACCGTCTGTAATATTCCAAGGAGGCCAGTGACAGCTGACGCACTACAAAAGACAGGAAAGGCCAGCATGTTACAGAATCAATAGTATTATCAGCTCTTTCATGGGTTCAAGCAGTATATTTGCTGCTGGGTTTGTCCTAGCTGCTTGCTTGCTTTCTCGCTCTCAGTAGTTGGCATGTGTATCTTTCCAGCAAGAATAACCCCATAGATTCAGAAGTATAAGCTTTATGAGATGAAGGGGATGTGACTCACAATGGCAGAATTATGAACAGAAGTGTTAAATGCTTTGAGATTCTCAAGATGAGATGCTTTGAAACAGTATTGTTCATGCTTCTAATGATGACTCTCCCAGGTGTGGCACCTCTTGGCTTTCTCTACCTTTCATCGCCTTTGCCATTGGATTTCCATAAGTTGTTCTCTTGGTTAAATGGAACACACTAGTCTCTGCACTTAAATATTGTTATTCTTTGCTGAGAGTAGGCTGTGCAGTTGGTAGAAGCATATTTCTGCTTGGCTGAAGGAAGTCCTGTGAACTCTGTATGAAAGCAATTTCCAGAGCTTGGGTTCCTGCTTTGGATAGGTGCCTTTTTAATTTTTAGGTAGCTGTTACTTATGCCAGAGTCTGAAATCCAAAGTTAACTGCATCCTTGTACAGTGGTACCCCGCAAGACGAACTTCCCTATGGGCTTGCTTCGCAAAATGAAGCTTGCCCCGGGGACAGCGAGTCTTCTCTTTTGAAGCAAGGGGCTGCGGGGAGATCGCTTCTCCCCACTGCCCCTTGCTTCAAAAGAGGTCCGGGGACAGCGGGAAGAGCTTCCCAGGGTTTTTTAAACTGCTGGGGGTGGGAAGAAAAGCCCTTGTCGTCGTCCCCCCAGCCTTCAGAAGAGGTCGGGGGACAGACTGTCCCTGGACCTGGTCTGAAGGCGGTTTCCCTAGGAACGCATTAATTGATTTTCAATGCATTCCTATGGGAAACCGTGCATCGCAAGACGAAAAAACCGCAAGACGAAGAGACTTGCGGAACAAATTAATTTCGTCTTGCGAGGCACCACTGTAGATAACAAGAATTACAAATCAACATGATTGTTTTTTCACTCCTTCTCATTTTGTTGTTTAAAGCTGTGGTTTACAAACTTATTTCTGGGATTCCAGGAGCCCCTCCACAAGATTAGTAATTTGGGGGTGGGGGTGCTTCCTGAAAGATTGGTTAACTAACAAACTATCTTCCCCTGCGATGTACAGCCTTAGGTTTTTGTGGGGCTACAGTGATGCAGCACATGGTTACAGTGCAGTAACCTTTAGGATTATCTGCAAAGCAAATGTATTCTGCACCAGATATGAATGGGGTTCTTTTGCAGACAGATCTGCATGGAAGGTATTCCCTGTAGAGGTGTGAAGTTTGAAAAACATGGGTTTGCTGCCGGTGAGGGTAGTGTTGTAGTGTTTGAAATTAGCCAGCTGCATTTTGCACCTGCCTGTTGGCCACTTGCAACCTGACATCTTCACCATCTGGAGGTGCACGCCTGGGGATCATTGGCTCTTGACTGTTTTCACACACCAATACCACATCCTGTAGAATTCTATCAGTTATATTTTATCTGCACAATCAGAATGAATTTCAGGAACCAAAATGCTTTTTCTGTGCAGCCTGAGCTGAAGCAGTGAACAATGTTATAATTATTTGTAGCTTGTCTTCACTTACCCCACCCCACTGCCCTGCTCACTGTTGTGAAGAATATTCTTATGTTATGAATGGTCCATATCACCATTAAGAAAAGAGATAGGAATAGGCCAATACATATGTTGACTGTCCCTGGATCAAGTGACTTTTCTTCTTTAAGTTCTCAAAGCTTTTAACCTAGCTCAAGGTTGTCCTCTAAACTAGCCAGATATTTAACTGATAATCAATCAATCATAGTCAGTCCAAAACTGAAAAATAAGACTTTTGAGATATCTTGCCCAAAAATGGCAATTAGACATTCCGTTTTGGAGGCGGAAACCTTGGTTTAAGGAGCCATTTGGTGCCTAATTTATATATTTGAGTTTCTAACACTAGGTGAGTGTTGTGGATGATTTAGAGTCTATTCTTCATCCCTTAGTGAATGAAACAAGACATTTTGGGTGGTGTTCTTCCAGGATTTGCCAAGTTGTGAAATCACCATTACTGGTGAATTAAATCAAACCATTGAGAGTTCATATGAAGGAAAAGAATATTCCACTCCCTGCTGTTTTCTCTATTCAATGAATGAATAGAGTTAAACTGGTATAAAGATGATCAGAATAACTCTGCTGCCAACCACCGAGGGACATAACCCAGATTGTTCCTTTTATTAAGAGGTCAATGCCTTTTAAATTTGAATTCTGTAACATGCATAGGTCACACAGGCTTTTTCTGTGCTGCTAGCATATTTGGATGTCTTGTCTCATTTAGTCTGTACAAAAAAATCTTTACCGCTTACTGTAACCAGAGGTTTTCACTTCCACCCTTGCCTGCAAATTCATTTGCAGTGTATAACTTTGGTGATTAGATTGAAGGAATTCCTAGTCTCCCAGCAAAACTGGTCTGTGTACTGGGATGTGACAGTGAATTAGAATTGTGGTGCTGAGGAGTAGGGTTGTGTATTTGCTATTTTAAAACCTTGAGTTTAATCTTCCAAACTGGTGTTCTGAAACCTGACCTTTAGCACCTTGCTCAAAATGTTTCTATGGTAGCTTTACTTGTTTTGTGAGAGACAACAGTACAAGAAAATT
This sequence comes from Podarcis liolepis, assembly GCF_965112155.1. Taxonomy (NCBI): domain Eukaryota; kingdom Metazoa; phylum Chordata; class Lepidosauria; order Squamata; family Lacertidae; genus Podarcis; species Podarcis liolepis. The sequence goes on along the minus strand of NC_139570.1, from coordinate 38,922,377 downwards.
TGAAAGATCCTGTGTTGAGAAGAAACAGGTGTCAGGTAGTTGAGAAGATTGCATAGGTAGGCAGTGGAACTCACCTTAGCAACTGCCTCATGCATATTGAGGAAATCACTTATCTTCTTGCTACTGTCTAGCTGCAAATGTTCTAGTTAGAAGCCTAAGACCAACTAAGAAGGTTGAGCAGTCTTCAGTTTCTTGTAGCTACTTTTAAATTTGGAGGTGTGGTGTTCATGTGGGGTGCTGGGTATATTTGAGGAAAGTGAGTGTGTGCCCTAGTCCATCTCCCACCACCATTCAGCTGAATGGACATTTGAGACTGCTTCCCTGAAAGGCAAAAAATAATAATAAAAAAATAGCCTTAGTTGCTGTGTAGGCTGCTACTTGCTCACTGGTTTCAAGGCTGGAAGTCCTCTTATAAGTGTGCCATCCATGAGACTGGTTGCAGGCTGTTTAGTTTTCTTTTTGTGTGTGTATGTGGTGGAAACATGTGTTTGTGTGTGTAGACAGGTCTTTGCAAGTTTAGCAGCCCTAATTCATTTTAGTGAAAGGTTTGAATTTTGTATGGGTTTAAATTCCTTGCAGCCACTGGTAACACCAGCTCGCTGCTGCTGTGAGTTCAGTCTTACTCATTTCAGTTAAGTAAAGACAACCATAAAAAATAAGGGGCGCTTTTAATCTTTAGTGTGTTTGTGGAGATTTAATAATAAATGCAGCCTTTTTGTCTACTGTTCCCTTGGTGTCTTTTCTGATTCCTTGGTATCCTGGCAGCCGCATAAGTAGAACATAATATTATTATCATTTTAAAGAAGGAGAAAGATTAACAAAATCAGATTTGTTGTAATAATGGGAGAGTTATACTGATAAGTTCCAAGGATGTCTGAGACATCAGGTTTCCTTGATCTGATGGCTCTGTCGCTTCTGCTTTGGATGATAAAGGGTTTCCTGTCAACTATAATGTGAAGTTTCTTTTAATAAGTGTAGAGGAGATTGACCTTGGCACGGGAGGAGGCCTTCCTTGCAATCAGTGACGCTTTGTGTGATGGAGATTCTAATGGACTCCTTGTGGAGTAATTTCAGGGCAACAAAAAATGAAAGGCACTAAATAATGTTCATCGCATGGGAGAGGGGAGCAAGTTCTAATTTTGGAAGACTGGTTCCAGCTTCAATGTTTTTCCTTTATTTGCTTGATAAATGAAGTGTCTTGTGGGGCATCTTTGCCTGCCTCACACACACTCAACAGATGCCCATTTCTGTAACTGGTGAATTAGAGATTGTAGTGGCAGAAGCCAGGTTGTCAGCATTTCCTTTACTAGAGGGAATTGTAGGCTGCCTGGCAATGGTTGGGTTTCCTCAGGGTTGGTCAGTGCCCAAATTGATGTCCTTGGGTCTAGCTAATGTGTCACTGTGCAGCGAGTGCTGAGAGACCCTGGTTAAATTTCCAGGCCTAGTACAGGGTGCTGGTTTTGTGTGTGTTGTGTGGGTCAGCTCAGTTGCTTTAGTTCCTTGACTTATGTGGCTGCACAGGTGATATGCTCAGAGCTTTCCATGCGGCTTTACAGAATTCTCCTGTCAACACAAAGAACCATGCAGCAAAGGTAAGTTGAATCCTGGAGAAAGTCATTGTTTTGATAATCAGAAATGCTTAGAATCTGGAGACCTTCTGGTTACAAACACTAGAATGTAAGTGCCTGTCTCCCTAATTGCTCACCAGTGCCTGGCTGGGGGCACCCCATTTTTTGTATTGCTCTTTTTTTTAAAAAAATACAAGCCATAAAAAATGTATTACATAAACAAATTCCACATTGCCTTGAAGAGGAAGAACAAGAGTCATCTTAAATCCTTCAAGAGCATCTTTCCAGAGATTGTGTTACAGTTACGCTTAGTTGTGGTAGTGTAAGTAATGAAGCTACTCCGTATATCTTCATAAATGCCATCTTCCACCGCTTCCTGATGCCACAGCTCCAACATATTGGGGGCATGGTGCTTCCCAATGTCCTGCAACTACCCTTCCGCTTTTTTATCTCTAGATCTTCATTCACTGCCCTGTTGACCCCATAAGGTCAATAGTGACCCCTTTGGGAAAGACTGATCTAGTGTGTTTTTGGTAATATGAAAAGACTTGTTTCTGGATCCTGTCTTTGCTGTTAAGTGAGTTCCTGGGAAACAGCTGGTGTCGGTTGGGTTGTATTTGCAGTCTTATTCTTCTCTTGTTGCCTGTCTCTCCAGGAGCGGGCCCAGGAAGTGGTGCTGAAGGTTCTGACCTCCTTTAGAGGCAGCGAGATTGAGCAAGCTGTGAACTCCTTAGACAGCAACGGTATTGACTTGTTAATGAAGTACATTTATAAAGGATTTGAAAAGCCAACAGAAAATAGCAGTGCAATACTACTCCAGTGGCATGAAAAGGTAGGTGATTTCTCTCCCAGCTTGGAGGTCCTAATCCATGTGGTTCAGCAGGTCGGGTCTATTTTTGAAGGGCCAGTGACCTGTCACTGCCCACCTGTACAAAACACTCTTGCCTGCAAGAGGATGAGGATTGGGGCGAGGCAGGGAAGGGGCTCTTGAGAAGTGTAATCTATGGAGGGATGAAAATGCAACATACAAAATTAGAGTTGATGGCAAGAAAGACATAAATGTTGTACCAGCCTTTCTGTTAGTGACTTTTCCAGGGTTGGCAGTGCAGCGATACTCAATACTTGCCTCTCAAGAGGTGCAGATGTACCAGTGGGCGGGTTGGGGACGGACGACTTTTGTGTTCTCATGACAACATGAAACCTGTTTCTGCTTGCTTTCGTTTCCAATGGAAACGAAAGCTTATGCCCAAAGTGGGCTGATGTTGCAGGGATGGGGAGTGTGGAATTTGTGAAATGAGATAGCTTAGAAAGAAGAGTTTCTGTGTGGCCTGCCAGGCTCAGAGCAGCAAGGAGTTTCCAAGAGAGGTTTGGTACAGTGCCTGGCTTGGGCACCATTGTTTGCACCACTCCACAGGGCTGTAAGTGCAAAGAAAAGAAGCCTGCCTTGTGCTGCGGTTTCTCACAGCTTCCAAGAGCAAATTCAGTCACCTGAGGGTAAGAAGCTGCACCTGCCCAAAGCCATTACAACTGTAGGGTTATGGAGGCTAGCCTTGCTTATGGTTTCCCCATCCCATGTGCACAGAAGACTCGGAATGAAGACTAGCAGAAGCTCCCATCCTCAGCTATTCAAGCACAGCATTCTCCCTATCTTATTGCCTGGCCTGGGGTAAATGGATTCATAGAGCCAAAGGGCTAACAATAAGGGGGGATCAGTGAATTCTACATAAAAAAGCAACATTAAAGTCAGCAGAAAACTAATGGGTTCTTCTCTCCCCCCCCCCACCTCAAAAAAGAAAAGAAAAAAGAAATAGCAAGAGAGATTGATATAGCCTGGTTAGTCAGCCCATGAAATTAACTGGTCTTACATGAAGAGGTGGTGGGCCTTTTTTAGAGGTTCTGCAGATTGGGTGAGCACAAATGCTTATCACTCACTGCCTCATTTGCTGGGGTGGACTTGAACTGGCCCATAAACTAACTTTTCTTTCTCTTCCTGTCGCAGGCATTAGCAGTAGGTGGCCTAGGCTCCATAGTCAGAGTCCTGACTGCACGAAAAACTGTTTAAAAGACTTTATGTTCTCTGGAATTGACACCAAGAAAACTGTTGGAGTCAGGAAGAAGTACTGGCTACACCGATACTTTGGTCCACTCTTCTAGGAACCACAATCTACTGAAATACTGTGTGTGTATGTGGCAGGCGGGGGTGTCCCTCCTTCCTCTCTTGGAACAGTGTCCTTTAACAGAGGTGGTGGTGGTGGGGCAGTTTTATGTATTCTTGTTTTCTGACTATCAAGGCAGGAGCTGGGAGGGGAGTCTGTGTTGTGAAGGGAAGTGGGGGCAGCCCATTTGTGTGCAAGCACCTGCTTCCAGAACAGCTACTGCTCTAGCCAAGTGTGTGTGGGTGAGTGAGACATTAATTTAAATTTAACAATTATTTGGGGTTTTGGGATGGGGTTGGGTGGGGAGCTGTTATGTCAGATGCAAAATGAGAATACCTTGTTTTGGGGGTTGGAAAAGGGTTTTATTATGCAAGAGAGCTTTTTGTACATAGTTGAGACTAGGTGGGCTGAGTATGAAGTTGGTTTCATGTAAAGTGCCTGCTGCTCTTTCAAAATAAAGTTCTTGGATGGTTAGAATAATTAGCAATGGATTTTAATGGGAGTGGGCTGCACCCTCTTCTGCCTATACATCCAAACACATACATTATGCACACCCACACACATTCTCTCTGCCAGTTTTTTTTTTAAATAAAAATAACTACTGCTACTGTGTGGTAGAGCTTTCATTTTTTTTCATGGATGTCACTTAGTTGTCCATACTTTCCTGCCTAGGAAGCTTAGCTTTTATATTTAAACCATGTACCATTTGGGTTTGAGGAAGCTGAAATTGATTTTGATATGGTGGAAGGCAGCAGTAGTCTGCTTTATATGTTTGAAAATTCAGATTTTCCACATTCAGACACTAATCTCAAACTACTAACTAGTTGCCCATCTCTCCCCAAAAGATGGTGGTAGACAGATGAGTCTTTTGTCAAAGTAACACATTGTACAAGTCTTCCTAGCGCAGATCAAAGGCTAGTTTCCATAACAGCAGCTGCTAAGATGCCTTTAGGTAGCCCACAAGTAGGACCCTTTGTTCTTGCAGGGTAGTATGTAGCCATTAGAGGTTGGTTAAAGACAAGAGTACTTCTGAAAGACAGCTTGATTTTATAATCCTGCTTTAAGCTTGCCCTGTTACTGTATTGTAAAGTATTACAGCCTAGAGAAAACGCAGTATAGTACATTCTTAACTTGAAATTGAGAAGGTGAAGTGCTGTATTGACTGTGAAGCTGAGAATGGAGTCCATTCTTTTCAGGAACCTGCACAATAGACTTGCAAGTGGACTATAGGGGTAATAAGTAAAGCAGTGCAGTTGAAATAGGCACTTTGCAGTCACGGCAGGAAAGGTGACGTGGCGTTTTTAACCCTGAATGGGGAGACAGAAGGGCTGTTCACATTCTCAGGAAGACAGAGTCTGCCTCATCTGTGTTTAAAGAGAGAAGAGAGAACTAATTCCACATGCCCAGTGAAAAACTTTTCCATTAAGCAACCGTAGGCAAGGCTTGGAACCTCCAGTGCTACCAGTTAAGTATATACCATGAAACATGAAGATAATTAAGTAGCCTCAAGTTTTAATCAAAAATGTATTGCACCACAAATTAGGACTCTACAAGCCATTACATAATACAGTCCATATGTACACAGAATGAATGGACTTCCCAAGTGTCCATAAAAGCTTTTTTCTACATACACTTCAAAGGTGGTTTGTGTTTTCTTTGTACAAGGAGAAAAAGTGCATTGGTTGCTACCATTGAATGAATATACACACCTCGTTCGTGCTCTGATACCTTACCTTACAAGAATTCAACACTAAGGCTACTATAGAGTCCTGCCCAAGAGGGTTTCCATACAATACCTTTAAAAAGGTGACTCTGGGAAAATACAATAAAGTATCAACCAGTAGAAATTTTACGCTGTGCTCTTGGTAAGAAAAACCAACCCCACCATGGCTGATTTTTTCTTCTTAATAAGCACTTTGTAAACAAAAATATACTGTAGCTTAGCAATATGCAGTGGCAATATTAAAATTGCAACCTGCTCTCTTAACATGGTTGATGTTCTGTACAGAATAGACAGTATCTTTACATAGACTGGTTAATAAAAATATAGGGGTGGGGGGCTTTTTTGTTTGGTTTATAACTAAAGAAAAAAGAATTCTTAAGCAAGGTCATGTACTTTGTTTCTTCTTTCTAATGAGCCAAACTGACTGTTACTTTCAAGTAGTGTAAAAAAATTAACTGTGATTATGTCAAGAGCTCCCCATCTGTTAAGTAAAGCAACACTGATTGCTAGTGTTGCGGCTGAAACGGAGCTAGGATATGTTGTCAGAGGCTGATGCACCTGCAGCTCTCAGCTGCCCCCTTCCCTGCAAGCAAATTCAGCTAGAGGTGAAACAGAACATGTTCTCTCAAAGCAACCCCATCACCTTACTGTTTTCGCTTTAAAAATGAGAGGCCGCCACCCTCCTTCCGCTCTGCAACTTGCTATGTTCATCTAGAAAGGTAAGGCAAGTACATGAAGCTTTGTGAAGACCACTTAATCATTTTTCTTTAAGAAAAATAAAGCTGGCCCTGGCTGAAGCAGATGGGGCTGTTTGCAGCATAGGTGTGAATGCACCAGCAGTTTCAGTCAGCCTTGGTGAAGCAGTGCTGAGAAGGGGGGTGTTATCAGTCTGAGAAAGCAGAATTGCTCCCCACCCCGACAAGGTTTTATACACTGTCTGGAATGATGTAAGTGCAGAACAGACACATGCACTTGTTCCTCAATATACAACACTCGGGATTTCTGTTTGTGACAGAAGCTGCCCTATGCTGCTAATTCCTGCCACCAGAATCACAACCGCTTGGGTTCCACAAGGCCTCGGAAGCCAGGGCCATTTGTTATCACTAAACGATGGAATAGGGAGGGGGGGTGTCAGGCTGCAGCAAAGGACACTCCTTTTACAGTACAGCTTTGTAAACAATTTTTCAAAGTTCTTGTACAAAAATACTGTGGTGACAGCAATAAAGACACCACCTCAGTTGGTGGGTGCAGGATCCTTTTCATAGAAAAAAAAAGCAGCTGGAGGCAGGCAGCACATCCTTGGGTCAAGGCGGGGGGCACTCACGACCACGGAGTCCTTGGACTTGAGATGGAGGGTCGGATGCTGCCCTTGGGAGATGGTTTTGACCCAAACCACGACATCTGGCAGAAGGAAAACGATAAGTAAAGAAAAAGGCATACCATTAACTGAGCAGCCAAACATTAGGGGCAAAGGAAGGTGGAAAATCTGAATAAAGCTGTGTGCATCTGCAAAGTCCCAGCAGAACAAAAATGGGGAGCAAGAAGCCAATACCCTGAAAGCTTCCACAAAGATACATAGGTTGAAAAGCCATCACTAGGCCAGGCTAGGGTGTGAAGCTAATGCAGAAAAGTGATAGGGATGCAATCTCAGTATAATGCAAGCCAGACAAGCTTAATTAAGCACAGGTCTTTGAGGACAGATGCAAGAATCCATCAGCAGCCAGGAAGAACAGAGGAGCCACAAGGACATGGACTTCTGAACAGTATGTATGTATACGTGGAAATAAGACAACTCTGGAATTGATAGAGCTGCATTCCCTTGATATGGCCTAGGACTAGGTGACCCATTGCCATGTAGAAGCAGCAATTCACAAGCACATTAGAAAAAGGCCTGAGCTTAAATATACTTAAATATATGCTGAGCATAAATAAATATACTTGATGCATGCACCCTGTAATGCTAATGGCAATGTGGCTGAGACCCAAATTGAAAAGGAAGATTCCCAAAGCCCATGTGATGGAAGGACTGGAACAAAAGCTCCATTTCTGGCACATAGACCCACAATGCCTGCTTCACACATGCAAGCTATCCCTTGATATAGGGGTCATCAAGTGACGGAAGATGCCCAAGTGACCTTGTAAGAGTTCAAGCAAAGTCTTACCTTATACTCCAAGGTTTCCTTGAGCATGTTTTCTTCCTCTTTTGAGAAGTTTAGCAACACAGACATGGCTTTTATCAGGTGGAATGCCTGAAATGGAATAGCTGGTGAGTTACAATTGATTGTTATGTATAACCCTTACAGATTTGATCACAGAGGTACAGCCAACTAGCTAGAGAAAAATGCTTGTTGCTCTTGGTGTCTGCTAGGCAGTTTGAAGAAACCAACAAATAATGTGATTTTTAAACAAAGTGTAATTTGTGAGTTTGGGGGCTATGTGCACACACAAAAACATACCCACACAGCAACCCAGGGCTCTGACCTGATCTGGAGAACAATGACCTGGTCCCAAATCAATTTGTGTGTGTGGTGGTGGAAGCTAATGCTTATTAAGGTTTAATCTGATCTGCCATCTTGAGTCAAAATGGCATCTAAATGGTGACAAAGTCCACTGCCTGAGTTAGGCAGCTGAATCTATGCCAAAGAATGGACAGAGTCACACCAAAGTAATGTTTCAACGCTTCATCTTGATCCAAAATGGCATTTGGCATCCAAACACTGACAAGGACTGCTGCCTCCACCTCAGTAACCCTTGTACTGCGTTTGGAGATAGTACTGTATTTTTCTGTGTATAAGGCAATGATTTTTGCTTTAAAAAAATTAGGCAAAAATTGGGTGTTGTCTTATACATGGATAATGAATGCAGAAGGGGGACGTGCGATTAATGGCAGCAGCAAGCAGGAGGTAGGCAGCGGCAATTGGGCGGGTGATTGGTGGCTGCAGCAAGGCCTGCTGGCGATTGGCTGTGGCTGCAGCAATTGGGCAGGTGATTGGCAGCTGTGGCAAGGTGGGCAGGTGATTGGTGGCTGCAGCAAGTGGGCGGGAGGGCTGTTGGTGGCAGTGAGTGGGCAGACAATTGGCTGCGGTGAGATGTGCGATCGGCAGTGGCTGTGGCAAGCAATTAGCAGTGGCAGGCAGGCGGGTGAGCAATTGTTGGAAGTGACCCCCCCCCAAGCTAAACAACTTAATTTCTTAATTTTGGGTTAAAAAAATAGGGGTCGTCTTATGCATGGGGGTGTCTTATACACAGGAAAATACGGTATCTTGAGAGGTGGTTGAATGCATAGAGAACAAATGGACAAACCACATTCCAAAATATATAGTAGAAAATAGTGGATTAGACTTCTGTGTTTCAACTGGGATCCCTGAGGTACTAGCTTACAGTGGTTAATTTTGTACGTATGCTTCATCAAGGTGGCAGGCAAAAATTCAAAAATATTTGAATTTGAACTTATGGTATGTCACATGGAACTTATCACCTGAGGCATGTTGATTCACAGCCAAAAGCAAAATAAAGAGGAAGGAAACTAGAGGGCAGGGCAGGAGGATGAGGACAAGTTAAAATGGCATCGTCAGTAAAACATGTTTTTCTTACCTCTGATTCCCGGCAGGACATAAATTTTAGCACCACGTGCTTAAGGTACTCAAAGTTTATCTCTCGGGAGTCATTCAGATCGGAGTTGTTTGTTACAGTCAAGGCAGCAGTGGGGACCTCAGGGACCTCACCATCGGGTCGCATTTTCTGAAAAGGATAAAAACCAGTGCTAGCTTTAAAGGACAGGCAAAGCCACCACATCCAACACTCCTGAAGCCAGGCCTCACATCCTCCAAAGCCATTCTGGAGAGCAAGAAATAAAGGGGCCCTGCTGGTCTGCATATATGCCACACTATCAAATTCTGCCCCACCTCCAAAGGCGACTATAGCAACCTACATAAATTATGCAAACTGGGCAGCTCATTCACAGCAAGCGCTCACTAATTTGGATCATTTGTTCCAGTTATGCTAGCTGAACTCACCAATTCTTTCTGCAAGGTTTTCTTCAGCTCTGCCATCCTCTGCTGCAGCTGCTTTATTGTCTACCAGAGGAGTAAGGGTAGGGAGAGAACGTCAGTTCACAAGTGTGGCCATCAATAAAAGCCACTTCACCTCAACTATCAAGCCTTTTGGGATGCTCTCCCCAGGGAGGCTTGCCTGGCACCTTCATTACATATCTTTAGGTGCCAGGCAAAACATCCTTCTTCTCCCAAGCTTTTGGCTAATTAAACAACCTATTGCCTTTTAAACTGAGTGGTGGTGGTATTGTTTGACTTAGACTCCCAGAACTGTTCAAAAACCAAGGCACGGCTTCCGGTTGGCTGCAGGAGCTTCCTGCACTCAATTGGAAGCCGTGGAAGCCACATCAGATGTTCGGCTTCTAAAAAGGTTCATAAACCGGAACACTTACTTCCAAGTTTGTGGCGTTCAGGAGCCAATTTGTTCAGGAGCCAAGCTGTTCAACAACCAAGGTACCACTGCATATCAGAAACAATTGGAAGGAGGGGGAAAGTAGGAGAAAGGCTTATGAACAGTTGAACCCACACCTTGTTCTTCTCTGTGATTTGCTGCTCCAAGTCTCTGTTTTCCTTCTGGAGCTGGACAATATCAGTGGCAGCCACCTCCCCGTTTGGCTCTGTTCCCCCATCTTCAGAGGGACACAGATGCTTTTTCAGGGCTGCAGAAGTCAGTTCTAATGTAGCAGCCTAGCAGGAGGTAAAAACAGGCTGGATTTAGCAAGATCAGAGAGGCAACAAAAAGAGAGCTTATGTACATCCTGAAGAGATTTGGGACAAGTAGGTTTCTCCTGCCACATATGAAGGGGCAGGGTGGGTGAGAAGAGATAAGCAAGCACCAAAACCACAGGAATAATGGCTGCACCAAGCTACAAGCAGACCAGCCAATATGGGTCAAAAGGCTGTACTGGCACCTCCAAAACATATCAAAGAAAGCTTAAGGTAGAAGCCGCACATCTGTGATGAGGTAACCCAAATTCTGAAAACCTGCATAAATTGTGTTTATTTTGCATATATGTGTTTTGCTTCCACAATCATGGGAAGTGTTAAGGAATTATAAAGGGCATGGAAATCTTACATAGCAACCCTTCTGGCTGATGAGATTTCATCAGGCATTGCCCACAAACTCAAGCGCATCTTTGCATCCATAAGGCTGGAAACTTGTCAGTTTTTAAAAAAGAAAGAAAACAAAATTGTTGGGATTTAAAAATCTGTCACAGTAGGTGGAGCCACAGTCAACGCATTCTAGTTTTGGCTCCACCTTTACCCTTGTTGAGTTCTGCCAGGGGAACACAAAAACTAAAGGAGCCAACACTGAGTTGTTCCCACCCTTCCTGTCCCCAATCGTAAGGAGGTAGATTGGAGGGTGGATGACAGCAGACCACGACTGGTGGGGGGGGGGTGCCCCATTTCCCCCCTAATGACATTATGGTTTGGCTGAAATTGCCCAGTGGACTAAATGGGGAGGTGCATGGTCTGGAGGTTCCCCACTGCTGCAGTGTTCCAGTACTGAAGAGAGGAACATTCCAGAGGAGAAGCCACAGTGTTGTTTTTAGAAAGGCTAAGGGCTTGCCCTGCCCAAGGAGGGGAAGCTGCTTACTTGCTTCTCGCTGGCTAAGAGGCGCTCCTGCTGGAACTGTAGCTGCTCTTGCAAAGCACTCATCCGTTTCTCTGCCGCAGCTTCTGTCTCCATGGCCTGGTGCTGGCACAACTCAAGGTTGGACTGCAACTGGTCTATCTGCAGCAGAAGTGCATCGTGGTCTAGAAGGAAAGGGAAACCAGTTTAGAGGCAGGGAAGAGAGGGTGGGATGCAGTCATTAATCAAGAAGCATTCAGGCCAAGAAGCATTCAGCTTGTTCCCCCACCTTTATCCTCACAACAGCCCTGCAAGGTAGCCTAGGCTGAGAGTGGAAACAACTAGCCCAACATCACCTAGCAAAAGATTCATGGCCAAATGGGGGTTTGATCCTGAGCCTCCCAGGTCCTAGTCTGCCATTCCAACATAACAGAATAAAATTCAAAACAGTAACAATTAATTGCACATTTATTTAAAATGCAAGTAAACCTGTTTAGTTTAATTAATTCAACAAAACTGATGAACTTGATCCAGTCATTCCATCCACTTTGGTCCACTGTTCTAACCTGTGGTGCTCCAGATGCCACCGAAGTGCAATTCATCCTGAGCTACTGGCAGCTGCTGACGACAGTTGGGAGTCCAACAGAACTTGGAGAGCCACATCACCCTCCTTGCTACTAGTAAATGAAGCTTTGCTGGGTCTTACCTTGCCTTAAGTGCTTCAGCTCTTCCTCCCCTTTCAGAAGTGCCTCTGCTTTCTCTGCAATCAGCAGGTCCTTCTCATTCAACAGCACAGTCAGATCCACAAGCTAAGCCACCAAGGGAAAAAAGAAAGGCCATGGACAGTTATGATGTTGCTTCCCAGACATTCCAAAATGAATATTTATCATAATCCAACATCACTGTAAGACTGGACCCACTTGAGGGCTATTTTACACTAGGAGCTGGAGTGCTATTATCAGAAAAGGAGGATGGCAGCCAAAGATTGTGTCCTTTTTGTACAAAATCTGGTGTAACAGCATGTACAAGCAGAAGTGTCCAGACAACATATGCTACCTATTACAACACTGGACAAATGTCAGCCCTTGCCAACCTGGGGCCCTCCAGATGTTCTGGATTTCAACGCCAATGTGCTGGCTGAGCTGATGGAAGTTGTGGTCCAAAACATCTGGAGAGCACCAGGCTGGCTGAAACATTTGCACAATGGGCTTTCGTGGCTATTTCCTGTCTTTGCTTTCAGATCTAAAACAAAATAAAAAAATTCCTTCTAGTAGCACCTTAAAGACCAACTAAGTTAGTTCTTGGTATGAGCTTTCGTGTGCATGCACACTTCTTCAGATACACTGAAACAGAAGTTGCCAGATCCTTCTATATAGTGAGAAGGTGGGGAGGGGTATTACTCAGAAGGGTGGTGGGAATGGGTGATTGGCAGATAGCTGAGATAAGCCTGTTGATGACTCTTAACGACTGCACCCATTCCCACCACCCTTCTGAGTAATACCCCTCCCCACCTTCTCACTATATAGAAGGATCTGGCAACTTCTGTTTCAGTGTATCTGAAGAAGTGTGCATGCACACGAAAGCTCATACCAAGAACTAACTTAGTTGGTCTTTAAGGTGCTACTAGAAGGAATATTTTTATTTTGACTATGGCAGACCAACACGGCTACCTATCTGTAACTAGATCTAAAACAGTTAAGGTCCCTCCTCCCCTGACCTCACCTCAACACATGATGCTTTTTGACAAAAGGCTGTTCACACTTTCAAGGGTGAGATGCAAGCAACACAGAACACCTGTGGAGAGGGCTAACAATAGCTACTGGCCCTGATGGCTGTGCTCTGACTCTACAGCCAGAGGGAGTAATGCCCCTGAATACCGGCCACTAAGGGAACAGGATGCTGGACTAGAAGGACCACTGGCCTGATACAGCAGGTTGTTCTTATGTTTCCCCCACTCCTCTCACAAGCTCATCCGTCTCTCTTCCCCCTACACTGCCCCCCACTGCCCCCAATATCTGGAACACCTTTCCCCCTCTCTAAACTGTTTCTCCTCAAAATCCTCTTTGTCTTGATTAATCCTGATTGTACCATTAACTTTGCTGGACCTCCAAACGTGATCAACACCTCTTCTGTATCTTCCTAAATTTGCAGGGTAAGAACCCACCATTTCCAGACTTAATTTCTACAGCACCCATCACCCTGCTGGAGCTAGAGGAATATGTAACAGGTGAAGAAGGATCGCTCCAGAGCCTCTGTGAAGAAGTGTGACAGATTTCTATGGTGAAAAGTTCTGGCTTCATAGCAGAACAAGCCCTGGTTCCCAAAGCCACTGCTTTGGATAAAAGCTCTGCCCAAACACAATCCCCACTTCATAAACAGCAGGGAGCAGGTGGGGGAGGACAAGGAAGTGGGGGAGGACTCTATCAGAAGGGGATTTTTTCCTAGCCACTGAAATGACTCGTTACCACAAACAGTTAAGTTATGACAGACAGCTTTTACCCAGGCAGTAAAGTCAAGACAGAGACATCTGTTTTAGATTCTCAGCTATTATGGAGACCTGCCCATCTCCAAAATGGTCCCCTATCACTGCCTGATTTGCAGTCATTCGTGGTGGGCCAGAACTAATTTATTTGCATTGGCTCTGATTTGACCTGTCAATACCAACACAATGAATGGCTCAGGTGCAGCCTCCTGCCGTGGCCAATCCTGAAGACAAGGCCAGCTATACCCAGAGTGGGTGCCAAAGGGGTGAGCCCACCTCCTGCTGCAGTTGATGCTCCCTTTGCCCTCGCGTCTCCTCCAGGGCTTGGGTATTTTCAGCGCTACTGCTCAATTCTGCCTGCAAAGCAGCAAGAATCCTGGGGTTAGAGAATGGAGGATTCAGAATGAGAGTAAACTCCCTAAATCCATGCACTGTAGCGTGGAAAAGGCCATCTTCCAACCACAATTCTAGCCTACTTTACCTTGGCAAACTACCAAATCTCAAACGAAGGGAAGGCAAAGAGTTGTATCTAGCCAAGTTATACTCAAAGCAAGGTAAAGGTAAATAACCCCTTGACAGTTAAGTCCAGTCAAAGTTGATTATGGGGTGCGGTGCTCATTTTGCCTTTCAGGCCGAGGAAGCTAGCATTTGTCCACAGACAGCTTTCCGGGTCATATGGCCAGTATGACTATACCGCTACTGGCGCACAGAACACCATGGCGAGTGCCAGAGTGCATCGAAACACCGTTTACCTTCCCACCTATTTATCTACTTGCACTGATATGCTTTCAAACTGCTAGGTTGGCAGAAACAGGGACAGAGCAACGGGAGCTCAGTCACACAGAACTGCAAGACCTTCCGATCAGCAAGCTCAAGAGGCTTAGTGGTTTAGCTCAAGAGGCTTAGTGGTTTAGACCACAGCATCACCCGCGGGGTCTAGAATAGTCAGTTAAGTCATGTCCGTTAATTTCAATGGGCCTGCCCTAAGTAACAGTGGATGCAATCAAAGTCCATTTTAATCAAAGGAAGGCGACAGAAACAGAAAGAAGAAATCTCAGTTCAAGGTGGACTACTGTTCTGACCTTCAAGGTCACATTACCTTTTGCCCACCCTCTGAGGGCTGCATGCCAGTGGTGGGCAGGGCCAAAATCACCAGTAGGTGTAGCCACACTTAAAACACACACACATCTCATTCTCCCCCTCATCCCTTCAAATGCTTGAAAAAAGTATTTTAGTTTTTCCAAGGAACTGGTTTCGATAGGCAATGCTGCTGGGGAGAGGGAAGTTAACTCTTTACTCCTGAGCTGCTATATCAACAAACAAAGCCCCTTCACTTACACAGCAATGATATTTGAAAGGGGGCAAAGTGGGACAGTGAGGAGTAAGGCCTGGGGTCAATCCTGAGGGCCAGACAGAGCAGACTTGAGGGCTGCATTCAGCTTTCAGACCCATGCTCTACAGCTCCCCACCCCAGGTTTATAAGGATGCCGGCCCACAGAGGCAGCCATTGCAACAATCTGCTAGCAACATTTGCAAAACAAAACCCATTAAAACACCTGCAAGTTGACTGAACTGGCTGTCAAAGGTAGCACATTTAGGCTGGGGTCCCTCTCTTCTCTGCTGCACTAGCAGCATAGCTTTTGCTTAACCCAAAAAAGGCAGGATACCAGTTTCCAACAGGCTGGATGGATATGACTGTTAAGAGCACAGATACCTTTAGCCTTTCCAATTCAGATTCTTGCTTCCTTAAGGAGCTTTCCAAGTCTTTGCATCTGCCTTTCAGTTCTTCGTTTTCTTTTTCCAGTTGGCTCTAAATGAAAAACAGAACAAAACATTGGACTCATGTAGGAATAAAGATCAAAGATTTATTCTTTGTCAACACTGGAGGTAAAGTTATGCTGGACTGGAGGAAGACTACTGTTGATCCAGACTCGGAAAATATCGCCTAGCAGGAGGAGAAACAGCTGGGTATCAACCTAGAATGAATACTTGGAATAT
This sequence comes from Podarcis liolepis, assembly GCF_965112155.1. Classification (NCBI taxonomy): domain Eukaryota; kingdom Metazoa; phylum Chordata; class Lepidosauria; order Squamata; family Lacertidae; genus Podarcis; species Podarcis liolepis. The sequence continues at coordinate 38,906,825 of NC_139570.1, read as the reverse complement.
TTTAATATATAGAGAGAGAGAGAGGGAGAGAGAAAGAAACAGATGGAGAATTGGAAGCCCTTTTTATTTCTCTTTCTTTCCTTTTTAAAAAATACTTTTTTCATTCTTTTGTTATTTTTATATTCTTGTTTCTGTTTCTTTTTCTTTCCTTTCCTCTTGCTTCTGGGTTGTTGTTTTTTTTTAATGTCCTCTACTGTACACACATGAAGCTGATGGACCCTGTGTGTGAGGAAAGGAAAGGGAACATCTCCCAGGGAGGGAGGTTGGGAGAAGAAAAGGAATCTCCTAGGTGAGGGTCTGCCCCTTTTTGTGTGAGACAAGGGTTAAGATCTACCTTTGAAAGATGGATTTGCATCTTTCTTTCTCTTTCTCTTTCTGTTTTTTTTATTGTACTGTATTATGAAAAGCTTTAATAAGATCTTATTAAAGAAAAGAACAGAAGTGGCTAGAGAAGGTGGACCGTTGCTCTGAAAAGGAGACCAGGACTCACCATTGTCTGATGTGCAGCCATCTTTTCTGTCTTCTGGGCAGCTTCCAGGGTTGCCATCTGCTCCAGCAGCCTCCCAACTTGCTCTGTGCACTGGTGCTGCACAGCGTAGAGGCCTTCCTGTGCTTGGATTCTCTCCAGCTGCAGATCTGTTTGCTGCTAAGAAAGGACAGAGTGAGAGAGTGGGGTGGAGTGGGGGAAGAATCTGGTATTGAAACTCCATCAACTCTGCATGTGCTCAGAACAGGTTAAGCAGAGCAAAGTGTGATGAAATAAAATTATATGAATATGTCTTAACATATATCTATATATGTTAATTCAATTGACTTACTCCCATTCACATGCTTGATTCTGAAATTATTTGCAGGTTTGTTTTTAGATCTGTAAATTGCTTTGGTCAGAACCAATAAGGCAGAGAGTGAGGAATGGAGGGAAGGGGTGTGAAGCCTGTGGTTCTCCAGATGTTGTCAGACTCCCAACACTCATCAGTCATGGGCCGGCACAGCCAATAGTCAGGAATGATGGGATTTGTGATTTAAAATATGGAGGGCCACAGGTTCCCTGTGTCAGGGGAATGTTATTTTGAGGCTTGAGAAATAAATAGAAAACCATTCTCCTAGAAAACTTGGGATGAGAAAAGCCTGCAAAACACTTCCGGATTCTCCCCTATATTCTTCAGGGCTAGGACCTTAGGAAAAACAAGCAAACTGAAAAACCCACAATGCCTTTCTCTGCAACTCAAACAGGATGCAGGAATGGCAAAAACAAAGCAAAAAATCCCAACCCTCTGATGGGCCTCTTCTTACATGAGTGGGCCTGGAGCACTTACAAACTGGGAGGCAGCAGTAGTAGCAGCAGCACTGCAATCCAGGAGGTGCCATTTCCATTTCCCACAATGCATCACTCTGGGCATGGTGGAATATGAAAGTGCTGGTGAAAATAATCTAAACGGGGAATCTAGGGCAGACATCTGATGGGGGTCCTGGTAGTTTATTTATTATTTCACAAAATTTATACCATTTGACTGTAAAAAAGCAACGCTCAAAGCAATTTACAATAAGAATAAAACAATGAAATCATCAGGCTGGGGGAATTAAAACCTTCAAAAGACAATCAAAATCATCAATAAGCTAGAAAGCAGATTAAAACACATATCAATATACTACATGTCTAGGATAGGTTTGCCTTGACAAAACGGTTTTTAGCAGGTATCAAAAAGATTTGAATGAAAGCACCTGTCTGACATCAGTGGGCAGGGAGTTCAAAAGTGTGGGTGCTGCCACACTATAAGATTGTTTTCCTGCAAATGCAGATCATGTGGCCGCTAACAGTTCCAGTTCCACAGGTCAGAGTGGGTGGGTTGGGCATATAGGGGGAACAAGATCTTGGAGTTGCCTAAGGATGCCTTATAGTGACCCCAGGCATGCCTTGCCTCACGTGTCTCTACTGAAGCTCTCAAGTCAAGAAGCAACATTGGGCTATTGTAAGTATTTTCCTTCCCCCTCACATCCTGGAAAGCACTGCCAAAAGCTAGGCCACCCTAAACTCACCAGCTTTTGGATCTGCAGCTCTCTCTCTTCCATCTCTTCTTTGCTTTTTGCTGCTGTCTCGTGAGCAAGCTGTAGTGCCTGTTCTAGATCTTTCACCTACAAAGAAAACACAGAGAACCTTCTTTGAAAGCCAATGTGGCGTAGCAGGTAGAGTGTTGGGCTAGGACCTGTGAGACTGGGGTTCAAATCCTCACTTGGCCATGAAGCTTGCTAGGTCATCTTGGGCCAGTCACTGCCTCTCAAAATAATCTACCTCACGGGGTTCTTATGGAGATGAAACAAGGAGGGGGAGAATCATGTACACCACCTTGAGCTCCTTGGAGAAAAGGTGGGATATTAAGGCAGTAAATAAATAAAATAAATAATTCTTTCCTTGGGTTTCTGACATCTCAAATGCATAAACAAATTACTGAACACAATGAGTGTTCCCTAATGGTTCTTCAACACCCTGGAAAAAAGTGACAAGTCGAGTGCTGCAGTGTTCTGTCCTGGACCTGTTGTTGTTCAGTGTCTTTATAAATGACTTGGATGAAGGAATTGAGGGGATGCTCATCAAATCTGCATGTCACACTAAACTGTGAGGGGTAGCTAATGCCACAGAAGACAGGATTCAAAGTGACTTTAACAGATTGGGGAACTGGGACCAAACTAACAAAATGAATTTTGATAAGTACAAGTGGAAGCTTCTGCACTTAGGCAGGAATAACCAGATGCACAAGTATAAGACGAGAGACACCTGGGACTTCTGTTGAGACAGGATAGCAAGCGCCAAGGCCGCACGGAGCTCTTGAGGGCCACCAGCACCAACTACGCTGTCTGGCTGGTGCCCACGCCACCGCTACCGCCATAATCGGGGGGGGGGGGGGAGACCAGGGGTGCCCAAGGCAACAACCAGGGAAGAAAGCCACCAATCACAATGCCTGTACAACTCTATAATTCCACAACAGCCAACAACCACCACCACCAAAACATTGAACCACAACATCCCCCCACTTCAACAGAACACAGCGCACATCCCAGATGAAGGCCACCAAGACAATAAAGACGGCACTAACCAAAGAGATGCCGAATGACAAGGAAGTCGCAACATCCCCCCCATGATGACAACTGCCCAACAACAAAAGGGACTGAGGGAAATGGAACTGAATCTAGCAGAACTGTTGAAGAACACAGTTACTCCCCTGAAGATGATAATCAGCGACCTGACCTCTAAAGTGGAGACCCCCACTGGCATCATCTCCACTCTAGAAAAGGAAAACCAGATGCAACTAAAACAAGTACTGTAGAGCAATTCTGAAAGGAAAACACATGTCTGAAAAATAAATTAGCTGATATGGATTGCCGCCAAGAAAAAGAAAGCATGGAAGCAATAATTAAACTAGCAGCCCTTGAAGATTAGAGCAGACGCTGCAATAGCCACTTCTGCAATTTCCCAGAGAAAATGAAGGACAAAAAACCGGCCAATCTCATTGTACGCTGGCTAAAACCCACAATCCCAAACCTGAATCTCAAAGTAGATGATCTGGAAAGGGCACACAGTGCTCTAAGACCCATGCCGAAAGCCAACACCCCTCCATGAGACATCATTGTGTGATTTACCTGCTACAAAAAGAAAGAAGAAATATGGAATAACCTCAGAAACACAACCAATCCCTGATTTAGAGAAGACCCCATCCTGGCCTTTCAGGATATATCGCAAGAGACCCTAAACCGAAGAAAAAACCTACAACCATGTATCCAAACAAGCAGGAATCAAGTACCAATGGGGCTTCCCCTTTAGCCTCATTGTAACAACTGACACAACACAGCACACAGCCACCAACATTTAGCGAAATCATAAAAGGAGCCCCTATCCCCAAAACCTGGACCTCTTCGAAAATAGTCTCTATCCCAAAATCACTCTAAGATAGCCTCAAAATAGAATCATACCACCCAATCTCATTGATAAACCAAGACTACAAGATATTCACATCAATCCTGGCTAAAAGCCTAAAAATCTTCTTATGCAAACTTATCATCCTGGACCAAGCAGGTTTTGCCCCTAGTCGCAACATAACAAACCCCATTAGGAAACTACTGAATCTGACAGAACACAGCAAAATGATCAAACGCCTACTGACATCCCTAGACATGTCCCTAGACATCCTTAAAACCTTTGATTGCTTAGAATGGAAATAGCTATTAGCAGTATTAACTAACATGAAATTTGGCCCCAACTTCCTACAAACCTTCAAACAAATGTACTCCTAAACCTCAGCAAAATGCAGAATTAACAATATGGACTCCAATACTATAGCAATCTAAAGAGGCACTAAAGTAGGACACCCACTGTCTCCCTTCCTATTCATCCTGGTCCTGGAAACCCTAGCAATCCTACTGCGAGCCCCAGATACCAAGGGTATGGAAATAAAAGGTAAAACCTACAAACTAAGGCTCTTAGCAGACAACCTGATGGTCATAACACCAGACCCCATAAACACAGCAACCACCCTAAGTAAAGAACTCAACACATTCACAATGGTGTTGGCCCTACAAGTAAACTTTGCAAAATCTGAGGCTATGTGCTTCAACACTACCACCTCCCACCCGCATACCCAAAAGGAATTCACCAACATTAAAGATAAAATTATGCTGCAACAAATTCAGGTACCTAGGGGTTCAAATAACCAAAGACCTCAACAAACTATACCTCTACAATTACAAGCAGCTGTGGCGACAGATCAACAGAGAATTGAGGAAATGGAACAACACCAGTTTCACCCTCTCAGACAAAATAGCAATGATCAAAATCAGGGGTCAGCAACATTTTTCAGCCGTGGGCCAGTCCGCCGTCCCTCAGACCATGTGGTGGGCCGGACTATATTTTGAAAAACAAAATAAAACGAATTCCTATGCCCCACAAATAACCCAGAGATGCATTTTAAATAAAAGTACACCATCTATTCATGTAAAAACACCAGGCAGGACCCACAAATAACCCAGAGATGAATTTTAAATAAAAGGACGCATTTTACTCATGTAAAAATACGCTGATTCCCGGACTGTCCATGGGCCGGATTGAGAAGGCGATTGGGCACCATCCGGCCCCCGGGTCTTAGGTTGCCTACCCCTGATCAAAATCATCACCTTCCCAAAACTAACCTATTTATTCCAAACCCTCCCAACCTGGATTCCCCCAACCCAACGTCAGAAGTGGCAGAAAAAACTACACTTGTTTATTTTCTCACACAAATAGCCAAGAATAAGCCCCAAATACCTGCACCTCCCCTCCTCAGGAGGAGGATGGGGAATCCCCAACACAGAATCAAATTACATCGCCAACCATGTATGCCACATAATCCTGCATATTCTAGAAGACAAGACAAAAAAATGGGTTCACTTGGAGAGAACTCAATCAAAACATCCTTGCAACAGCATACCCATTTCTCTAAAACAAACTAGGCAGATTATCCCCATCCGCACTAACCTATTATTCCAACATGCAGCACAAAACATCCAGATAAAATCTTGGCAAGCCAAAGGCCTACACTGTTTAAAAGACTTCTACAAAAACAACAAACCCATACCAACACAAGAAATACAAGACAAACTAGGAGACACCCAAATACCTTGGCTAACACACCACCAATTACATGCCCTCTTAAACAACCCAGCAGTTAAATAAGCAGCCACTAGGCCCTTGACCACCTTTGAAAACCTTCTCCCAACAGCCGAGGGACATGGCAAAGGGATGGTATCCACAATATACAAAATACTGGTCCAAAATCCCACAACCCCTCTTGACGCAATCAAAGAACAATGGGAGTTCAACATAGACTATGAAATTAACCTCACCCAATGGACTAGAATGTGGTCTAAACTTCCCTTTAAGTCCATATCAGCCAAAAGAAGGGAACTCACTCTGAAACTCACCTACAGGTGGTACTTAACACCATGGAAACTAGTGCTGATACACCCAGGAACCTCACCAAGATGTTGAAGAAGCTGCACCTCCACAGGCACATACCTCCATATGTGGTGGGAATGCCCTAAAATCCAACCCTTCTGGACAGCAGTCCTACAAGAGATATGCAAAATAACTAAACAGGTATTAGAACTCACCCAAGAACTGACCCTACTCAACATCTTCCAAGATCATAATGTCCACTCACATTATACAGTGGTGCCTCGCAAGACGAAATTAATCCGTTCCACGAGTCTCTTCGTCTTGCGGTTTTTTCGTCTTGCGAAGCACGGCTATTAGCGGCTTAGCGGCTATTAGCAGCTATTAACGGCTTAGCGGCTTAGCGGCTATTAACGGCTTAGCGGCTTTAAGAAAAAGGGAACAAACTCGCAAGAACTCGCAAGACGTTTCGTCTTGCGAAACAAGCCCATAGGGAAATTCGTCTTGCGGAACGACTCAAAAAATGGAAAACTCTTTCGTCTTGCACGTTTTTCGTCTTGCGAGGCATTCGTCTTGCGGGGCACCACTGTACAGAACTTATAACCTGCCAGAAGCCTCATAGCCAGACACTGGAGAACCTGTCAGGAAGTAAACATGGGCCAATAGTATCAAATTGTATGGGAAACAGCCTTACTAGAAAAGCGATCCAAAAAACTGAAACTGACACGGGGACAAATAGAAGAGGATGTCTTCACCCCAGTATGGCTCCCCTTTATCACATACACAGCCCAATGAGACAATGACAAGAATCCACTGATAGCATATGAATCAATCTGGCTTATCTGACTCAACAAACCCTCCCCTCCCCATAAATGCCAACAAACCCCACTGCAGACAACCATAGACAACCAACCACACCCTGCCCCCCAATACTACTCACTACCAAGGAAATGTAATAGACAAATAGAAAGAGAACCTACCCAGTTGACACTGACACAAACCCCCACACAAACACTACAAAATAATATAAGCCTCACCACCCCACCCCTCCTCTCCCCCATCTTCTTCCCCAACCTTATACTGTACTCAACACAAATGTCTCACAACAAATGTAACTGATTTGTAAGAAAGACCTGTACAACCTGAAAAAAGAGAGAATGCATGTACTTTTGTAAAGCAAGAAAATCTTTAAATAAAAAAATAAGGGAGACACCGGGCTTACTAGAAGTATGTGTGAAAAGTCCCTAGGGGACTCAAGCTCAACTTGAGTCAACAGTGAGATGCAGCAGGAAAAAAAGCTAATGGTATTCTAGGCTGCATCAACAGAAGTATAGTGTCCAGGTCAAGGGAAGTCATAGTACTGCTCTATTTTGTCTGGGTCAGACCACACCTGAAGTGCTGTGCCCAGTTTTTGTGTACCATAATTTAAGAAGGATATTGACAAACTGGAACATGTGTAGAGGAGGGTGACCAAGATGATCAAAGGTTTGGAAACCAAGCCTTATGAGGAATGGTTGAAGAAGTTGGGTATATTTATCATGGCTAAGAGGAGACCGAGAGGTGATATGATAGACATCTTCAAATATCTAAAGGGCTGTCACATGGAAGACAGAGCAAACTTGTTTTCTCCTGCTCTGGAATGCAGGATCTGAACCAATGGATTCGATAAAGGAGTTTCCAACTAAACATCAGGAAGAACTTTCTGATAGTAAGAGCTGTTCAGCAGTAGAACGAACTCCTTTGGAAAGTGGTGGATTCTTCTTCCTTGGAGGTTTTAAAGCAAAGGATGGACAGTCATCTGTCATGGATGCTTTGGTTGAGATTCTTGCTTTGCAAGAGGTTGGAGTAGATGACCATCTGGATCCCTTCTAACTCTACAATTCTATGATTCTATGCACACACCACCCCAGCCAGCCAGCCTCCCAATTTGGGGAAGAGGAAAGAGATATAGACTAGCTGACGTGATGGCCCCTACCTGTGGTGAACTACTTTCCTGGAGGCTCTGCACAAGCTCCTCTCTTACGCTTAGGCACACCTGCCTTTCAGCCAACTGGCAGTTCAGTTTGTCAATCTAGGAGGCAACAGACAGGACCAATGACCCAAAGCCAGGAGAGCTGCAGGGTGCAGCTTTCACTGGCTGTACCATGAAGGAGCCCACGTTTGAATGTTGTGTGTCTCCCTCCCTCCACCAAGGACCACAACAGAATATAGGGCCAGCAGTGCTGCTACAGTGGGACTTTGGGGCGGATAAAGGGAAGTTCTCTCTCTGCACATAAACTGTCTGCATTATGGGAAAGTATTGCTTCTTTTCTCTTGCATTCTGGAAAGTCTTGCTTCTAAGCTTTGTTTTGCTCATGCTGCATAAACTGTGCTGATGCTAAGACATTCCATCATCACCCTGGTACGTTCTGTTCACCTTGAGTTCACACCATATCAATCTGTACTTACCCCTCCTTGTACATTCCTTTTCCGTACCACTCGGTAGTCCGAACCCATGCCTGTGTAAACTCTGCATTCCTTTTCTCAACCTTTAACCTGTCTATGACTGATGTCTCATATGCAATAATTAATGTCTTGTATGCAACCCTTGTTTTGAACTTATGTTAACCAATCAGCAACAAGCACACGTGGCAAACGCAGTAATATTCAATAAAAGGGAGTCTCCGAGGCTGGCTCGAGAGACGCCTCCCATATGACACCTATCTGCTCGTCTGTCGTTCATTTTCAATCCAACAGGCGGAGGTCCAAGCCCTCACTCAGCAGCACAAACAGGAGGGGCCCCCAAATCTAGAGGGGCCACATTTTGAAGCAGGCAAAGTAATGTTTATTATGACCTAAACAGCCCTCTCCCCTCACCCCCCATAAAACCACAACCAATTTAAAATTACGTAGAGATGTAAAGATAGATATAAAAATAAATAAAATAACGCCCGATGCCTTCATTATACACTTTTAGGCACCAGGCAACAACGTTCCTGTTTAACCAGCCCTTTGGTTGATTTGACTGACATCATATGCCCTTTTAAAAAGTGTTGGGGTTGTTATTGGATTGTTGTTGTTTTTATTTTGATTATATATTTTATGGTTTTATATTCTGATTTTATTTTGTAAACCGCCCTAAGACCTGCAGGTATAGGGCGGTATATGAAGAAGAAGGAGAAGAAGAAGGAGAAGGAGAAGAAGAAGAAGAAGAGAGATGGGAAGTGCCCTATACAGAGTCAGACCATTGGCCCATCTAGTTCAGTACCGTCTACCCTGATTGGCTCTCCAGGGTTTCAGGAAGAGTGTTTCTTCCTGCCCTACCTGGAGGATGGTGGGGATTGGACCACCTGCGACCTTCCGCATGCAAGGCAGGTACTCTACCACAAAGCTAAGGCCTTTCCCTTGAAAATAAAGAAGGTTCTAGTCCTCACAGTTCTGTATAAATGGCTGAATTAAATAACAAGCTAAGTCAACCAACTTCAGCATTATCTGCACTGACTGCAGCAGTTCTCAAGGCAGTGGTGTTGCAAAGAGGCGTGGGGGCAGGCGGACCGCCCCGGGTACCATCCTGAAGGGGGGCAACATTCAGCGCTCCCCCATGACTCCCAAGCCTAAAGCTAGCGGCAAAGCGGGGGTGCTTTGCTGCCGCTTTGCCACTCACTGTAGGCTTGGGAGTAGTGGACAGGCGGAGGGTGCCAAATGTCACCCCCCCGTTTGGCACCAGGACCTTGCGAGTAGATGCGCACGCGCGGGAAATGGCACCAGAAAGGCTCCTCTCGGTGCAGTTGGGTGAATGAGCGTGAAGCTACAGCATCTCCCAGAAGGGAAGGAGCGAGAGGAGGCACGTGCAAGAGAGGGGGAACACTCCCTTTGCTTCCTCCAGCGACTGATTGCAGGACGAGAAGAGGGGGGGAGGCGCCCCCACGTCTGGTAAGCCACAAGCGAAAGGGCTCGAAATGGAATGTGGGTTGGCTTGCTATTGGATAAGTAGTTTTCTCCCGCACGTGGGAGTCCTCAGCATGAAGTTATGAATGGCGCCAGGAAGCTGCACGGGGTGAGGGGTGGAGTGAGATGGCGGGATGAACTGGGGTGAAGGCAGCACCCAGCTCCGTCTCACTGGGGTCTCCTGGGCTGTTTCGTTAAAAAAGGAAAGCACTCACTTTAAGAAACTGAGTATCCGTCCGTCCCTAGTCCTAGATAATCCTTGGGACGGGAAGGTATTTCTTGCCATTGAGAGCTGCCGCCACTGCTGCCTTCTCTGTCTGCTACTCAAGGTGCCAACCGGCCAGCAATTACTTTCAACTGGTGGGGTTCCAGGCAGCCCCACCTGGAGGAAGGGGCACACATTCCTGGCACCAACCAGCTCATTCCATTTACCTCCGCAGCAGCTGGGGCATAAGGCGGCTGCTCCAAACAGGAGTGAGCAGGTAGCGCGAAAAGAGCAGCAAAGCAGCACTACTTTCTATAATGATAATATCTACAACAGCTTCCCTACAGTCTCCTGTCCCCAGCTCGCTGGTGCTGAATGAGCCTTGGTTCTCCTCCCACCATTGATCTGAGCGGATTGCAGCCTATGGCTTCCATTTCCAGCCAACCTACGTGGGAGACAGTCCCAATCCACGCAGGGTTTACTTCAGAATAAACACGCTTGGGCTCAGGCCATAAGTATTCATACTAAGGGCTTTACGCACGAGTAACCTGCCCTCTCCCATACTCAAACCCTTCTTAGGGGCAAGTCCCATTCAAATGACCACAACCACAATCCCAAGCCTCTTTCCAAGGAAGGAACCCCCATTGCGTTCAGGCCAATAATAATAATAACAACTTTTGAGTAACCACGTCTGGTTCAAAGTCCTGATTTCTTGTTTTAGCATGAGGGTTTCAAGTGTACTTAAGATATGGAATGTGGCTGCAAGCAGCCTTGCTAGGGAGTAACCCTCGCCATGCTCAGTGAGGGAGGAAACATGCATAGGAGGACGCTTGCTAGCCAAGCTGGATAGGGCTTACTTCCGAGTTAGCACACTTGGGGCTGCACCCTCTCAGATCCAGAACTGGCCCAACCCAATTCAGGGGAAGCCCTCAATTTCTGAATTTTGTGGGGAATGCCGGGGGCGGGGGATGATTTGGGGATGGCAGCTGGGCTGCTTTCAAGGTCAACTCCTTACTCAGGAGTAAGTTCCTTAGACATCCATTTTACTTGATGTGAGTGATCTACAGGAACATGTCCCTTGAGTCAGCTAGCAAGCGCCATCCTGTATGTTCACTCAGAAGTAAGTCCAACTGCATCCAATGGGCCTTATAGTCAGGGGTGTAGGCAGGGCTAGGAAGGGGGGTGGGAGCAGGGGGTGGACTGCCATAGGTATCATTGCTGACTCCCAAGCCTCCCAAGTCTACATGGGGCCATCAATGTGGGGAGGGGGGTGACAAAAAAAATTCCGCATCGGGTACCACTTGACCTTCCTACACCTCTGTCTCAAGGATTTCAGGACTGGGGCTTTCCCAGCCTTAACTGGAGATATTGGGGACTGAACTGGGGACCCTCTACAATGTAGATGCACTCCTATTGAGCTACAGCCCGTCCTTTAGGGGTGATTATGTGAGGGATCGCTCAAAAGATGTGATTCCTGCCACCACAAGCAGTCCAAAGTGGTACAGCCCAGGGCACACAGCACTTTGTGCCTTTCCTGAACATGTGCTTCACTCACAGCTTCCTCCTGAAACCAAGTCTAGATCAGAAATATTTATTATTATTTTTATTAAACAGGTGCTGTGGCCTGGAAAGGCTGCCACATGCCCTGAAAACCATCTCCTCCATATATATAAAAGGTTGGTTGCAGATACTCAGCAGCCAAGGAAAAGCACTCAGCACATGCTCAGAGAAACTCTATTCTTACTACATCACACGTTCCAGGGCAGAGCAATGGTCCTGAAAACCATGAGAAGAGAGCCCCTCCAAACTGTGTACCTGGCTTGACCAAGCCAAGAGGAATCCCCCACCCCAGAAAGTATGAGAAGGCTGTAATTCACCAACCACTAAGCACCATCCCAGGCTTCAGAAAGCAATCTTGCCCTGTGTACCTGAGTCTCCAGAAGACTTAAGCTCTCTGCATGGCTTGCCCGTGCAGCTGAAAGCTGCTGCCTGGCCTCCTCCAGTCTTTGTTCCAGAGCACTTTTCTAGAAAGGGGAGAAAATGCAATGACTACTAATATTATTGTTATTCTGGCTTTTATGTGTTGATGTCTCACAACTTGGTGGCCCTCCAAGCAGTCAACAAAATACAATGGAAAAAATAACACACAGAAATGCAAATAAATTAATAAAAGTACAGAGCAACCATGCAAACGAAACAGAGAATCATTAAGCAAGAGTTTTCTACATGGCATCATTAAAAGTCTGCAGCCAAAACTGTAACAGAATTGGGACTTCCGGGTTGACGCGATCTGGAAATGGCGGATTCCCTCCGAGCTCCGGAGGGAATCGGCTCTACCGAGGATGGGTCTTAGCCGCGCCGGCGACGCGGGGACCCTTAAAAACCGCAGGCGCGGATGCCTGCGGACTGAAGACTCGGCGGGTGCCTTAAGCGCCCCCCCTGATTCGCGAAGAGCCTTTTTAAAGGCTGCGGAGGGGATACGGGGGTGGCGTGGCACTGAGAGTCGATCGCTACCTCGGTGGAGCGAAGCCGCGAGCCATAACCAGAGAGCGCCAACTTCCTTCCTTGAAAATCTGGACTGAAAGAACTACCCGTGAGTAAGACGGATTGGGACTTTAAAAATTTCTACCCTGAATTAGAGATGACCGGGGGGTGTGCTAAAAGGAAGTCCGCACCCCCCCCTTGCAGAAGATCTAAGCAACGACATAAGAGCTAAGCTGGAGAGCCTGCCCTCGGTGGGGTGAGTTAAAAAGGACATTAACTTTCAAGATTTCGCTAAGGGAAATTTTATGCTGGAGAGTGGAGTTTCAGAAGCCTTCTTTTTGTTTTAAACTACCCCCCCCCCGGGCTCGGGAACGTCCTGCCTTAGTGCTTGTGTTGGAGCTGTCAAAGCTGACAAACGGGCAATTTAAAGCGGAAAAATTGTTGTTTAAGATCCCCCTGGACTAAGACACAATTGAATCAAAATTGTTGGAAACAAAGTAACAATAAGAAGTTAAAGGGTTGTTGAGTAAAAGATTAATAAGTAACCAGATTCCCCCTAGGGGGAATTCTGTGAAACTACAATGGATACAATGGCTGTGGATGGAAAGTTACTAGCTGAAATTGAAAGGATGTTTCAGTTGGTGGGAACCTTACAAGAGCAGAGTTTGGCTATGAATAAACAACTTGTGACTATGACCTTGGGAACAGGCAACTCTGCTGTTTGTGTTGAGGACTTGAATGAGAAAGAATCCACAGCTGAAGAGGAAACAATATTTTCAGAGGTGGAAGAGACTAAACAAGAAAAAGAGAAAGTAACTTTGGGAAGCAACATCCAAAAGCTGACATCTGTGGAATACAAGCAAGGAGATCTTGGGAACACATCTACCACAAGTCTGCGAAAGATGCAGAAGAAGAAGGAAGAGGCCCTGGGACAATATGGAATACAGGAATTTAAAATAAAGAGGCATGATTGGGGCCTTTGTTTGGACTTTGGTTTTGAGGATACAGGCTTGGTGGAAATTTTCCAGCAATTGATTACAAATCTCCTTGTGGGAAGAGAATATATTTGGATGCCTTTTCCAGACTCGACGACTGATATAAAGGGCTACCAACAAGAACGGCGGAGAGGGACTGAAAGGGACTTGAAAGCCTCGGACGTGAGGAACCCAGGCTGAGAATCTCGACTTTGGACTTTCATCGGGAAGGGACAAAAACCGGGGATGGGAGGGAGGGAAGAGGAGACTCTTAGAAACTCTTAAGACTTTTAGGTTTGGTTAATATGATTTTTAATTAAGACAAAATGAAAAATCGATGGAAGAGAACTTAAGTCCAACTTAGGAATATCAATTTTAATTACAAAAGAGGTAATAAGAAGAACAAGATGGTTAAGAGGAGAAATACCAATTTGCTGATATAATCTTGGGAATTGGGATGCACGAGGGGGGGTGGGGGGAAGTCAGGGAACAAGGTCATGAAACGAGGATTGGCTGAATTTATACATGTTTTGTTATGTGTCATTTTTTGTGTGTGTGTGTTTTGTTGTTATAAAAGTGGAAAACCCAATAAAAATTTTTTTAAAAAAAAAACAACAAAACTGTAACAGAATTGGAAAATGCTGCAGAAAAGTAGGGAAAGGGCCGTAGCCTAGTGGCGGAGCATCTGCCTTGCAGAATGTCCCGGGTTCAATCCCAAATTGTATCTCCAGCTAGGGCTGGGAAATACTCCTGCTGGAAATCCTGGAAAGCCTCTGTCAGTCAGTGTAGACAGCACTGAGCCAGATGGATCAGCAGTCTCACTCAAAAAGAGGCAGGTTCTTGTGCTCCTAGAAGTCAAGTAGGCAGCTATGTGAGGGAAGAACTGTGCAGCAGGAACTGTTCTGTCTTCCTGGCCTTGATGCTGTCACCAGACCTGCCCCTGGTTCTGAGTGACGTGGGCGGGGAAAGCTTCAAGGAAGGGTCTACTCTTTACGAAGGGCAAAACAAGCAGAACCTCCAATGACACTGCCTGTAAGTTGAAGAACTGCAACCTGAATAACTTGTGCTTGAGCTTGTTTGCTTCCTCCTCCTTCCCATTCATTTTTTCTCATGTGCAGTCTCTTTTTTTGATTGTGAGCCTTGAGGGCAGAGCCTGTCTTAGTACTGACTTTTCTAAAGGGCGGGTGCAAAGACTGCAAAGAAATAAAACAGTGGTAGAGAACCTTGGGCCCTCCAGAGTGGTCAGCTATAATGCCCATCAACCCCAGCCGGTGGCTGTGGATGATGGGAGTTGTAGTTCAGAAAATGCCTAGAGAGCCGAAGGTTCCCCACTCTTGGACATAAAACAAAAATCTGGTCTAATGCCAGCCAAACTTCTTACAGTATTTAGTATTCCTGGGTGGCATGTAAATACTCACTACTTACTCAAGGGAAAAATTAGGGCCATGCCAAACCTAAACCCAGTGAGGACAATGATATTGCTAAGCTGAATTCACATCTGATTGATGTTTTAAGACCCATCAGAATGGGCAGCCCCGCCCTTTCAGTTACCCATTTGCGAGAAGACCATGCTCTACATCCAGAATGAACTGAGCCCATGCTATCAAAATCCTTAAAGGCAGGCTCTGACCAGAAAGCATCATTAGCCCATGATGCAGCAGGAAGGATCTAAAAGAACCATCCTTCCATTACTGATTTTCAGGTGGTGAGTGTTGTTGCTTGTTCAGTGAAAGGGGAGTTGTATCAGTAGGCTCAGGGGAACATCAACAAAATCTTTAGCAGAGGGAACACTAGGGGGAGAAAAACAACCCCCTCAAAACAGTCCAGTGAATACTGAGCAAGATCAGTGAGCATAGAATACTGGTTGACAGCAGTGGGTGGAAGGGAGTACTGTAGAGGAGGGCACAGCTGGCTGAGACACTACAAAGGAGCACTCCACACCGCCAACATCTGTGGCCAGTTCCACTTGTCTCTACAAACAGCATTTTACTGGAAGTGTGAAAGCTTAGCAGCTTCCACAAGGCCGGTACCCAGCCCTAAAGAACATCTTCATGGACAATGAAACAATGGACTGCATGAAAAGATTTGATGGCCTCAGTACAGCACTATTGCAACCCCTTCTAAATGCCCCACATTTACCTCCCTGAGCAGCTCCTGGACATGCTCGTCACCAGAGAGATTCCCTTCAAAGTGCTTCTCCAGGATGGTCACTTTCTCCTGCAAGTGGCTCACAAGTTGGCTTTTCTCCTCCACCTCAACAATCATCTGTCGAGAGACATACGTTTGCTCTGCAATGAATTCTAAATAAACATGGGCACATTGAAGCGGGCATACCCATTGATGTAGGAGAGGCTGTGCATTTGCAACCAGGCACTGAGCAGGGAGAAGAACCAGTCTCCCACTTTTATGCAATTTCTGATGGGCATATTTACTAAGACCTTTCATCACAGGAGCCATAGGAGGTACTGATTCGTGCATCCATGGGCACCAGGTTGCTGACCCCACAACCTCTGCACATCAATTCCAGTTTTTCTGGTTGCTGAAATATCTGTATCATCACATAGCATTCTCTTCTTCATTGCAAAAATGCCCAAACCCTGGGGGTCTGCTTACCCCATTTCTCAGTGTGATAACATCCAGGCCATACCTTTTGCTTATTCTGTTCATACTCCTGTTTCAGAGAGTCGTGTTCTCGCTGAAGTGCTTCCAATCGCTTTTCACAACTGGCAGCAGACACTTGAGCCTAAAATATATGCTTTATTAGTTATTGGGTTTTCCCACTTTCCCATCAAATGGAGCTCAAGAAGATTAACAATGATAATGTGGAGGAAAAAACAATTAGAGCAGCCATGCAAAGAAAAAGCAAAGAAACACAAGAACAAAGAAAAAAGTTATTGAAATAAAAAGCAATTTCAATGGATTGTACACAACTTTAGTCCTACTCAAGGGTGGGCCAACTGAAATTAAAGGACACAGCTAACTTAGAGACATTAGTTTCAATAGGCCTACTCTAAGTAGAGTTTAGTTGGACACCTACTGAATTCCCCCCTTAAAAGTTATAAACCACTTGATTGCTTAAAGAAAACAACTCTCAAAGTGGTATACAAAGAGAATTAAACAATAAAGTATCAATAATGAAGTTAAGAACAGTGTTTTAAAACATTTTAAAGATAATTAAAATTAACAATAAGCTAAAAAACATATTAAAACACATATCAACAGTCTATGTATAAGTGTAGTTTGCTGAACAAAAATGTTTTTAGTAGGTGCCCTCCCTGCTGCTGAAATAGGAGATGCTCCAATCAGCATTGGCATTCTGCTGGCTCCTGAAGACACACCTGCTTGAGCAAGACTTCTCCTGAATTGAACTTGTGATTTTATTGTTTTCACTGTCTTTTCACTGTTTTATTTGCTATGTTTTTAATTGTTTGTTTTAATGTAGTTCCAATGCATGTTGTAAACTGCTTTGAGATTTCCCCCCTTAAAAATATAAAATGGTATAGAAATGATATAACAACAACAACAACAACAACAGTACTACTACCGGAACTAATGATAATGTAAATTAAATAATAAAAAATATTATTTAATTTCTCTACTATCTTTCAATTCATTCAAAGGGAAAAGGAAGGCTTTTAAGCACACTCTCTGCTTGCAAGAGAGGCATCTGATGTATCTGGGTAAGAAAAGAGAATCTCCCACTTACATTTTGTAGATCTACTGACAGTTGCTGAATGTACACTTGGAGCTCCTGGCTCCGCTGCTCTAAGGTTGTGATCTTGCTTTCTGCATTCTCCTCTGCATCAATGAGCTCATCCCTGTGAGGGGAGGAAATGAAAGGAGGAAGAGAAATTTAACTTGAAGGCCAGAGATCAGGGATAGCCAACACAGTGCCCTCCATATATTGTTATGACTCCAACTTCAATCAGCCCAGCCAAGAGGGCCAGTGGTCAGGAACAAAGGATTTGGGAAGTCCAAGAATATCTGGACGGCCATAGGTTCCCATCCCTGAGCAAGAAGTTCAATTCTCTGTGTTAGGTCTAAGCTGAGATAATGGTTTCATATCCAAGCATAGGAAGCTTCATTTCATTTGCTCTGAGATGGTGCCTCCATGACCTGTCTTATGGAGATGGCAGTGGTTTTAGGTCTGCCCCTTAGAGCAGGCGTGAGAAACCTGGGCCTGCCAACTTCCATCAGCCCCATCGTTTTGATGATTTTGTTTGGTTTTCTACTGTACACCGCTTAGAAATCTTTAAAACATCAAGCACTTTAGAAATGGTTTTTAAAAATTGTTCATTAAACTGTTTTCAAGATACAGATTAAAAAATGAAACAAACAATACCGATGCAAAGAGTGAGCCATTAACATAACAGGCTTAAGACAGCTCAGTAACGATGCAAACTCATCAGCTTATGTTTATATTTCTTCTACAGGGTTTCAAGGTAAAGAGGTAACTCAAAAGGTCCACAGTCTAGAGTAGTACTCTGATGTGGTGGACCAGCTATTTTTTCCCTCCCAACATCCCAGATTCTGGTGCCATATTTGGTCCCGGAAGCATCCCATCCAACCTGGGCTGTGGTGGGGCTGCCACTGGCCAGCAGCCAACGGCTTGTGGACCGGCACCAGTCCTTTTGAGGTAGCACTGGTCTAGAATATGTGAAGGGCAAGAAGAAAACATTTTCCTTTACACTGGCATATCTTAAAATCATCACATAAAGATTCTGCCTTTCCTAAAAGAAGCTCAAGGTGGCGCACATGCTTCTTCTCCCCACTTTATCCTCACAACCCTGTGAGGTAGGTGAGGCTGAGAGTGACTGACTGGCCCACTGAACTTCAGGGCCAAATGGGGATTTGATCCCTGGTTTTCCAGGCGGTAGTCCAACACTCTAACTATAACACCATGGTGGCTCAGTAAACACTACCCATATTTTCTCAAATGGGTCTTTCACCTACTATCCCCGGCGGCCCTGAGTTTTTGTGTTTTACTCTAAAAGGGCACATTGCCAAACTTGCGCAGCCAAGAGGAGATGCTTTTAAATAAATAAGAATTTACAGGCACACAAAGCCTGTCCAGGACAAGACCACCAGAGGGTCTAAACAGAACATCCTTTCCCCAACCTCTCTGCTTCCAGCTCTGCATGCTGCTTTCGTAGTTGCTGTAACTCTGCTGCCTGGCGGGAGGACAAAGTGCGAAAGGTCTGCAGCTCCTCTTGAGTGCGCTGCAGCTCTTGTGTGGAGGACCCCAATTCCTGCTCCATCTGGGCCAGTGACTCTTCCTTCTTCAAAAGCTGCATGTTTTAAAGAAAACAAACAACAAAACCACATATCAATCAGCTAGCTCTCAGAGGCAGAGGGAACTTCTCAGTACAGTGCTACCTTGGAATATGGCAGGAGTGGCCAGTTTAATGCCATCCAGATGTAGTTGCACTGTAATTCCCACCATGCCTGACCTCTGAGTCTTGCTTGCTGGGGCTGGTGGGAGTTGCAGGATGGCTTCCTATGCCCCTGTGTCTTAAGGGAAGGACTATAGATCAGTGGGAAAGCATTTGTTTTGCATGCAGAAGGTCCCATGTTCAATCCTTGACATCTCCAGGACAGGCTGATAATGTCTCCTGCCTAAAATCCAGGAGAGCTGCTGATGGTAAGTGTAGACAATAATGAGCTAAACAGGACAAGCTTCTGATATTCCTGCTTTGAGATTGCCCATGTACTCCCCTTTGATTCCCACGGTGAAAAAGAGGTAGAACATAAATGTAGTAAATAAACTAAAGGGTGAAGGCAGTCCAATAAACCCAAGGGTAGATAAGAGAGAAAAAGAGGAAGGCCAGCTGGGGAGCGGGGGCGGTCAGTGGAATATAAAGGCAAGGGCTTCCTGGATTATGTCCCAGAGGTCTAGGCTGGGTCTAGCTGCCCTACCCCAAATGGGCCTCCCTTGGGATCACTCACCATGTGCTTGACTTTAGCCAGCTCCTGCTGCTGGAAGCCCTCCAACTCATCAATCTCATCCCTTTTCTGGAAAAGGTTCAAGCTCTGCTCTTTCATCTCTTGTAGCTGTGCCGAAAGGAGCTTCTTCTCCTGTTGAGCAGCCAACACATAGAAAAGAAGATTAGGGGAATTTCCCAGCTTCAGTGTAAAAACCAATTAAGATCTGAAAAGGGGGAGATTGTCCAGTGTTCTGCTTGGTGGGAGGAAGGCCCATCTGCAAAGGCCCTAAATATCAAAAAGTACTCACAACAAGGATTTTGGGGTGGGTCTTGATGTTCGTATGTAATCTAGCTAAGGTCTGTCATAGAAATTATCTCTATTCTGTGTAAAGAAAACTGAAAGAGCAACAACAAATGCTACAAAATACACAATAAAACCATGAATACAAATTACTAATATTTATAGAAAAAAGTTCTCACCCAGGACCTAAACAACCCACAAATTGCCCCAGAAATCTCACAATGAAGAGCTTTTCTGGGACCCACTAGCACCACCCTAGTTTCTCAGGTGAGGCTTTATGAACAGACACCCAGTCTGATGGAGCTTCTTCTGTGTCACATCCAGCACTCAGATCAGTTGTACTGCACAGACACCAGTTCCAGGTGACAGGAGGTTTGGCTTGGTTAGTTTCCCAGGGGTCCCCTCATGGATGGCAAACAGAACACCCCTCCACTCAACTGGAGGCTGCATCCAGTGCTAGTCCATTATTTTCAATGGGTTTATTCTGATTAGAACTTAGTTGGATGCAACCCTTGGGAACGAGAGACCCTTAAAGCCACATCCCTTGAAGCAGAAAATGAAGCAGCAGCTTTGGGAGTTCTCTTGCTCAGGGGTAAGGATAAACTGAGAGGTACTGCCAGGTGTAAGTTGGGGTGTCGCAGGCTGACCTTGTTTTCAAGGCATCTGGGCATTGCCACACTCTCTGTTGTCGAGGGGTGTTACAAGCAGAGTAGTCTCTGTCTTTCATTCAGCAGGGATGGCATTTAAAAGTTTGACAATTGTACCTAAGTATTCAGAATATTCTTCTAGTCTGGTAATTATTCTACTGTTTGTTTGCCATTAGCTACCCCTGAGTAGTATAGGTGCTCAATTAACTAGAAGTATTTTTTGTTCAAGATTCTAGGCCTCAAGAATATAGAGGAAAAATCTGGAAGCCTTTTACAAGCTTCTCTTATTCAAGTGTTCTAGGGAATGGTTTTCTGCTTCTCTTTCAAGGATCACAATAATATTTCTCTAGCCCAGCAGAGGGAAACCCATGGCCCTCCAGATGTTGGCAAACTACAACTCCTATCACCCCCTGTCACCAGACATGCTGGTTGAGGCTGAGAGGAGTTGGAAGCCAAACATCCGGCGGGGGGGGGGAGGCAATTTCCCACCTTCTTGCCTTATGGAGAGAGAATTTACATCATTCTGCTGGTAACCCAGCAAGACCACATAATGCTTTTGCTATCAAGAAATTTCTATAATATTCAACAGTCTAGACTGTCATGGAAGACTGAGGAACATGAAGCACTGAGACTAAGCTGCTTATGATGTCTGCAGCACAGCTGGGAACTAAATTTGAAGTCTACTTGGGAAGGGGAGGAAGAGAAGATTACAGCCTCCAAAAATGAGATCCTGTCTGTTTGCACATTTTAGGGCCCAGCTCTAAGTAAGCTACTTGCCTTTTCAAGGTGTGACAGCTTCTCCCTCCATTCCTGGGAAGGAAGAAAAGGACAGGTCAACATTTGCATGCCAGAGGGGCTATAATGAGGGAGAAGCTGGCAACAAACCAGGGAGCAGAAAAGTTCAGAGCCTACACCATCTGTCCTGCACAGTTCAAAGGAGCAACAGCAACTGGTGCTGTTATTGCATCACAGAGAGGCTCCCTTCCTTAAAGGGACAGTCTCAGAGAGAAGGAGCATGACTGTTTGTTATTTTATATGATTTATGCTGTGTTTGTAATGTTTTACTGCGTTTTATTATGTTACTGTTATTTATTGTTTGTAAGTCACTTTGGGATTCATTTCAATGAAAAGCTGCACAGAAATACAATCAATCAATCTTCAGTGATGGCTCCTCACTTGTGGAAAGCTCTCCCCACAGGGAGGCTCACCTGGCACCATCATTACATATCTTTAGGCACCAGACAAAAACAGTCCAGAAGACCGTTCGAGTTCTGCAATGTTCAAAAGCCAGCAAAAGGCTGACTGCAAGTTCAATGGAGAAAACTGAAAAACATGCAGCAGAATTCATTCGACTTCCAAGGCGCGTTTGAAAATGGAAGCAATTCCTTTCAGGTTTTCGACTTTCGAAAACCAAAATGTTCAGCTTCTGAGACACTCAAAAACCGAGGTAACACTGTAATTGTAAGTGGCTCTGAGTTTCCAGGGCAAAAAAAGTTACTAATAAATTTAACAAATAATAACCATCTTGAGAGACTATTTCTGGGAGAGTAGGAATGGGAGGGGAAAGTGCCCCCTCGATGTTTGTTGGGACTACAAACCCCATCATTCCCTGTAATGACCGTGCTAAGCCTGAAAAAAGTGAGGACTTGGCAGAGTGGGGTTGTCCAGGAAGGCTTGTCCCTCTCCTCACCCATCTCAGAACTTCTGGGAGCATGGCAACAAAGGCTTCATGAGCCTGACTGACCTGGTCCTTCTTCTCCAGAGCCAAGACCGTGCCTTCTGCCATCTTGGCCGTGCTGGCTTGATGAGCCTCATTCTGCTCTTGGAGCTTCTTCACAAAGGCTGCGGGTGACAACACATGAGCCGGAGAAACACCTGGGTGCTGCTGTGCCCAAGGCCCAGACTCATTCCATCTTAGGAGTGCAAGTTACTGCCTAACAGTGAGCCAAGGCTACTCCAATGCTGCCTGCTCTGACTGGCAGTAGGTCCCCAAGTCCCTCAGCAAAGTGTTAATTGCTAATGACTGCTACCTGAAATCAGTAGTGGCTGGTGCCCAATGGGGTTGGTAGGGCAGAAGGCAGGGAGTCCAATGGTAGGTGGAGGCACAGCCAGTGACAGGTGGAGCTAACCAATTCTAGTTTTGTCCTCTTCCCCCTCCCTGTAGAGTTCTACAAGGGCAACACTGAGATTAAGGAGCAGAGAGCTGACAGGCAGTGCCATCCCCTGGACTGTTGTGAGTCAGGAAACAGGCAGGCAGATATTGGCTGTGGGTAGACTGAGGTTAGTGGGGCAGTCCCACTACTGCCTGAAATTGTTTTAACTGGAGATTTTTGGGGCAGGGGTGGGGGGAAATCACACCAGGACCTTCCATATGGAAAGCATGTGTTCCGGCACTGCCCCTTGGTACTGCCCCATCAGCAGAACATTACTCCACAGAATGAGGTAACTCTTCGACAGGACCCAAGCTGGGGTTTGGGGCGGATGCTCCCCCTGCTCATTCAAAAACCTCTGAACCTTGCACAGGTCCTTCAGAAGCTGCAGATAGCAGCTGAGAACTTTGTATGAGAGATGCCTATGTTTTGTATGTATTATACTTCTCAGAATAAAGAACCATTCACAGTTCTCTGCTCATTTCACTTTCTCTTCTTTCAGTGTCCCAGCTACACTTCAGGCAGCACTATACTGAGCAACATTAAGTTCTGACTCTCTCCTAGGCCCAAATCTCACCCCTCATCTGCTTTCCCACAAATGAGGAAGTAAATAAGGGGCCTGCTCAAGTGTATGCCAAACCACAGCTTACCATTTCAAGAATGAGATTCAGGCTCACACGCTGCCTCCTCCCCTCAGGATTTTGCTAGTGATAAACCTGTTTCGAACAGCCAGACTAAAGTCCATGCTGGCCTACAAACTGTGCCTTCATCCTCATTTGCAAGCAAGCAAGCACAAATAATAATTTTCTTGGCTGGCTCAAGTTCAAAAAACAGTTTTACTTCCTGAGGCTTCTAAGCCCTTTTTTAAAGGGAAATGGAAAGAAGATGGGTACGTACAATCCTGATGGGTCTCTAATGCGTTCTCAAGCTTCTCCTTAATCTTCTGCAAGTTTCGGACCTGCTCGGCGTAATCTTGGGGGAAGGAGGCAGCAGCACCAACCAGAGATGGGCAGACAGGAGGGAAAAAACCGGGAGGAGGGGAGGAAAAAAACCTGGTGAGTGAAGAGGAATAATGATTTCCTTTGTTTGAAAATCATTTCTGTTAAGGAAGGTGAGGCAAACGGCCACACCTCAACACCAGGCAAAACAAAATACTGCTACTGCACATGAAGTATGAAGAAGAGGTACAGACAGAAGGAATTTTGCTAGGAACAGAGAATCAAACATTGCTGAAAGGGCAGGGCAAGTTACCAAGACCAGTAGAGTGGCTCCAGAAGGCCATTCCTTTCTTGGTAGCCCATAGTATAGTTGCACAGAGTATGTGTAAACCAAGACCTTGATGCTCTATAAAATTACACATACACCATCCACGCTGGCTCAAAGAATGGAAGCAGTTTTATCATCATATGTTAGAAGAGCAATGGTCATTTTTTACTCCTATCCAAGTGCAGACAGTGGAAGGATTAATGGAGTCTTACAGCAGTGGACTACAGAAGTGTAATTAAAAACAGGAATGGCTTTTTTTGGCAGGGTGGCCGTGCTGCCCACTCTAGCAATGGATAAAGGACATTTTTCAGCTTGAGGGCTGCATTCCTTTGTAGACAACCTTTGGGGGGTGGGGGTGGGGAGACATGCCAGTGGTGGGCAGGGCTAGAAGCAAAAGTGGGGGAAAGCAATGGATGTGACTCTTTTGTATAGCAGGTTACTTTTTGGCCATGTAAATATCAGAGGGTCTCTGAAAATACATAAATCCCTTTCCACCCTCTATTTACACAAGCAAGAGGCATGATCACATCCAAGGACACATTTGGGCCATGCTAGAGGACAGTGTGGAGCAGGCCATTGAGAGGCATGGCCTGGACAGAGTCTAGAAGGCCTAGAGGGCTACTTTTGGCTCACCCTGTACTTTGAACAGGTATGACTTCTGAATGTTGTCTATACAACAGGGAGCACCTGTGTTCTTAAGCTAACCCCTCACCCCCAACATGGCACCTACCAGACAGCTTGACTTCCAGCTTCCGGATTTGTTCATTCCTCCGGAAGAGCTGAGACGAGAGGTCCTCCCTGGAGCTGCTTCCATCTGAGGGCTTAGTGAATTAAGAGATATATAGTAGGGATACTCACTTTTAAAAATTCAGAAATGAACAGTCCAACACACTTGTCCATTTCAGCAACAGCAACAAAGAAGAGCCTGCCCACGGGGAGCAGGGGGAGAGATGAGAGGAGAATGGCACTTTGCTGCAGTTTTTACATCATGCTACAGTTTTTAAAGCATTGGCAGTGTTTTGTCCCTTCCACTAGCAAAAATGGTGCTCTCAATTCTTCTCTTATGATTAGATAATGTCACACTAGCTGGATAGGCTCATTCCTCTCAACTCAGCATTGGTCTTCCTCCATCTTTATGAGGTGCTAGTGAATTTTGCCTTTATATGCTAAATTGCATAGAAGTTGTTATACTGGCTGCTTGATACCCTTGCCAACACAGAAGTGAACCCAGCACTGCTCACCAGTCAACATCACTCACTTGTCAGAGTTACATCAGGTGACTGACAGGTGAACATACTGCTTTATTGAAAATTTGGTGTGATAATGAAGTGCTGGATTCAGCCCACACTATCAGTGCTACCACCTGGTGCACTTCCCCCATTTCTTCTCCTGGACAAAAGGAATTGGTACTAGGACATTCAAGAGGACCAAACCATACCAGAGAAAGATTCATAACATTTTTAGGTTTGCTTTTGTATTCTGTAGACGTCAACATAAAATTGAGCAAATCAACACATAGTCGTTTTTAAAAAACTAAATAGCAAAACGTAGCATTTGGCACTTACAAAGTCATCCCCAGAATCTGCTCCTACAGATGTGATGGACTCCTTGCTGACCGATCTGGGCATTCTAGCCACCCCTCCTGGCCGCGGAGAAGTAGCTGCCTCTTCTGCAATCTTCTTCTTTAGTTTTGCAAACATCTTCAACAGCCAGACAGGCCCTCAAAGGCAGGATCACCACAGTTCAGACAGTCAAGGCACAAACACACAGCAGTCTGTGCCTGATTTATCTTCCATCCAATCAGTTCCTCTCCCTCAAGGGGCTCATTGCCCAGTGCTGTTTCAAAATTAAGGGGGTGCATTTATAATGACCAAATCTGACAATACAGTTCAGTAACAATACAGTTCAGGGGGTGCATTTGTAATGACCAAATCTGACAATACAGTTCAGGCAATCTGCAAGAATTAGCTGAAGATCAAAATCTATGTTTGGAACAATTTTGAACTCCTTGAATTCTAAACCTACATTGCTCTCCAACTCTCTTCTGTCCACCCACCCCAACCTCAATGCAAGCCAAAGTACTGGAACAGATACAATACTAGTCAAATCTAAAAACAAAATCGTAACTATTGTTTTTTGAAGCTACTGTCACTGGGAACCACATTTGCACTCAGGTTTCAGACCTTTTAACAGTCTTCAATTCCTTCATCTTTTTCTTAAAACCAATACAAAATATTCTGAGGCATGTTTTACAATATTTACAAGTATCCCAATAAAAATAAACTCCATAAGGCTTTAAAATTGACTGTAAAATTTAAACCACAAGATGTGCCCTTGATTGATGGGCTCAAGCTATCAAGACAGAATGAGACACAACACTAAAACATCATTAGAAATTCCGGCCCATACCAATACTTGGCTCTTCTGATTTTGTTGGCTTCAAGTATGTTGGAAGTCACAGGGACCCGTGACATGCGCCATAAGCAAGAGGCAGAACACAGGTTGCAACATCAAAGCAGGACCCCCAATGCAAGATAAAAAAACTCAAGAAGAGGTCTCACCGAAGCCACATGAAGGGGAATTACCATCTCCTGGCTTGGCCTCTCTGTCTACTTAACACCATCTCCCTGAGCAACCATGAATTATTCACTGGATTTCCTGACAGCCCTGCAGGAGCTATAGGACACCTGACACCACCTGTCCAACATGCTGACCTTGAAAGTACTTCATGAACATTGAAGGCTGATTTGTGATAGTAACTTCAGCTTCCCCACATATTTAACTTTGCCTCTCACTACCAAATCTCATGATGACACCCTCAAACTTAAACCAAAAGGATGACTTACAGGATCCACTCTGAACCAACACTTAGCAAGAGGTGCCATAGCTTGTGTGCCCAGAAATCACTATCACCAACCAGGAAGCACTCTTCTCTAGTTCTAGAAGCAGGTGGGATGGTGGAAGCAAATGACTAATTGCAGGCAATGTTAATAAATTATGCCTAAACTTTTTAGCTTTTCTAATGCAATTTCTAAGATAATGTTTGAAAAGCATTTTTAACTTACACATGCCTGTTATTTACATATAGTTGAGAACATAGCCAGAGGCCCTCTTTATTTATACATTCTGGCTCCGAGAGATCATATTTGGCCCCCGGTATGATGCTCTTTGAATTTCTTGCCATATTCAGTTTCCCACCAACTCACATTAGACTACAGTAATGTCAATGCACTCCCCACCATCACCTGTTACTGAAGGGGTGGGGAAAGTCAAATTTGGCCTGTGGGGTCATTTTAAGACAAGGATGCTCACGCTATATATCAGGCACACAGATCTGTTATCTCCAGTGTAAGCACTAAGTGCTAAGACAGGAGATAAGGGATCTCTTATCACTGATCCTACTGCTAAGCACTACAGTAATTATTACTGTATTTACCCCTATCAGTTGCTTATTGCAGTAGAGGCAAACCCCCTTAGGAGCAGCTACGATGAGCTGCGCTTCGGTCTTATATTCTTCCTACAGAAAAGACTGCTGTCTGGGACTGGGCATATGAGACATCTTTTGACAATCTTTCAGACACAACTCAATGTGCTGGTGTTAGTTTAAAATTCTAACACAGCTACCTTAATGATTATTTTCTCCTATATATGGACCTGTCCAGACACTAAGGTAATATTAAGAAGACTTTCTTTGGATTCCACTTGTTAGAATAGAGCTGGGCTGTGACCCAAAAAGGCCTTTTCAGCTGTGGCAATTCAACGTCCTTTCAGTGACAGGTGGAGACTTTTAGGTTTCTTTAAAACAAAGCTTTAAACTGGCTTTTAAAAACCTGGTTTGGTACTGGTGCTCTGCTCTACTCCATACTTTATCGTAACTACTGTTTTGTTAGCCTGGTGCTGTCTAGATGTGCTGGGCTACAACTCCTTCAGACCACACCAGCACAGCCATGCTGTATGGAAATAGCAGTCCAAAACATCTGGAGGGCACCAGATTGGCAAAGGCTGCTTCTCTGCATTATTCACTGTCCTTAAACTACCATTACTTATTTTGGGGCCCGTTGGGTAGAAGACAGCAAGAAGAGAAAGCTTAAAAATAAAACCAACCATCTCACGAAGCAGTGAGCATGAGTCAATACACACATTTGAAGCTGCTTTAAGCATCTTAAATAAATTTGATTCTTGCCTTCCAAAATTTGCATAACATTATCTTTAACCATTTTACCTTTGAATAGCAAACCCCTCATTGTTTACATTGCTACTATAATACCCATGTTCAATGCAACCAGATCCACATTGCAACCCTGCCCCACCTGTATTCCAGGGGGCTCATGCACTAGCAAGTACTCTCAGGTCTTGCTAGCAAGTTTCCCATAATGGGCATCTGGCTGGCCACTATGAAAACAGAATGCTGGACTAGATGCGTCTTTTGAGGTCTGACCCTAAAAGGCTCTTCTTGTGCTATAAGTACGGTACATTTAGGATTGCAAAGGGCATTATGGTATGAATGTTTCAGCCAGGAAAGATCTTGTCTAAAATTCCCACTTGGTCACAAACCTCAGTGGATAACCTTTGGACCAGCTTTGTTGTGTGAGCAAAATATGGAGGCATGGAAAGACTTGATGTCCCTGCTCTTGAATAAAGCACAATAAAAAAACATCAAGTAGGCGATTCCAAATATAGTTTTATTACTGGATCAGAGCTTCTGAGGCATGCCAGGTGTTTTCCTTTTTCTGCAGTGCCCAAACAATGTTGCTAGCATCAAAATGCTAGCGTGTATCCCATCACTCACCCCATAATTAAATCTGGATTTATTCTTTTCAGGGGAAATTACAACACACACGTTACCAATACCCTGTTTGTAAATTAAGCCCCATCTAGAAGGACTCAAGGTTAACACTAACAATAATGATACAAAAGTCACAACATAAAAAAGGAAAACAAAAAGTCACTGGAGTCATACCTTTATTTGGGTCAACTAAAATGCTGCAAAACAGTGGTGTGGTTTTGAGTTACGTAGAAGTCTTCTTCACACTTACTGTACAAAATCAGGCTTTGGTGGGGCAAGGCTTGGAAAGAGGGAAACAGAGAAGTAGGTATTTCCCTCCCCTCATTACTGTGAAAGCCAATGAAGAGCGGCAAGACCCAGGTTCAAATCTCTGTTAAAGCCATTAAAGCTCACTGGGTTACCCTGGGTCAATCACTATCTCTCAGCCTGAAATGCTGTGAGGATAAAACGCGAAGGAGAAGTGTGCAAACCACCTTGACCTCCTTGGAGAAAAAGTGGGACGTAAGTGTAAGAATAATTCATAAATAAATAATGAATAACGATGCCTGAATCTTCCCCTCTTCCCTCCTCGAACCCTTTTCCTTTTACATGCCGCCTGAAGAACAGCGTTGGGGAACCCGAACACTTTCTCGCATCTTTTGCTTGGTCCTTTTATAGGCAATAAATATGGTACATGAGCGGGGAAGACGGAGGCTCTTAACAGCCGCGCCAAACCTACCGTATTTACCGTCTCACCTTTCTTTCCAACACTACTACCACCCTCCAGAAAGCAGAACAGAAACCCACCCCCAACGACCGCAAGACACTGACATTTCACGCACCCTTTAAAGTCCAAGGAAAAGAAAAGGCGGAACATAAAACCCTTTCTCTTAACTCACCGGCTGGTTCCTGACAGAACGGACGCCTCAACCACTCAGCCGGACCCGGAAACACGGTCACCACCGGCTGGCGGAAGTGACGTGGCAGAAAGGGACTAGGGACGCGTGCGCAGAGAGAGGTGCTGTTTGTTTGTTTGTTTGTTTGTGTGTAAGTGTGTGTAGCGAAGGAGACATATAAAGTTGGAGGGCGTGACCACTTCGGAGGCGTGGCTAAAAAGAGGCCCCACCCCTCGCGTGACTGAAAAAGGGCGGATGTGAAAAAATGGAGGCGGTACTTGCGTCACACGTCGCGCCCCTCCCACTTTCGCCTCAGGACGACGTTCGAGGAGGCGGGACAGAGCGGGAGGCAGGCGCTCAAAGGACGCTCATCATGCATTTAAAGCACACGCTTAACTCTCACCCCGCAAAGTATTCTGGGAACTGTGGTTTGCCCTCACAGACCTACAATTCCAATAGCACCCATAGCAAACTACTGTTCCCAATAAGGGTGATTTAGATGGGAGGCGTGTATGCAGGCTGTACAGAAAATGAAAGAAACACCATTTTGTTCTTTGCTGTTATATAAAAAATATTTTTCCTTTTTAATAAAGAGGTAGCTGCCTACACTTAAGTAAACTCACTTCAAGTCTCTGCCAAAGCAGACTGTGACTTTTTAAAATTGCTGTCCTTTGCTTTGTGAGGAAAGTGCTGATTTGTTTTTGTGAAAGGGCTAATAAATTTTTATATGGTTATTATCTCTCTCACCTGTATATGTCAATTTTGTTATTCCCAACTTGGATTTAAAATATTCAATGGGCATCAGGTCATAAACACTCCAGATAAATAAAATAAATTGGGAGCGAATCCACCCAAAGGGGTAGTCAACCTGTGGCTTTCCAGCTACTGTCGCTGGGGTCCCAACTCCCATGATCCCCAAGGACTACATGCAACATCTGGAGGGCTACAGGTTGACTCTCACGCCTCAACACTTTCCCCATGTAACACTAGGTGTCTTCCCTATTTCTAAATATAAAATTCACTGCTGAGGGCATTACATCATAGATTTAAATCACATAGCTCCCCCCAACCCAATAATCCTAGAAACTGTGGTTTACCCATCACAGAGCTACCATTCCCAGCACCCCTAACAAATGAGTTTTTTAAGAGAATCCATATGCTTTAAATGTACATCACATAGTAACACAGGAGGCTGCCTTAAGGTAAAAAGTAAAGGTAAAAGACCCCTGGATGGTTAAGTCCAGTCAAAGGCAGCTATGGGGTTGTGGCGCTCATCTCGCTCTCAGGCTGAAGGAGCCAGCGTTTGTCCACAGACAGCTTTCCAGTTCTTGTGACCAGCAGGTTTAAACCGCTACTTGCGCACAGAGGACCGTGACGAGTGCCAGAGTGCACGGAAACACAGTTTACCTTCCTGCCATAGTGGTACCTATTTATTTACTTGCACTGGTGTGCTTTCAAACTGCTAGGTTGGCAGGAGCTAGGACAGAGCAATGGGAGCTCACCCCATCATGGGAATTCGAACAGCCGACCTTCTGATCAGCAAGCCCAAGAGGCTGAGTGGTTTAGACCACAGCACCACCCGGGTCCCCTAGGAGGCTGCCTTATACCAAGTCAGATGCCGTGGCCCATCTAATTTATTGCATGCCCTCCAACATTTCTCCAGTGAAAATAAGGACATCCTCTTCAGTGAGACTAAAGAGATATATTTTTATAAAGGATATTTTCTTCAGTCAAAGGTGCTCTTTAAATCTCCACATTTCAGATGAACAGGGTATTTTTTATAATCTGATGCTTTATGCATCTGCTTTCAGCTGCTCAGCTGCAGAAATGCAAGCTTCAGAGCTGGGTTTTAGCAACCTCATCAGGATCTCAGGCACTCATCAACATGATTTCCAGCTCCTTTTGCTGGCTGAGCTGCTTTTTATAGATCAGCAGTTGCAAAAGTCTCATGTCTCCCTCCCCTTTCCCACCACCACCTCCAATCTTTCTAAAATCAATAAAACTGCCTCTTTTGTGCTGGTTCATGGGATGTTTTGCCTTACATATTAATCTTCTATTCAGTGGCAGAGTCAATTTGCCTGCTTTAAAAAAACAGAAGGGGTGTTTCTTATGAAACCCTTGGCAAAGATCCATAGCCATACAGTACTTGTTACAATTGCTCATTAGAAGATCCTTGCAGATGGATAATTATATATTTTGTGATTTTGTGTTCTAGTTTTGTTCTGTGAGCTGCCTTGAAACCTCCAGGGATAGGGTGGAATATAAATAAATAAATAAATAACAAAACATTTATCTCATAACACCAGAACTCTTATTCATGCAGCACGTAGTTAAAACTATGGAACTCACTGCCACAGGAGGCAGTGATGGCCACCAACTTGGAGAGCTTCCAATGTCTCCTGATTGAAGTGCAGAGAGTTTGAGGGCTGGACATTTGCAGGGAAACAAAAATGCTTGTTTATAAAGCTGCTGTACTACCAACCTTACTGTATGCTTGTGAAACATGGACCACTTATAAATGCCATCTCCAACTCCTTGAAAGATTCCATCAATGGTGTCTCTGAAAAATGTTACATCTCACTTGGGAAGACAGGCAAATTAATGCCAGTGTACCGGAAGAAGCAAATGATTATTCGTGCTCGCTTTGGCAGCACATATACTAAAATTGGAACGATACAGAGAGAAGCAAATGATTCTTCAACATCAACTTTGTTGGTCATGTTGTGTGGATGCCTGATTATTGTCTTCCAAAGCAACTATTCTATTCTGAATTAAAAAATAGAAAGCGTAATACTGGTGCTCAACAAAAGACGTTTAAAGACTCTCTCAAGGCAAATCTTTAAAAAGTCGTATAAACACCAACAACTGGGAAACACTGGCCTACGAGCGCTCCAGTTGGACAACAGCCTTTATCAAATGTGTCATAGAGTTTGAAGATGCTCAAACTCAGGACAGAAGGGAGAAACATGCTAAGAGGAAAGGACATTTGGCAAATCCTCACCGTAATCAACTCCCACCTGGAAACCTATGTCCCCACTATGGAAGGACATGTGGATCCAAAATTGGCCTCCATAGTCACTTATGGACTCATTGTTAAGACCATATTCATGGAAGAAGCTTACTTGGCTCCGAATGATCGCCAAAGAAGAAGAAGGAGGTGGGGACCCCAGGACTAGGTCAGAGACAATGTGCTGGGGAGGAGTCTCAAGGAAGAGTTCTCAACCAAGCATTTTATTTATTTTTTAAAAAATCTTATTTATTGATTTTTTTACAAAAAAACCTTAACAAATGTTAACATAAACTGTAAGTTACTTTATGCATTTTCTTCCCGTCCTCCCCTTCCATGGTTTCCATATTTACCTTTTTTTAATAAAAAAAAAATTGATGAAAGAATTCCAATTATAAATAAATAAAGTGATACCAAGGGAAAAGGTGGGAGTGGGGGGGGGGAGAAAAACGATGCATATACAAAAGAAAGAAAACAATATTTAAAAATGCAATATGATACACTGTCATACGTTCTTACATAAATTGATAAAGTGTTATTTACCTTTGAATGCGGCATATTTCACCCATACTATTCAATATATCCATTTTAACATCTCTTTTTTAAGCCTGATAGTACCTTCTCTAAGATCAAGGAGTTCCTTATATGTGCCCCAGTTCTCATTCACATTTAATTTATTGACTGGGCCTGCTTCAATGGGGGATCATGAGGACTTTCTTTCTAGGACATTTTTCAGTCTTGCCGAAACACAACAACAACAACAATTTATTATTTGTACCCCGCCCAGCTGGCTGGGTTTCCCCAGCCACTCTGGGCAGCTTCCAACAAAAGATTAAAAATACATTAAAATGTCAGATATTAAAAACTTCCCTAAACTATATAAGTTCTTCTGTAGAACGCGGATGAGGAAGCTGTTGCTCATATTTCAAGTCCTGCTTGCATTTTAACCTCGCTGTAGTAAATACTCAGCAAAAAGTCTCTAATCCCCAATGTCACCATAAGGGTGTGGATCGAGGTTGCAGACGGCGTCTTTGCTGAGCCTCCTTTCCCGGCAGATGACATTGTTGTGTGGGTCTTCTTGCTTCCAGAGGCCTCCTCTCAGGCTCCAGTTGATAGGCTGCCATTTTCCAGCGTGGATTCATCGTTTCATGCAGGAAAGACAGAAAGGAGGTTCTGTTAGAAGGGTACTGAATATCAGTAACGTTAGATCCTCTTGTTGCCCCAGAAATTATCACCGCTGATGGTGAATAAATAATTAAAAGGAGACTTTTTATAATGGAGAAAGGGAACCAAACTTCTGCTTGGGGGGGGGGGTCGCCTGCTCCCCCCATTCAAGAAGATTGCAGAGAGTCCTGCAAGGACCAGGACCCTGGGCAGGCAGGCAGCATTGGCGACACCTGCTGCTCCAGCTAGGTATACATAACTAACCTCTACTGGATTGGTGGGAAGATGAAATGGGGTAACCCTGTGCAAAGCTGCAAACAAAGCAAAGTGACCTTACCAGATGCTTAGCTGCCAGGTGGAGTACAAAGTGGAGGCCAAAGCTTTTGGGATGTATCCACCAATTGACTTGTGGGGCTGGATGGCAAAGAGCTCTCACTGTGGCCTCGAGAAGAGGGTTAGAAGAAGAACTCAGAAATGAGCTCTTCAACAGATTTCACCTTCCAGTGGCAGCTTTGGGGTGAAAGTGATCAGCCCCTTTCTGTTTCTGCAATTCTC
This sequence comes from Podarcis liolepis, assembly GCF_965112155.1. Lineage (NCBI taxonomy): Eukaryota > Metazoa > Chordata > Lepidosauria > Squamata > Lacertidae > Podarcis > Podarcis liolepis. The sequence goes on along the minus strand of NC_139570.1, from coordinate 38,872,640 downwards.
TCAGAAGGATGTCCCACTGACTTCAGTGGGAGTCACTCCAGTTTGCTCCTTATCCCCTCCTCTTCATTTTTCCTTTGGTTTCACCTCTGTTTGACAGCCACTAAGCCATTAATTTGGATTGCAAATGTTTGCGAGAAGCTCAGAGAGCCATGCCTGAGAGCCGAAGATGGACCAACAATCCAAAATGGTTTGGCTGCAAGATGGAAATAGAAAATGGGATGATGAAGGAGGAATGCGGTACTGTACGAATTACTGGTAGTTGTTCTCCAAAAGCTAGACAGTCTCTGAAGCTCCTGAGAACAACCTCTCCCTCCTATTGAGTAAGTCAACCTTGTTGGCCCTCACCTTGGCCACCTTGGCCTCATCTTTGAAGTGAATGACAATGACCAGTTCTCGAATGGCTCCTGCAGTTGTTCTAGGAAGCAATCGGTCTCTAGCTCTGCCCTGAAGCAGCCCCAGAAGTTCAATGGCTGCTGCCTGCCCAGATGAAGTTTTCCTTACACAGGCAAAAAGCAAAAGAGATTATGTCTCTCATCAGAGCTGTTTAATTTCCCCAGCAGGAAAGGTGAGATCAGGGCCCCTGTCCACTGGGGTCTTTTGAGGCTGGCCAGTCCCCTCCCCCTGGTGCAGCATTGGGGGCAAACATGACTCTGCTCCAAGGCGGTGCCTGGGCATCTGTTTTCCATGCAGGCTTCCAAAAGAAGGTGCTCCAGAGGAACACCCCACATGCCAGAACATTTTCCTTGCATTCCAGTCACAACGCCACCCTTCCTTTTCCAAAACAATAAATGGACCCTGAGGAGTATGGCAAGCCAGATTCACCAGGTCAGGACGGAATTGCAGAAGTCCTTCTGTTGAGGCTGGAAAGGGCTTTTAAATTGTTTTAGCAGAATGGTTTTAATGGTTTCACAGAATTAATATACTGTCTGATGCTAAAAACCAACCCAGCTCTCACAGCAATAAACAATGTATTGAGACATTGTCATGCAGAACCCCATGAACAGAGGGACTGTTCATCTTTCAACCAAATTATTTCGTGGTTTAAAGATCCTATTCAGAATAAAGAATGCCTAGGACCATTCCTCCTTAACAGTGTATTATGTAATGTGCAGTCCAGAAAGCAGTTGTTCCATAATACTCGCATGGGCAGCCAGACCACAGTAGCTTACAGCCAGCATCTTTAGGGTACTACACGAAAGAAATACTCTTTTCAAAGATCTGAAAGGCCCAACAGTTATTCTTTTAGCACAGACTTGTGCTTGGCTGTGATTTGAATCTAAATCCTTCTTGCGCCCTCCCTCTAAGCATCACTTGCCATGTCAGAGTCCAAAAGCAGAGATATCCCTCTGAGTCTGAGCTTCCGGATTTGTAGGTGATCATGTTGCAGCCAGGTAAGCAGGTGGTCCAGTGCTTCCTTACAGGGATAGACCCGCATATTGTAGATAAGCAGCTCAAGAGACCCAAAGAGAAAGAAACTCTTTGGTGATGAGATGAGATACTTTCTTTGTCCCCACAACACACTTTTCTGATGGAGGTTTAGATGGGTTCTCATTTTATCCACCATCTGTAGTCTTACTTACAGATGAAGAGTTGGCTCCAACTATGTTCTGTGCTGAGCAAACCCGCTGAAATGAATGGACCTAAGTTCATCACGTACATCAAATCCAATTGGTCTACTCTGAAGAGAACTAAAACTGGAGACAATCCGGAGCCTTGACATGAGCCACAGAATATTTAAAGTAAATGATCACTCAAAGTACATAGTAGTGGTGAGGTCCAAATTCCAAAGGATGCATGTTGGGGAACCCCCATTGGGGTTGCCGTCTAAACTGGGGAGGGCGGATGCTATGTATTCAGTGGTCTGTGTTTGCCTGAGCTTGAGTCTGGACTATGGGTTCTGAGCTCCTGATTCAATACATGATGTCCAATCACAGATCATTTCAGGATTTGGGCCTCTGCCATTGGCCCTTGAACTCTGAGTTCATAGTTCTCTGGGCAGTGGTGAGGGGCCAGAAAGGCGCTTTGCCTCTAAACCTGACCCCTCCACAGGTGGTACGGCTCCATTAGGAACTCTACTGCTTGCTGCCATGCCACAGAGAGTGGAAATGGCTTGGTCTTCCCTGGTCTCCTGCACTCCAGAAGGATCCTTCAGTGATCTGGATCAGCCCCTCTGTGCTGCTGCATCTCTGCAGATGGCAAAAAGAGAGGGGGAACCTGCACCAATCTCACCCCTTGCTGCCTCGCCTAGAGGACAGAGGCCTGTTCCTGCCTTCTCGGCTTCTGCTCTGTTGCTCTTCCTGTTAAAGGACCTAATCCTGGCTATGGTACCACAGCGGGAGCCCTCCAAATCCTCTGTCTGTTGCCATGAGGCAGCAAATCAGCTGGGAATCCAGAGGGAGGAAGAGATTTGGAGACTGGCTGCTGACACTGTGGGGAGCGGGTTCTCCAGCTGCCTGACCTCCCCCCCACAGGGAGATTCCCAACATCTCTCTTAGGCCGGTAGAAGCCTGAGTGCCTCATACGTGAAAGAAAATTGGAGGAGGTATTCAACCACTTTCTCCAGGTGATGATAAGCTAAGATGGCCACTTCTCTGCCCTCCATTGTAGACCTCGGAGTGATCTTATGGAAGGCCCCCAGCAGCACCTCCACCTGTCAGAGATGAAGGAGAGGGTGACTCAGATGGTACCAGGAAGTAGGGCTGTCTCAGGACCCTTGGGCTGAGGTTCTTGTTCTGACATTGTGAGGCCCCTCCCAACAAACATGTGTCATGGCCACCCAATGGCATGGGGTGGACTCCCCTACTTCAAGGCGGAGATTCTTCTCTCCTACCCTGGCAGCATCCTACCTCCACTGCTTTGCCGCTGAACTCTTGCAGCAAGTGGGAGATGTCCAAGGGCTCGAAGGTGCTCTCAGCAGGAAGGTCACTGGCCAGGAAGCACTTGGCCTCCAGGAGCTGCTCCGCAGGAAGGAAGGTGACCTGAAACAAGACATGAAGGTCAGAGAGGTCCACAAGGAGAACACATTCATTCATTCAGAGCATTTGTACTCCTCTTTTCAGCCAAAAAGGCTCCCAGAGAGGCTTATACAAAATCAAAAACAAGACATTCCCTAGTCACAGGCTTACATTCAAAAAAACAAACCAACAAACACAAACAGAAGCTTCCTTTGACCTTTGATAGCTCTTTGCCAAACTTGGTGATACCATTATTCTACGTCCTAAAGCTAAGTCCCCTGGAAATGCCAACTTTCACTTACCCCCAGGAGCCTTTGAGATGCCCTATTCTAATCCAAATAAGCAAGGGTCACTACAGCAAACCTCTGCCAACCTATCCACGCTGAGGATGCCAGAACCTCAGTTCAAACAGACACAGCCTCCGTTGCTTGGTGACATGGAACACACGACCACCATGCCAAGATTCCAGGAGAGTCCATGTGGCCTAGTGGTTAGAGTGCTGGGCTTGGACCTGGGAGAGCAGGGCTCAATTTCCCGCTCGGGGCAGGAGGAAGCTATAGATGGCCCCCTGAGTTCCTTGGAGTTCAAGGAGGAGCATAGGAAGTTGCAGTGTTCTGCAGTGTTTGCAGCAAATATGAAAGCAGCACAAAAAGGAGACCAATACGGTGCCATGGATCAAACGTGGGACTTTCTGCATGTGAAGCAGGTGTTCTGCCATCACGCTTTGCTCTTTCTTCGGATACATGGAGTTTTCCATTTTGGTTGGAAGCGACCCAGAGTGTCATCTTGTCCAACCCCCTGCAATGCAAGCCTCAATGTATTCAATACTGTATGTGTTTCTTAAATATGTATATTTTAACTGATTTTATTAATGTTTTGATTATGTTATGTCTATTTACTATATAATTACAGTACAACTAACTAAATAAAAGAGAAACGTAAACAGTATTACAGTTTGCCAAGCTCATTAGCTTTTTTAAAATTTGTAATCCACAGTTAATACTTTAAAAAAGTGCTGATCTATACAAAGAAAGAAAACTACCTCCCTCCCCACCCAACATATGATGTAACAGGGGTAACTACCTCTTTCTCTCATGAGTTAGCATCCCTTCCAAATCATTCCCCAAGTTTCAAGCTCTTCCGCCTGTCAAGAAGGGCTGGGGCAGAGGTCCCGCCAACTAAGGGCTCAGGGGCAGTTACACAGGCAGAAGGCCCCAGCCAGGGTCCAATCCATACTTAACCTTTTTGGACCCAGTCTCTCTGCAAAGCTGCTAAATATTCTTCCAAATGTTGGTGTTGGAATCCGTCTGCTTCGGGAGACAAAATTGAATCTTGATGTTTTACTGTCAATTCAAAGGCCCGCTAGGCAGCGCTGTCATTGTGCTGGGAGCCTGTCTCCACGTGCAGGGGAAAAACGTCCCCTGTAGCATCATTACGGTGCCTCATGTCACAATCGGCCCCTCCTTTGTTATCCCCCACCCCGCGTGAGTAAGTGGGAGCTGCAGCCTTGATGTCGATTTGCCCCAGGCTGAAAAGCGCTGACTTCCAAGCAGGCGGGCAGGCAAGCAGAGCACAAGGCTGAAGCCCGCAGAGAAAGCTCGCAGGAGACGCCCCTGCAGATCATCGCTTCCCCGCAAAGCCGCTTGCCACCCGCGGCTGGATCCCGCGGCTAGATCCGGCCGCCGGGAAGCAGCAGGCGAAGAAGGGGGCGTGGACGCAGCTGCCCCCCACCACTCGGCTCCTTCCTCCCCTCCTGCTGCCGGGCAAGGGCGCCCCGCCGGATTGCAATGGCACTTCTGCCCCGCTGCTCCCCCCCCATCATCCCCCTCCTCTGCTCTAGTGCAGCAGTCTCTGCCTCGGCCGCCCTCCTTCCTCGTCGCCCGCCCCCCAGCCAAGGCAGTCCCTCCAAGACCCCACCGCCCCCTGCCTCCCAACAGAAGGATGGTACACATGAACGGCATGGAGCTGAGCGCGCCGGACTCCGCCCGCAACGGGGCGCTGCTCATCGGCGGCCAAGAACGCAGCTTCGAGCCCGGCCCCTTGTTGAAAGGTCCGCCCCCCTCCCCCGAGGAAGCTGCAGCATTGAAGCCCTTCCTCCGCGCTAGGCAAGGGCAGGGCAGCGGTGTTTGCCCGCGCACTTTGAAAAGCGGCGGCAGCTCTCAGTCTCCTTGCCAGCTAAGCGATAGCGGGACATTCCCGGATCTGTGAATTCGCGATGTCCCGGGACATTGGGGCATTTGAGGGGGTCAGCTGTTGTCTACCCTAGGGTGGCAGGAACATTGGGCCCTCCAAGTGTTGCTCAGCTCCAAAACCCATCAGCCCCAGCCGGCAGGGCCGAGAATGAAATGTCACTCTGGTCCCAAGGTGGCCATGCAAGAAGAAAATGCATTTCTGCTGGTAGTGGGTGGGGAGGTGTTGATTCCCCACCCCCCAAAAGCCTTTTGGATTGCTTCCCTCATATAGTTTTATGTTTAGCTCACTTCTCGGTAGAAATTTCCAGGTTATTTTCATTTCTAGAACCAAATTTAAGATATCTGCTGTCATTGACCAATGTGTCACATCACAGGAAGAAAAAACAGCACAATGTACTGCTAATGCAGGTGGGTTCTTTGGTCTCTAATCCAAGGCTTTAAAAAATCCACCAAGCATGGCATTTCCTAACTATTTTTCACAAGAATAAACTGCCGTGATTTTCAATAGTCATAATTACTATATATTGGTAGTATGCCCCCCAAAACCAGTTTCTGGGGAACAGGAGGAGAGTGTTTTAGTTCATATGTCCTGTTTATGGATGTTCCATAGGCATCTTGTTAGCCACTGTGAGAACAGAATGCTAGACTATATGTAGGCTTTGAGTTTGATCCAGCAGGGCTCTTATACTTTCTTAAAAGCCAGAATGTAATGAGATTTATTATTCATCAACGTGGTTGAGAATAATAATGATAAACAGTAATGATTGAGTTTCATTCATTAAAATGTGTAGCCCACCTATTCCTGAAGGCTGAAATGCACACTTTTAAGCAAATATGTTTATTGTATATTGGTAGTACATATAATTTGAGTGGGTCTCAGATACAAAATTCATGTACAATAATTCACAACCGATGAGTGTACTCACATTTCAAGCAAACATTAACCAACGTGAAAGCCTTAAATACACTGACAGCAAAACCCCAGAAATGTCATATCCTTGTTACTTAAACACAACATAAAAAGCATTTTTTTTACAGTATTTTGTTCCCTTGATGCTATGTTAGGTCTGTAGAGAGTCACAGTGTTAGATTGCAAATTTTATTTAGTGGAATTGTCTTCCCAAAAGCAGTAAACAGAAGGGAGTGGCAGACGCGCCAAATTTACAAAAGGTTGCCACATGCCCAGCTGTTACTATCTTGCGGAGATAGCTTTCATTGAACCCTTGGGAAAACACATCTGTACAAACCACAGCACGGATTATAAATATCAGGCAACAGAGAAATGTCAGATGGGACAAGAAAGGAAAACATCCATGGTTGGGCGTATGGCTTGGTAATTCAGATGCATTAGACACACAAGCTTTGTACGAGAAAAGGGAGAGAGAGAGAAAGGAAAGAGAATGAAAAAGAAAAAGATTGGGTTTCCACACTGATGGGGTGTGTAATGGTGTGTTAACTCTTGGCAAAGGGGGAGGGAAGCCATTTAGAACCTTGTAAACAAGAATGACCCCTGATCTCAGCATCAGAAAACAAAAGCATCACATCACACTGGTCAGATCAGGAATGTTGTAAAAATCTCAAGTCATAACATAGATAGACTGGCACCAAAGACGTGGTTATGTAATAAATGTAACAGTGGCTTTGTGAACCGTTACAGGGGTTCCCCTACAGCATCATCACATGCACTATGAACTAGCAGCACTGAGAACAGGTTAGGTACATGTAAAACGCTTGTGCTTCAATCCCTTTGAGAAAGAGATTCTAAGAGATACAGCTGTATATTCCCTACAACTGGCATCACAGTTCAATAAACATTTCAACCACAGACAAGCATTTGCCACAGATTAAAAATTTATCTTGTTTTTACCACTAAGAAGTCATGTTATTAGTTTCCAAATGAAGTGTTGTTGTTTTTAAAAAAGAAAAAAGTAGGCATGTTATTTTCTAATACAAGCTTATTTATTTGGTGTGTTTTTTAATTGCAAGTTTGTTAGCAATGTGGGGAATGTGCCATTCTAGGTAAAATGTTACACCACATCGCTTGACTTCAATTTAATGTTTGCTAGAATTTCAGCAGGGATCCAATCTCACTAAGACTAGCACTGGAGTTTGAAACTTGATTTCTGTGTATTCATAGCCCTTCCCAATTTAAAAGCTGTTGGTGTTGTCCAATATTTTATTTTATTTTTTAAAAAGCTTGCTGATGCATATTAGTTCAATCCTTTCCTTCAATTGTGCGGCAGGGTTCAGTGCTATTCTTAATCTATTGTACATAGGCTTCCTGCTGCATTATCCAAAACATGCCTGCATGAACAAAAGATGAGCAGAATCACCATAGCAGAGAACATACTACCATTTTTCTATAGTCGAACCGAGCATCTGCAGATCTAGAAGCTTACAAGGCACACATAAGCAAACGAAAGATGCATCAACATGCAAAAATGACACAGAAATCGGAGGCTTAAAGATCCACAATAGAATCAGTAATCAGGCCTTAGTGGTATTTAAAATTCAAAAGCCACCAGTTAAAAAAAATAAAGATAGAATCTGACGTCTAATTTCAATGCATTGTTCAAGGAATCGTTGCTTGTAGCATCATTACAAGATGTCCAACTGTTGCTTGTTCATCACTGTCAGCTCAGCCAGAAAAAACTGAAATAGTAAGCAGTCCCTAGCTTAAAACCAGCCTGCTGATTACAGATGCATTTACCTAAAAGGCACACTTCCTCCTAAGTAATCTTTCAGTTTTTTCCAGAGAAATGCAAAAATGTGCTCTATTCTTAGAGGAAGCAGTAGAATGTTTATTGTTTTTAATTATCTCCTTATCCCCTTACTCATCCTCATTTGGCTGCGCAACAGGACAAGAAGGTGAAAGAAGGAGAGTTGGTTGTTGTGCTTTAGGCTATGGCATAGTCGGCGGGGGGGGGGGGACTAACTTCTTGTGGCCCTCCAGATCTTCTTGGACTCAAACTCCCATCAGCCACAAGCAGCATAGCCAATGGTCAGCAGTGATGGAAGACGGGAGTCCGGCAATATGTGAAGGATCACAGCTTAGCTGATCCTGGCCTAGATATGAGCAATTCTAAGGAAGCAACAGAAGGTTAGTCCATGTTCTGCTTCTGCTGCCCAGCTTAAGCATGGCTTAACAACAATGATAAAGGAGCTAAAGAAGCCTGCACACTGAATGCTGGGAGCTTCTCACTTGGCAGCAGATGCATATTTTCTACTTAGTGTACATCTCACATTTACTTCTTGCATATGCTCTACTGTTTCATTGGAATTTGCTTCCAAGGAAGCATAGACTGAAACTTTAGACATGGCTAAATACAAAATAGATTCTAAATGAGAAACCACACAGATTCCAGGACAAACTTTGTTTCTGAAACTTCAGAATGAAGTGCTGGCTAGGTTACCCTTGGAAGAAAACAAAGAAGACCCACTTTAGATGCGAGAACTATTCTAACAAATAAGATTGAATGGGTACCTTAGTGCATTACATTTACATATCATTGGGTGCTAGCACAGCAGAGCAGAAAGAGTGAATGAAAGTCAGCCTTATTCTCAAAGCATTTGTTCAGGATTCTGTTTAACACAGGAAGTGTAGAGATTTGTATTCCAGAGGATCACAAGGCAAGGCTGAATATTAACTTTGTCTGATAAGATGATCAGCAAGTGGTAGATTTAAAATTGATTAGAGTTAAATGATCTGTACCTTGAAGTTTCCTGAACCACTAGCATATTCAGCAACACCAACAGCAATAACCACTTAAGTTGATTGCATGCTGTGGTCACAAGTAGGTCCAGTTTGGGTGTCCAGAGCACTTAGCCTCATCCTTCATTGTAGAGATTTTGCTACCAGCAATAGCTTTGCAAACGGTCAAGGGACAGCCAGTGGGCCTCAGCATCCCACCTACACCTCCCCCACCGCCAGTAATGCAGTAGCCTTTGGGCTAGATAGACACTGGCAATAATAATAAAGTAACAATACTTTTATTAATACAAATGTAATAAGCTGGGATTAGAGAGGAAAGGGGACAGAGAGAGAGAGAAGATGCTAAAGCAGGAAGTGAATGTAAAATCTTCAGGAAGATATGTTAATTCAGAAATCTTCAGACAGCAAATGTCACTGTGGATCCAGACACAGCCCATCCCAGGCTCCTCCTGTCTGAGCAAAGTGTGAGGTGAGGAGACAAACCTCAAGCCCTGCCCAAAATCCAGAGAGATTCAACCATGAAGGCAGCCATTTCTGGGAAGACATGTAGGAAGTGGGGGAGGGGAGAGTGTGTATTTTGGACTAGCAGGGTCACCAGGAAGTCTGTGGAAAGGGCAACTTTGCCTTAAGTCCTGAGGAGTGGGGATGTACCTGCATATCCAGCATTTACTTGCCTGATTTTCCCCTCTGTTACTGTGTGAGGAGCCCAACAGGCCCTACAGAAGTTTTTCTCCAGACCAAAACGACTTATACAGTGGTACCTTGGGTTACAGACGCTTCAGGTTACAGACTCTGCTAACCCAGAAACAGTACCTCGGGTTAAGAACTTTGCTTCAGGATGAGAACAGAATTGCGTGGCGGCAGTGGGAGGCCCCATTAGCTACAGTGGTGCTTTAGGTTAAGAACAGACCTCCGGAACGAATTAAGTTCTTAACCTGAGGTGCCAGAGATGGTTTGGGCAGCTCATTAAAAGGTAAAGGAACCCCTGACTGTTAGCTCGAGTTGCGGACGACTCGGGTTGAGGCCCTCATCTCACTTTATTAGCCGAGGGAGCCGGTGTACATAAGCCGCTTGTGGTGAACCAGAGCAGCGCACGGAAACACCGTTTACCTTCCTGCTGGAGTGGTACCTATTTATCTACTTGCACTTTGACGTGCTTTTGAACTGCTAGGTTGGCAGGAGCAGGGACCGAGCAACGGAAGCTCGCCCCATTGCGGGGATTCGAACCATCAACCTTCTGATTGGCAAGTCCTAGGCTCTGTGGTTTAGACCACAGCACCACCCTCTTTAGGGGCCCTTTAAGGGATTTCATTTCTGTCACAATTGGCAGAAGCAACAAAACAAACAAAAATGGTGGGTCCCGTTGTAGTCCACCCCTCCCCCATTTCCTAGAATTCCCTCTGCAACTGAGTTCTTAAAGAGACAGTAGCTCTTTTACCAGTCCCAATAAATTCCTCCAAAAGAAAAGGAACGTGACAGAAGCAGGGCAGGACTGGAGGGTGAGATGGTCCTTCACTCTGGAAGAGGAGGCAAAAGACTTGAAATGCCTTGGAGCCATCCTATTAACTGAATGCCCTCCACTCCTCTCTGGAAGATGGCACTGCAGGAGATGCAGCACAGAAAGGCTGCCTGTGTCTGGTGATCGAATTACAATACAAGGGTTCACCCAGCTGCAGAAATTTATGTGGCAAGACCTCTGAGTATTATATGATGAAAAGACCTAAGAGGAAAAAGCAGACTTTGAAACAGTATGCACAAGAGAGTATGCTTTGGAAGTGCCTATATATATATATATTTTAAATGTGAAGTTCATTAAATGAAAAAGGGAATCAAACCCTAACACAGCAGGAAGTCTTGTCCAATCCCTAATCCCCCCCCTTCCACTAAGCATAAGACAACAACCTGGATTCAAAGCAAGTTCACAGGGGGACATGAACATCAATTTCTATTTTTGGAGATCCACCTAAATTCAAGACTACTCTCAGCTTTTCCTTTTGCCTTTCTAGTCTCCAAGACGTGTCCAAGCAGCCATTTCAGATCAAAATATCATTTCTCTCCACACTCAAAAAAGAGCAGTTTTTCTATTTGGAAACCATTACTAAAATACACTGCAAAAAGCAAGTTATGGCTTTAAGGGTCTCAACCAGAGCTAATTTATTATTGCCATGCCAGCACATAGCAGTGCTGTAATATATTCAGAACAATACAGTTAAGTGCTTGAAGCCCCAACAAACTCTAAAACCTACTGCTCACTTTCCACCAGAACCGCTAAAGCAAGGGAGAGCTTCCCTTTTTCCTGGGTTCAAATCTGTGAAGTTTTACAATATCAATCTATGTTGAAGGAAAAGCTCACTTGACCAAAGGCTACTACCGCACTGGAGGCAAAAAATCTATGTAACAGGTGCTAGTCAGGTTTGCATATTTGAAAGTAGGGTTGCATGGACGTAGCAGGAACTTTTTTGGAGGGCAGACCTTTTGTTGGGGGGCAGCTATGTATTTTTATTGTTATTGATTGGGGGGCAGCTGCCCCTCACTGCCCCCCTTGGCTACGCCTATGCAGGGTGGGATCTGCATATGCAGAGCAATGTTATCAATGACATCAAGGAGAGGCAGAGAGATATCAAGAAGTGCCAAGACTTAGGCTGCAGGATAAGGAAGACTTATTACTAGACTCTTCATTCTTACATCTCTGCTTTGGCCAACAGTACTGTTCGCCTCTCCGGTATCAGGGCTTGTTTAGTATTACATGAACTACCTACATTTTTTGCTCTGTGGTGTATTTCGTGTATGTACAAACACACCATGGGGGGGGGGGGAAATATTGGAGGTTTATGTAATACTGATTCTATACTTCATATCCATAAAGAGCTGTACCATGTGCTGAGAACATACTCCTCCTAGACAAGGTGTTGCTGGAAACTTCAACCCAACAATGCTGGCTCAAAAACAGCTAGTGTATTGGCCCATATTGAAAATCAGCAGATAGTCTCCAGAGTCTTTTAAATCCTTGAAACTATTGACTGTGATCATTTGGCCCTTCAGATGATCACTGGCCAGGTTGGCTGGGGCTGATGGAAGTTGGAGCCCAACAACAACAACTGGATTCCCACACCTTCCCCATCTCTGACAAAGCATTTTCACTGCCTTAATTTGTCTTTCTGGATTTTAAAGTTGACTGCACCAAAATAATAAACAGTTGACTCACAACTTACGCACACAGAGTTTTAAGCACTTGGCCAAAAAACCCCAAAAATAAATTATAAAGGGGGCAGGTGTTTGGGGGAAAATATGTTGGCAATCCCACCTGCCATTGCACTCACCTTGAGAGAGTGGTCAGAGGGGCAGGGAGAGTTTTCAGAGGCCTTGGGAGAGTACAGGTGGCCTTGGGATGGCATTTGGAGGTACAGGAGGAATGGGTTGTGAGTGTGGGTTGTTGTTGTTTTTTTACTATACATGATTTTGGCTTTGTGTGCTATACCCGCAACATAATCTCTACATAAGTTGAGAGTCGATTGTACAAGCAAAACTGAGACAAATGTTCCTGTTTACAACCTGTGCCTTATGCAGGCATTAGAGAAGCCAACTTTTCTTTACCCAATTTCAGCTAGAAACATAAACTACAATGCCAGACTTACTTATCCACTTAAATCTAAGTTGTTGGTTGTTGTTTTTAAAAAAGAAGCCGTTCAAATAGAATGTAGTACTTTTGTAGAATATATGAAAGGGGGGATCTGGATACAAAGACCAATTCATCTGGTAAGGTCTTTCAGTATCTCTCCATCATATTTTTCTAAATTTAAAGCTAGTAGCATAATTTCAAAAATGGATAATGTCTTCATCCAGCAGAGTTGTTCCCTTTGCTTGATGTGGAGATCAGCCCAAATAGTACCACATGATCACTTGAGCATTTCCTTGAGCAATATGTGGTATGGAAAAGGAGAATGGTTGCCTGCCTTCGATTTCAGCAAACATTCCTTGCCACATCCTTGTGGCCACAATGATAGGAATATCCTGTATTTGTTTAGTTGGTACAGTGAAGGGTGTCCCTCACTATTCATTTGATTGTCCTATACATAACAGGGCCAGAAAATACTTTCCTCAACTCTTAATTTGGTTTGATTCTATATCAAGCCTGCAGATCTTTGCAGGCAAACCATCAGGCTTGTTACAGAAAAGAAGCTGCAGCAGAAAATATCAAGATAAGATTACATCAATGTGGTAGACTGGATATTCTTAAAACAAAATTGTAATATCTGTCCTTATTTGCTTTTAAAAATATAGTCCTTTAATTATTTGAACTTTGCATATCTGTTATGCTGGACTATGTATGGCTGGGATCCAGTTTTAACCTAAATCTACAGTTAAAGCAAAACTTGAACAGAATACAAAATGCAAACTCTAAAACAGAAATCTCATTTCCAAGCTTGTGGACACAAGCTATTTCAGCTAAAATGAGGCAACATGGAGTAAGGTAAGTCAGAGCCAACTGTGGAAACTGACATATGATCACCACAGGTGACCAGAGAAACCTTTGGACCTTGAAAAGGAAGAATCTCCTTGATGGAAACCTTGGCTTCCAAAATGAACACAAGTGTTCCATATTCTTAGTAAATTTCCCCTAAGAACCATTTGCCATTTAAAGACTACTCAGAGGTACATCGGCGGTAGAGGGAGACTTATTGGCACCAGAATGTTTCAGGGACGTCAGTGTGTGCCCATCATCACAAACCTTTGGTTTGCAAACATTACAAGGTCACAGTTCAGTAAGAATTAGATGAAATACTTCTCCCGAGTTTAAGGCCTACACAAGTCCCTAATCTGTTTTTGGACAGTGAAGTCCTCCAATAAGAAATTCACATTGCTGAAACTAGGCTTCTGAATTATGGACCCATTAAACCACCGTCTTGAGCAACGGCACTCTTAATTATGCTCTCTTGCAATAGAACAAATTCTGCTCAGCACCTATGCTTAGATTTTTTTAAAAAAAATTCCGTATTCACATGCTTCTCAAGCTATCACACACACACACACACACACACACACAATTTACAAGAAGCACCCTCCACAAGCTAGCAGGCTGTGCATATAATACATATAACAAACACCTTTTACCTACACTGTTGTTATTTTACTTTTTAAAAAATCAGGAAAATGGGAGCACCCCAGGGAAAAAATGCAGCAGTGCCAGTTACCAAACCTAACTTGATGGAAACAACTTGGCAATTAAACTGTTCTTTCCAATTGCCTGTCAAAAGTGAAGGCATTTTAGAAGCAAGCTCACTGGGGAGCAGGGAAGAGAACAACATCTCTCCAAAAACTATGTATCTACTTGCCCATGCCCCATTGCACTTTTTTTGCCCGACCTAAGGCACCTCTCGCTACACCTCCCAAGCACTGCCTTCTCAGAGTCTGGAATGCATCTCAGTTCTGCTGTTGTGCCCAGCTTGTTGGCTATTGCATCATACTTTGGGCAGCGGCGTACATGGCAGCCTGCTGGAAGAGATACGAAGGAAGCAATATTTTATGCGTACAAAACAGATTCAGGAAGAAAAAGAAGAAAAAGAAACACTTACTCCATTGTTCTCTCCTTGGCCTCCATGAAACCCAAGCTGCAACAACAAAACTCTTGCTTTTCCTATTTGACATCTCAAAGATATACCCCACAACTGCAGAATTACAGAAAACGCTCAATAAGCTTAAAAAAGTAAAGCCTGAAATGTGTGCTCACTGTGTTTGGTGGGTTAATCCTGAATGTACTGGCCAACAACTCCCCACAACACGCCCCCATTTGCAAGATGACCACCAAAGGAGTCTTTATCAGCAGCCCTTCCAGGACCATCTGGAAGACACTTAACACACAAACCTATGCTGTGTAATTTTGCCAGGACTTCCTATCCATTTTCAAATGAAACGGAATGTGTTCTTTACATTGTAAGTCTTTCAAAGCCTGTTGCTGTACTCAAAGATGAACATATTCCTTGGTGGGCAAACCCCCCCCCCCTGAGGTCTTTTCCAAGATGGTTGTATAGGAGCAGGGGTAGACCTCTTGAGCCACAACGTGCCTTAAAAAGCTGGGTGCTGAGGACAATTTGAGAGCAGCACCCTTCCCCAGCAACCCTTTCCTTCTGCTGCAGCATTCCTATTCCATTATAATTATATACTAGTATCTTCCTATGTTGAAAACAGACAGGCTGCCTTCAGGCAGTTTAGCTTCCCTTGCATTGCTCCCCTCCCCTTGACACCCCAGCAAAAACCCTCTGGCAGCAGCCTTCAGATTCCTGTAGATTGGCCCTCTAGATTGCTGCTGGACTACAACTCCCATCATCCTTGGCCAAAGGCCATATGCTTGCCAAGGCTGATGGGAGTTGTATCCAGCAACACCTGGTGGGCTAAAGGTCCCCTGCACTTGCTGTAGGCAGAATAAATACTTAAGGGCTCAAATGAAAAGTCAGTATATTCCCCCACACCTTCTCATCTAAACACAGCTATGGCAGGGAAGATTCATGTTTTACACAGGCAGTGAGGGGAGGGACGTGCCTTTCCCACAACTATAAACAAGGTTTTATTTTGAGCAGCTCAGCCACAGAGGCAAGGCAGTGATCTTTTCCCCACTACACAGCATCAACTTGTGTTGTCAAATCACAAAAGACTGGGTAGGAGTGGGGGGTAAGAAAAGTGGCTCTCTTGGATCTGGGGAACACCACAAACAGGTTAAGGGTTTATTCACAGTCCAAGTGTGGCAGTGGTAGTTTGAAGCAGTTCCTTGCCATGTGTTCATGTGCAGAGAGAGAGGCTGGCATTTTCCATCCCTAGATACAAGTCTCTGGGCAGAAGCTGAGGAATGATACTTCATTGTGTGGCGGAGGAAGGCAGATTGTCTCCTTCTGAGGTTTCAGAACCCAAAAACTGACTGGTTCTGACCTTCCTCCCAGGGCAGGAGGATCGTCATGGCTCTGCAAGAGGCACGGAGGGTGGTCCAATAAAGAGATGGGGGCCAGTCTCTTGATGTGATTCCTATGTCAGGAGGCGATTCCTTCACAGGCTGAGATGGGATAAAAGTCCTGCATTCTTAATCAACATGCAACATAGCTTTAACATCTGGATAAGGGGATTTATGGGAGTAGGGAACACTACATTTTCTGCGATCCCTTCAAAAGTGATGCTCCTTCTTGAGTTGGCCATACATATCTTGTTTTGAAAGACTTTTTATTATTGCTATTGCTGCTTTGCAATGAGTGATCCCATGTTTCACATTTCAATTCCAGAATCTTTGGGGACAGAAGAGGTCTTCTTCTTGGTTTGTTTGTGTTTTGTTTTTGCTTCCAAATTTTTAAAAATCGTACAAAAATAAAGAATTTCCACATACAAGGGCGAAAAGTGACCAATAGCATTTTTTTCCTAAATACTTAGGCTCATTTATGATGTGTCGCTGGTTCTCAACCACCACAAACCAAAATTTTAAACCCAAGGGATTCCTTTAAGTCTTTAATTTTTTTAAAAAGATGCAGGAGGGATTAGTTTATAAAATTGACCCCATACAGAATGGAACAGCCGTGCCCACAGCCATTTCATTTGTTTAAAAAAATAATCATTAAGTTTAAAAATAAAAATCAAGTAAATTCCTTTTGTGGATCTTCACATTAGAAAACTGCACCATTTCAAAAATCTGTGGCTGGGAAACACCCCATTGCAGTAAGAAAGCCAGAATGTGTATTTCCATTTTAATAATCATCAAGCGTGGTTTCCAGGAACACATTTCGAACATCCAGCATGGAAGCCAACTCCAAAATATGCTTTTGGAGGTGTGGATTCTCCACAGTTTCGTCCCTTGGCAACTGGGGGTAGGATTCTGGATAATTTCTAGTTTCCTGCTATAGGAAGCGGGGAAGAGGAGGAGAGAAAAAACAGAATTTCAATTTTCCAGTACAGTAATCATTGCAATTTCATGAAAACTATCTAAGTGGTCCTCTTTTCAGCTTCTACTGAAGACCTCCTTCTTCCAAGAAGCCTTTTAAGTAGAGATTATTTTCCAGTTTGTATCTGGAATTGTTTTAAAGGTGTTTTTATTGTTTTATTGTTTGCTACCCCTGAGCTCCTTTGGGAGGAAGAGAGGGACAAACAAGATATATTTATGCTGATGATCTGTGATTTTAAATTTTACCTTATTTTTTTTAAACACACACACACACATGTATGAAGAAAGCTGTGTAAAAATTTAATATAATAATCAGCATAACTAACATAGATGTTTTCTTAATTGTCTGTGCTTGGTGGTATAGAAAGGTTTATGGCAAATTTTGAAAGGTTAAAATAGAAGGTGCCTGCTGGGCCTCCTTAGGGAGAGCATTCCTACAGGACTGGGCCTAATGTTGCTAAAAACTTGACGGCTGCTTTGATTTCACTGGGACTACTCAAAGTAGAGCTTGGTTGGATACAATCCACAGTCAGCATCTATCAAAGAGCTGTTTCAACAACAAGAAGGGAAGAGTTCAATGCTGCTTTGAGATTTTCAAGCAGTATGATTTTTTAAATAAAATAAATAATAGATAAATACCCGGAAGATTTTGTGCATCCTCATGGTAGCTGAGCAAAAGATGAATCTTGTTAGAAGTAAGCGAAGGAATTCATCTCCAAAAAACTGGAGAAAGGCCTGATCTGCAGAAAGTAAGAAGGCAGCTCTTAAAGAAAAGCTGAATTCAGAAAGTTATTTTTTAAATTTCTGGAGTGGAAAGGAGACTCTGAGTTGCATGTAATGCTAGTCAGACTCATTAACATCAATCTGTCTACTCCAAATAGGACTAAGATGTGTAAAAATAGTAAAAATAACAAACTCATCATCTTTGTTCATTTTCAGCTGCATGGTTCCCTTGGTCTAAGCATACCTACAGTACATACCTATGGAACGGGAATGAGTCAGCAATTGTGCAATATCCCGGTTGATTTTGCGAAGGTAATCATGACACTTGTCCCACAATCCTTTGCGCATGCTTGATAATCCAGAGACAAATAGGAATGCCATTAAAGGATTGTTCAGGAAGAAGGTGAAGAGGCTGCCTCGCTGAGACTGATCTGGAAGGAAATGAACACAAAATGCACTTAGCATACGAAACAGGAGAGGTGGTTGCCCACTGTTAACAGCCATACAACCCTCTACCATGACACATAAATAGGGAGGCACTATTATAAATGCACCAAAAATGCCCTCCTATCCAAGTCTCACAAACTTTGCTTAGCACTGAGCAGCAGCAAATTTATGTCAAGGGTCTAACAGGTTCCCTATAAACCCAAGGTTGTATCAAAAGAGGTTGTACTCAGAGCAGACCCACTGAAATGAACATGCCTAAATTAACGATGCTCATAAATTTCAATATACCTAATCTGAGTAGGATTGGCTACAACTCTCAGATTTATTTCATTTTGCATACAAACTCACATTTTCTTTTTATTATTTTTTAGACATACAGTCTGCTTCATCCTTACAGATGGCATTGGGAACTAAAGGTGGTGGGGGGGTTTGTTTTGTTTTTTTAAAGCACCAACAGAACAATTGCTCACTTACTGAAATCTCCACATGTTCATGATCTAACCTTAAGCTCCAAAAGGCCGGTCCAAACAAGGTAGATTTTACACTGCCGAAACGTGTTTAGGCTTCGACTGTTGACAAATGGAAGGGGGGTGGGGGACCAAAAGCCATTCTATGATGTGAACTATCATTCTGTAAGGTACCAGCAGAAATCTGTCTATCCAAAGATATGGAACCTTAGGCCCAGGAGCCAAATATACCTGGCTTAGGGAAATCTCCCTAGGTTACAACCCTCAGTGACCCTGATTCGCATCTCAATATGCCTTGCTGGAATATGCCCTTGATTTCTGAGACCACCTTTTGCTTGTATGGATGGAGGAAAAAGAAGGGGCGTGTGTGAGCATGTGAGGAAAATGTTCTGCTGTACAAAGGTAAAGTTTACATTTGTTGCCCTGCCCACTACTGGCATATGGACCCTAGAAGATTTCTCAGAAGGGAATGTGGTCCTTGGGCTGCAAAAAGGTTCCCCATTTCTATTATATCCTACTGATCACTGCAGACACCCTGGCTGTGGCGATCAAGGAGTGTTTCCTAATTATGATGTACCCACTGATAGCTATATTATTTGATTATCTGTTACCCAATGCAAAACATTTCTCCAAAGCGTCATCCAATATCCCCAACCCAATCCCCAAAACACACATATGAAGAATTATTTGCCAGCAATCACCATCCCAATTATTCACCAGAATGAAAGCTGATCCTTCAAACTTGACTAGCTCTTAGCTCTGTTTCAAATTTGTACAACTAAGTAAAATGAGAAAAAGGAGAGATTTAAGGTTCTGATCAGCAGGAACATTACACTAAACAAGATACGATCTTCCTCCCCTCTCCCGCTGGAGACATTCACCAGTTGGTAGGTGTTTTCTGCTTGAAAAAGGGTAAGTTCTATTATTTTCATCATTCCTTTGACTGAGGCTATGTACATATTATACATTTAAAGCACACCCTTCTCTGGGAAAAAAGAAAAAAAAGAATCCAGGAGCTACAATTTCAAGTACCCACAACGAACTACAGTTCCCAGGTTTCTTTTGGGGGGAGATTTAATGTTGTTGTTTTTTAAAAAAATGTATGATGTGTACTCAGCCTCATTTAGTGTTCTTTTCACAGGAACAATATTTATTTATTTTTACTCAAAACCTCTTGGCACATAATAGAACTTACCTCAATAAGGCCAAAG
Source organism: Podarcis liolepis (assembly GCF_965112155.1). Lineage (NCBI taxonomy): Eukaryota > Metazoa > Chordata > Lepidosauria > Squamata > Lacertidae > Podarcis > Podarcis liolepis. Next base: position 38,853,019 of record NC_139570.1, on the reverse strand, counting down.
GGTGAAGTCTCCAGCTCCTTTCATGCATTCACTGCTGACCACCACCTTCCTGTGTCACAAATTATGTCACCAGACTGGACTTCATGCTGGGAACCAGTAGCAGTAAAGGGGCTGCTCTCTCAGAGAGCGACACACCAGAGAACCACTTACAGTTATGGGGACTGGAAAAATGGGTTGGAAAGTTAATAGAGAGCTTTTGAATCGATCAAATATTTCGCTCCCTAATTAGATTACAAGGCACTCCAAAAAGACTTCCGTTAACGTTAGTCCAGGCAAGGAAGAAACCCTAAGAGAGAGTGCCCACCACAGTTACCGCTGCAAAGGAAGAGGAGATAATACCACCCCCCCTGCCCCACATTTTATCTGCATGAAGCAAAAGGACAGCGGACGTTAAGGAGAAAAGGAGCCGTTGTATGCTCTGTTTGCACTATATATTTAAATCAGTATCATGCCACTATAAACAATCATGGCTTCCCCCAAAGCATCTTGGGAACTGCAGTTTCTTAGGGTGTTTAAAGTCGTTAGATTAATTCCCCTCACAGAGATACACTTCTCAGTGTGGTTTAACAATCAATTATTCTTCCCAGGGAACTCACTTTATTTATTTTGCGAAAAGTGACTAATAAATATAATAAATAAAAACAATAACTCTAGGAATTGTAGATTTGTGACATGAATAGGAATCTCCTAGCACCCATAACAAACTACAGTTCTCAGGATTCTCTGGGGGAAACTGTGATTGTTTGAAGCAGTATACTACTGCTGTAAATGTATAGCGCAGAGGGGTCCTTACACAGACCCTGGGTCCATCCAGATTGATACTGTAGACATCGACTGACAGCAGCTCTCTGGGGTGTCAGGCTGGAGTCTCTCCCAGCCATACCTAGAGATGCCAGGGATTGAATCTGGAACTTTGTGCATGCAAAGAAAATGCTCAACCCTCTGGACTATGGTCCTATCCCCCAAGAAAATAAAGAGCCTGATTGCACCTTGACCTTTAAAGCCCTACAAGGCTCAGGAGCACAATAATTCAGGGATTGCCTCTCCTCATACAAACCAGCCCAGTCCCTGCAGTCTTCATTTGAAGTCCTTTTCTATGTGCCCCACCTGAGCATCTGAGAGAAGTGAGGAGGCTGGCAACACTTTTCAGTAGTACCACCTGCGGAATGCTCTCCCCGGACTCATGCCTGGTGCCATTCTTATCAATCCCTAGGCACCAGGCTAAGAGCTTTTTGTTTACCAAGCAGTGGAATGAACAATGCAACAGCAACAACAGGACTAAGCACCAGAGTTTCACCAAGCATCCAGGACACATGTTTGCTTACAGGCAGCCAATTTCAAGGCTCAACAAGTATGTTAGTGAAATATTTATTGTAAACTTCCAGACGACAAATGCCCTGTTCTTGCAAAAAAAAAGAAAGAACTGCTCACTGTGGTTCAGGGGATCAAATGAGGGTCGGGAGATTGGGAGGTGCCACTGCAGCTTTTTAAGCTGGGAAGCTAATAACCCCTTTCCACTGACTTTTGTTGTTGCTGTAAAATACAGGAATACAATGCAACACCTCAACTCCTGTTACAGAGGAAAAACACCTTCATACCTTGCAACGCTTTTGGATATGCTGTTGGTGAAAGTAGGCACACCAGTGGTTGTCCAAATAAGTTTGTGAAATTCTGGAAGAGGAGCGAGAGAAAGAGAGAGAGATCTCAGCAGTTTGGTTTGAGAACACATACAGCAATAGGAAGCTAACGGAAAGGTAAACCTGATCAGTTGGTTGAAGAGGAGGGCTACTGGGAGCCCCATACAAAAGAAAGAGTGGGATGTTCAGTATAAAAGTAAAATTCCCTAGCAATATGTCTACGCCTCTGCATCACAAACATGTTCTTCTCTGCCAAGGCTAAACACAGGGTGCTCTGGAGACACCCAAGGCCAGGCCACTGGCACCAGAGGGACTTGACTGTCACCAGGTGATCAGCACTAAATTGTGTTTGTGTCACTCAGAACTACCACAGTGCTGCTTGCAACCTAGATTACTCCCTGGTGGCGAGCAAGATCCATCTCTAGTCAAAAAGGGCCCATAGTACAAAGCAGAAAGTGTGGCCTTGAATCAACACCACCAGAACGGTCATACCTGAACTTTATGAACGCTTTCCTCTTTTAAAAAAATATCCAAATATTTTTATTGGTTTTCACGTAAATACAAGAACAGCATATAAATACAGTAACTTTGTCCAGTGGTACCTTCTTATTAAGTTTCATAGGCAGTACACAGTACACAGGCAATACGTTTATTTATGCACTGTCCTTTAAAGTATCCGCTCCATAGAGATTCTTGTGTTGTGTGTGGAATAAAAGTATCTTCTGTCTCATTTATAAAGGAAAAGAATGGAAGCCAAGTCTCGCCAAAAGTGTCTATCTTTGAAATGCCTTTAATTACCCTTCTATGACGAGTAAGGTGTCCTGACAGAGCCATATTCCAAATATTATTTACCAAGATTTCAATGGGGATTTCAATAGGTTTCCAGTATTGTCAGCTACTGTTAATCAGGCTGCTGATAATAGAAAAAATACTAAGTCTCCGTATTTAAAGTTATTATTTAAACTTGAGTCTAAGGATAACAAGGCAAGAACTTAATTGGGTGGAAGGGATTGCTGCATAATTTTGAGACGTGGGCAACTTACATCCACCAGGAGCTACACCTCAATGCCTTCCACATGTGCTGTGTCAAAGATTTTGGTTATCACATGGGAGGACAGAGTTTCAAACAAAGACATGCTCTCCCAAATGCACATTCCCAGCATGTTCACACTCCTGTCTCAGACATCTATGCTGCTTTGGCCATGTCCACAGAATGGAAGATGGCAGGATCCCCAAGAATGTGTTCTATGGGGACCTGGTTTCAGGCACTAGGCCTATTGGCAGACCAAATCTGCATTTCAAAGATGTCTGCAAATGAGACATGAAGGCTGACAACATCAACCCCTTGGAGTGGGAATCAGTTGCAGACGACTGCAGTGCCTGCAGAAAGTCAAGTTGTGTATCCCTAGCAGGAGGAATTACCACTGGGAGAAGCACAGAGATTAAAAAAAAAGAGCCATGGCACATCTGCAGCAGCACAACTGGATGCCTTTATCTGCTCCAGATGCAACAAAACATGTCTCTCCCGTCTCAGTCTCTACAGCCACAGCAGATACTGTAACATTCCAACAGCTTGACTTCACCCTCAAAGGCGAACTCCTCCAATGCCTCAAGAGACAGAATGATGTCAACATTAAGAATTAATGCCTGAGTTTGATTCCCCACCCACCTCTTTCACTTCCCTTTCACTTTCCCCTTGTGTGTCAGGTTTTTGTCCGTAAGCCACTGTGGGAGCCTTTTTGGCAGAAGAGTGGACTACAAATGTTCTAAATAAGTAACAGAAGACTTTGCAGTGCACCAGGGGATGTCATGTGGACAACCCAACACAAAATTTAACTTTCTGTATACAACAGCTAATGAGACAAAGCAAATGTGCTCAGTTTTTCCAGCCAAATGAGTATTTTCTAGCACGTGGTGGAAAAGAGATGCTGGGTAAAGTTGGAAATTTAAGGCAGGGGAAAGGAAGGAAAGCATCCTTCTAGTTTCTATCCAGGACTCAGCCTGTTAAGACAGCAAGCGCTCTTCCAAATGTGTCAATTCCACTAAAATTCATTAAGTTAATTCCTACTAAGCTTGTTAACATATTAAAGAGCAGCTGGGTCTAATCAGAGTAATAGTCACCCCCCTTCTCTCCCTCCCAATGTCAAAGTGATGATTAAGCACAGAGCTCTGTGCTACTCTACCCAGGGAATGCGATACAGACACTCATATATATATATATATATATATATATTATGTGCAATAAGGTAACTAGAATTAGCAACAGCAAAATACAACTGAAATAGTCAAAACAAGGAAGAAAGGAAGTTACAGCACAGCTGCTGGCACATTAACATGGGTATGACTCTCCAAAGGGGCTGCAGTTATCCATGGGTTAACACATCACACCACCTTAGAGAACTCTAAAAAGTCCAGTTGCAATTGTGCTTTAAATCTCAGAAGTAAGCTTAGTACCAAATCCCAAATATGTTGGGTATTTCACTGTTTCATAAAGGACATTTTAGTGTTTTATAAAAGTCAGTTACTACTACCAAGGCATTATGTTTTTTAAAAATTTGTTTGGTTTTTTGCTTTGTTCCCTTGAATAAATTTTGTGTATACACATTACAAGAATGTTCTATTTACAACAAATGGCACACGTAAAATGCATTTTAAAAACATAAATTACTTTGGTGTAGGGAGAGGGGCTGACTTTAGAAGCACTCAAAACACAGACAACTTAAAATCATCTAATCTGTGAGTCCTGCAAGAGCGTCCCTCCCTGCTTTGCTGGGGTGGGGTGGGGGGCAGCACCCCGATTCCAGCTGCAAAAGCAGCTGGTGCTGGAGAGGCCATAGACTATCTGACCTGTGAGGCCAGTAAGTCCTGCTGTCCAGTATGTCTAGAAACTATTGGCATGGGGGGGGTGTTGCTTAGGAGTTAATGCTGGAGTCAAGATTTAATTCTGACATACATCATTTTTATCTGTTATTGAGATTACATTGCTTAGTTTTTATTCTCAGATCTTATGATCTACGTAACCACTGTTAAATTTTGCTGTGTACTTACTGAGAGGTTTTCATTTTTTATCATTTAAGATTTTAAATTTGGTTGCATTTTTGTACCTACTAGAGCAAATTATGTGAATTTTCTCGGGTTGTAAGCCATCTAGAGCACACCTTAACTATGGAAAGGAGGCATATAAATAAATAATAATGGTGATAATGATGGATAAAAGTTGTTACCTTGTAGGCAACGCTGTTAGAGGAGTCCACTATGATAAACAGAGGCTTCCTCGTGAAAGGATAGAGATCACCAGGGTGTAGACTAAAAGAGAGAACAGAAACGGTTCAAAAGTACGCTTGGAACCTGGGAAGAGATTGTTGCTTCCTTAGTAACATAACATAATTCCAGGGGTCTCCCCACCGCCCATCACAACCTTCCATTTACTGTACTTGTTTATAAAAGTGCTTAAAGGAAACTAAGCAAACCTAAACAGGACCCTCCACCCATCAGTTTAAACAGAGAGGCCTGAGGTCATGGTCACAAGAACATAAGAAGAGCCTGCTAGATAATGCTTCTTGCTTGCCTGGATGGAGAGATGAAAGTGTGTGCCTACAGCACGAAGGTGTCACTTCCACTGCTCCCCCTACTGCCTTTGGGCCCACTCACCACCAGCATGCAGCTACCCAAAAATGTTACTTTTGAAGGAATGTGACGTGCAGGTTGAAAAATACCCCCCCACCCTGCCCTTGAGGTTAGGGCTTTATAGGAAATGTGTATGAGTTGTGGGAGAAGCATCAGCCTCAAAATCCCAGTTGGAAGAAGCCAGTACAAATGCTGAAACCATGTGGCAGCAAAAGTCCCGTAACTGAATTCCAAGGGCTGAGGGCTCCTGCCACCTGCTCTTCCAGGTACATGGTACTCACCAGTGCATCTCTTTGTACGACTGGTTCCGCTTGTGGATGCCATCCCCATTTATGATGTCCCGGTTGCTGTTTGTCAGGACACCCCCAAAATCATAGGGACCTGCAGAAAATGCAAACAGGAGGCCAGAATGAACAGCAGCTACACAGCGAGGTATTGGCAATGAAACAAACACGGGATATGGACAGCAGCCCCCATTTGGGAGAAAAAAGAGAATCTGGGAGAGCTTGCAGATTACTAATGGATTATGGGTTTGGAAGTTCACTTGGCCAATGTCTGCACCCCATCTTGACAATACAAGATGTCCTTTAGCTTTTGATTCATTTTAGCCTATGAATTCAAAACACAACACAGATTCACTTCATCCCAATATAACTTACTATGATCTTGATTAGAATTTGGTACAGCTGCCATAGGTGGAATTGAGGGCTGCCAGCTGACTATCCCTGTTTTAGATTGTGTAGGGCCAAAAGTATTGTGCCCTTTTCATTAGAGACCTCTCTAACTAAAACCGTGTTTATTTCACATATATACAGGAAGGATCAATATACGCCATGTTTAAACCCACACACCAAAATCAAAATCAATACAACCAAGAACTAGAAATCCATCCTTCCACCTTAGTAGGTCAGGAAGAACCTTTCCAGATTTGCTGTGGATACCAGCCACCAGCATAGCGATAGAGAGAGAGAGAGAGAGAGAGAGAGAACACGCTGATGGGAGAATGCCAAGGGAAGCTTAAAAAAGGAAAAGCTGGTTTTTTGACCCAACTCTGGGCAACAGCCACTTACACAACATGCTTCACTACCAGCTTCACAACTGCCTACTGGGAATTCACGCATTTTCCACAACAAGACAATGGGATTTTCCAAATGGTCTTTGCGCTTAACTATCTCTTTCCAGTGGAGACAGTATAATTTGTCTAGTTTGGCCCTAAGATTTTACTCCTTCTCCTGGAGACGCAGTTACTCATTTCACATAGCAAACTTGACAGGTGTCAAATGCGGTCTTTAGAATCAGGCTCCATCTGCACTATACATTTAAAGCAGCATCAAACCACTTTAAACACTCAGGGGTCCCCCAAAGGATTCTGGGAACTGGCATTTGTTAAGGTGGTGAGACTTGTTAGGAGACCCCCTATTCCCCTCACAAAGCTACCATTCCCAGAGTGGTTTAACAGTTCCCTCTACCTGGGGTACTCTGGGAATGGAAGTTCTGTGTGAAGAATAGGGGGGGGGGTCTCCTAGCAAGTCTCACAACCTTTAATAAATTGCAGCTCCCAGGATGCTTGGTGGGGAAGCAATGAGTTATTAAAGTGGTATGGTACTGCTTTAAAGATACAATGCAGATGGTGCCTCCCTCAAATGCTGCTTCCCATGCTCCTGAAGCTGTAACATTCTAGGGAACAAGTGATACTGTTTGCCCTTCCCTGTACGTTCAGCTCAGAAAGCCAATCATGTGGACTGCAGGTAGCTATGTGCAAGTCCAATATTTTTAAAATTATCATTACAAGGCTGAATTCAGCAATGCCACATTGGTCTGTGTTGGCCAGATGGATTGACAAGGATCATCTTTGGCTGACTTTTGTACATGGGTACAATTGGAAGGGCTGGTTCCAATCCTGGTTCTTCATTTACATCCCAAATTTCACTTGCTGATTAATAACCAGTTTTACCTTCCCAAGGAAAGACCAAAGCAGCTAACAAAAGGAAACATCGATTAAAAAATAATATTTGTTGTGCAAAAGCAAGTATCAGGAATATTGCCATTGCAACTTTGCCTTACTGAGCTCAGAAGATTACAGGGCAGTTTCATGGGTGAGGCAGAGCCTATCCTCCCTTTCTCTTTGTCTGATACTCCATCCTCCCATGGTTCAAGCGCTCTAAAATTATCTGCCTTGTTGTGCCTCAAGAGGCAGGTCCCATTCCTCAAACTCTGTTCAATTACATAAGACAAACCTATTCTTACCAGCTATCAGTTTACCCCTTCCTCAAATTACCCCTAATTATTTTTACCCCTTCTGCTTTTCCCCCATTTCAATGACTTAGTCAGGCCAGCTCTCTTTCCCTTCTAGAGTCCCAGCTGCATTAATGTCATCTCTGGGGCAGAATGGAGGAGGTTGACATTTTGCACAGATGGTCCCCAAGGCTCACCTCCCACTTTGAGCCAGAAGCGTTAACAGAAAATCTAGAAAGCTCTACAAAGGGTGGAGATGGACATTTGTCCTACTGTATGTTGGGAACAACAAAAGCTCATGCAGCAGGCATAAGACCCACCCACCCACAAAAACCACAGTCAAACGAGAGGACAAAGATTTGGCACCAAAGTACACAGCAAAAAAGACCCTGTAAACTTTTTGTTACAGGTGTTTTTGTGGGTTTTTTAAAATATAAGTATCTGGAAAGGTTTATGAATCATGCAAGGAAAGATGAAACAAGCATGCATTTTATAAAGGAATGCAAGTCTTTTAAGTGAATGGAGCAGATATAATACGACATCTACTGGGAGGAATTTTTGTTGTTGCTGAATGCAAACATGGTACCATGAGAACCAATTCTTTCGCTTTGTATGATCCATTCATTCAGCTTCAGCCAATTTTTGGAATGGATCATCTTCATGATTGTATTTTTTGAGGGGGGTGGGGAGTTGTCTTAAAAAACAAAACAACAAACAAAGCACAGATGGCAGCTGCATCCCAATATTCTTCTGGGTCGGATAGGTGGGGTGGGGGTGGAGGTGGGGTGGAGGGAAATTACCAAAGTCATGACAAGGGCTTGAATTGTGAGGAAATATCCACCATCTCTACAGCACGCCCCCCCCTCCCCCAGCAGTCATCCTTTGGCTGCACTTGAGTACTATCAACACGGCTTTGTGTTCATACTGCTTTGTTTTGTTTTTTAAATAAAAGGGACAATGAGCCCCAGAAGCATTCAGGAGGCACCATTTACCAAACACTTACAAGGCTGGTTATCATTTTCGTGTAGTGAAGATCAGGCACACACCACTCCCCAGTACTGTGATGTGCTCCATATGGAGCCTCGTAACACTTTTAAGACCTGGTTGGACGGCAGAGGTGGGGAACCCTCCAGGGCTCTTTATCTGGCCCTTAAGACTTTCTCCCTCTCTCCAGGCCATAACCCTCACTGGCTCTACTTCACACTGTGAATGGTTTGGGCTGGCTGGAATGTGTCCTTAAACTCTGATAATGCCTCTTGCTTGTGTGGATGGAGGCTGGGTGTTTGTGTGTATTGTTTGTGCATGGAAACTAGCCTACTGAACAAAGGTAAAAATTCACAATCATTGTTCCACCCATCAGTAGCATGTGGCCCCTCAAAGCCTTCAAAGAAGGGAATGTGGCCCTCAGGCTGAAAAATGTCTTTGTTGTCCACTCTTTTCTCCCTGGGGCATGAAAGGAGAACCAGTGTAGTGTAGTGGCTAGAATGTTTGCCAGACTAGGACCTGGGAGGCCAGGGCTCAAATCCCCACTAAGGTTAACCTACCTCACAGGCTTGTTGTGAGGATAAAATGATGAGAGGGAGAACCATGTAAACCACCTTGAGCTCCTTGGAGAAAAAGGTGAGAGAGAAACTAATGGAGACATATGGGATACACATCTGCTGGGCATCACGCAGTGTGCATGGCATAAGGGTCCGTACACCCCACTTCTTCACCACACAAAGAAGATCTTCCAGCCCAGTAAAGCACCTGAACCGGGTGCTAACGCTTCCAACACCTGAAAAATCTTAAGGTGTGGCACAAAGGTAGACATGAGAAGAAAATCCAAATGCCACTTTCTGTTGGGCAGCCATGCCCAGCAAAGGCAATGCCAGCCCACAGCTTATTCTCCAAGAGAAAAAGCATTTGGAGGCTTCCCCCATCAGATTGTGGATCATAAAGAGAATTCAGGCCCTGCTCATGACAGGGAGCATTCCTTTATTTGTACCTTCACTATCCGAACGACCTGAAGGAAACACGCCAGTGGCTGACAGGTAGATGAGCAGGACACTATTTGCAGGCAGCTCCTGAAAGTTTGACAGGAGAAGGGGGGGAAGGGGAGTTGGTGAGGGAATATTGGAGAGGGGGAGGTAGGCATTTGTTTATTAATGCACAATACAGATACATACCATTTATTTCAAGCTGTCTGTATCAAGGATAACCCAATATTAATATTAAAAATGTTTTTAAAATAAATGTAGCAGTAGGACTTGCACTGGATTGAAGGAATATTCCATCCTTAATAAGATAATAAGAGCCCTGCTGGAAGCACTCGCCCCTCATGTGGCTTCCAGCAACTGGTATGCAGAAGGTTGCTGATCAGAAGGTTGGCAATTCAAATTCCCGCGACGGGGTGAGATCCTGGTTGCTCTGTCCCAGCTTCTGCCAACCTAGCAGTTCAAAAGCACACCAGTGCGAGTAGATAAATAGGTACCGCTGCAGTAGGAAGGTAAATGGCATTTCCATGTGCTCTGGTTTCCAGCACGGTGTTCTGTTGCACCAGAAGCGGTTTAGTCATGCTGGCCACATGACCCAGAAAGCTGTCTGTGGACAAACGCCAGCTCCCTTGGCCTGAAAGCAAGGTGAGCGCCGCAACCCCATAGTCGCCTTTGGCTGGACTTAACTGTCCAGGGGTCCTTTACCTTTCCCTTTTTATTCAGAAGCATTTACTGCCTCTGACTATCGAGAAACAGCATAGCCTTCATGGCTAGTAGACATCAATGGCCTTATCCTGCATGAACTTCTCTAATACTCTTTCAAAGCCATCCAAGTTGGTGGGCCATTGTTGCCTCCTGCAGGAGTGAGTTCCATAGTTTAACTATGTGGTGTAGAAACACTTCCTTTTATTTGTCCTGAATCTTCCAACATTCAGCTTCACTGGATATCTTTGAGTTCTAGTGTCCTTCCCACTGCTAGCTCCATTGAGACTCCTCTCCTGTTTCCACACAACTGGGGCAGAGGCTCTTGTCCGCCTTTCACCCAGCTGGAAGTTGCTGATAGCTTACTTCTTAGCCCTCTGGTCCAATGGTGCTGTTATTGAATGCCAGGTCAGTCCACAATATGACCATGCTCACCCACAAACTGGTGGTGGATAAAAGGGCAGATGTGGTATGAATTACCAAGACTTGGATGGGTGAGTTGGGTGGGCCTGACCTAACTCAGCCGTGTCCCTCTGGGTACTTGTTACAGCGCTAGGCTAGACTTGGGCAGAGGAGGACAAAGGGGAGGTGTTGCTATTGTCTGTAAAAATACTATCTCCTTTACCAGAAAACCTATTGATCTTGGAATGGGATTAGGAGATCAGCATCTGGTGATGGGCCAGAGAGACAGACAGGGGGTGCTGTGGTCTATCGTCCACCCCGTTACACAGCAGCACCCCATCCGTGCTGTCCAGGAGGGGCTCTGGAGTAGTGTTGGCAAACCCCAGGGGCAGTAAGTCTTGATGTTTTTCTATTAAAATGATCAACACAAAACAGTTGGGTTTCCTATTGATCTTTTTAATGGTTCCTGTAAACAGAGGTTTCGTTACAACCAAGTGGCATATACTGCTAAATGAATGAATGAATGCTTGGGAGGGGGCAGAGCAACACGGAAGTGACACACTCATATGCCACTTTCAACTTTTTTATTTAAAAAAATCATTGCCAACCTCCAGGCAACACACAAAGAAACCTCTTTTGTCTTGCGGTTGCTTCTGTTCAAATAGGTTTGACAGTCTTTTTAAAATTGTTACAAGAACCTGTTCAAGTCAGGATGACTGTATATAAACCAACCCACCCATCTCTGGAAGATGCAAAACAGCCTCTCTTTCTCTCTCCTCTTCCTAATTCTAAATTTGTGTCCAACTGTACAAACTCTGAGGGAAAGCTGCCTCAGCTCCTCTTGCAGCCTTCAATAGGCTGGTATAAAAAAATATCTCTCTTTGCACTGGAAACTGCTCCCTTATCTAATGGTGGTGGTGGTGGTGGTTGTCCCCTCACCCCCATTTTGAAACTGCTTTCAGTTTTGTGAATAAATTTTTATTGCTGCTGTATTCAATTGTCTTCCACTGCTGCTTTAAGCGTTCACGGCAGGGTAATTTGAAAATTAAATTGCTGTTGCTTGCTGCCTTGAGCTCTCCAAAGCAAAGGTGTATAAAACAGTTTAAACAGATTAATAAAATTCAATTCATAGCAATGATGGTATTTTTAAATTTGTCATTATTCATTTCAATTGTGCTCCGTAAACACCTTTCGTTCTCAGGAGACACACCTGCTCATTTGCATTTTGACTCGGCAAAATGGTATTTTAGGAGCAGTGGTGGCTGGCGGGGCGGAAGGCATGGAGGCCAACAGTAGATAGTGCCAGAGCCAACAATAGGTAGAACCTCCTAATCCTAGTTTTGCTCCCATTCTCATCCCTGCTGAGTTATTCAACGGACTACACTGAGACTGATGAAGGAGCTGACAGGCAGCCCCCCCAAGAGTGGTTGCAAGTAAGAAGGCAGGAAGATGCTGGCTGACTCATGGCAGACTGAGGTTGGTGGTGCAACCTATAGGATGAGCCTTCACTATTTGCGATATTCTATCACCAGAAAGAGGCACCTCCTCCTTTGGCACAAACCTTAAACGACGCAGCCAAGAAGGTGTACAGCTGACTGAAGGTTGGCTTGTACAGCAAGTACTTGTGAGGGTTTTCCCTTCTTGCTGGCTTTTCGGTTGTCTCCTATATAAAAAAAGAAAGAAAGAAAGAAAAAAGCAGCACATGTCACTAAAAGAAAGAAGGTTATAGATTTTTCATCTCAGCACAGCTGCCCCTCAGATCTATACAATTAGCTCAACATGGAATTCCAACTGATCTCAAACCAAAGTTAAAATAAATTTCCACTGCCTCGCCTGGTGAGTGCAGGGCTGAAAGACGAGGGGACTTGCCTGCAGCCCTGGCTTGCTCATTTGTGATGCCAAGTTCATAGGTTCCCTCTCCAGAGCTTGCAGCATCCGGAACATGTCGATTGTCAGCTCGCTGAACTTCACCTACCAGAGACACAGATACAAATTAAAGGTTTTTAGGATAATGAAAGCCATTTCTGGTGGGTAAAGATTTTTTAAAATTTTTTTAATTGTATATAAATAGGCAAGAATAATTACCTAACAGATGGAAATTAAAACATAAAAAGCCAAACCATAAAATAAGCACATAGAATAAGTACAGTTACATATAGGTTTTTAAAGTAATGAGGTCCAGCTCACTGGAGTGGGAGTGGGGAGTAAGAATAAAATGTGTCCTCACATAAAGAAAGAACATTAAGCATTATTTGACTGTCAAGTATAGTTCCAGATGGGTCAGGCTTGTGACAATGGCTGCCTTGAAAATGATGGCTCTGCTGTATATGTAATCAAGAAATGTCAAATCGTATATAAAAAACGGTCTGGAACTTCTAGTCCTTGTTGAAAGCTCAAATTATGTGTAATTTCATCCAGTAGTGCTGAAATGAAAGTCTTTTGAACTACCAAGTATGTATGTGTCTGTCCCAGCTTTTAAAAACAAAAACAAAAAACAAAAAATGAAACCTTGCATACCACTTTACAATTATTACAATAGAAACACAAAACAGTGCAAAATACCGTATTTTTCGCTCTATAGGACGCACTTTTTCCCCTTCAAAAATGAAGGGGAAATGTGTGTGCGTCCTATTGCAGCGAAGATGCCATAGCCCCGCAACCCTCTCCCGGCTGGAGAGGTGACGCGCGGCTATGGCAGGAGCCTCTACAGCCCTGCGTCACCTCTCCAGCCGGGAGAGCACTCCCGGGGCTAAAGCAGCCCCCCGCGACCCTCTCCCGGCTGGAGAGGTGACGCGTGGCTATGGCAGGAGCCTCTACAGCCCCACGTCACCACTGCAGCCGGGAGAGCGCGCGCGGGGCTAAAGAAGCCATAGCCCCGCGACCCTCTCCCGGCTGGAGAGGTGATGCGCGGTTATGGCAGGAGCCTCTCCGCTGCGCCTTTCCGCTGCTCCCTGACCTGCTCTTTGGGGCTGGTGGTGGGCTTCCCCCCGCCAGCCCCAAAGAGCAGGTCGAAAGGAACCTGAAGCCTGGAGAGCGAGAGGGGTCAGTGCACACCGACCCCTCTCGCTCTCCAGGCTTCCAAGGTAGCCGCCTGAACATACCTTAAACGGCACCTTGTTTTAGAGCGGGAAAACAAGAGGGGGAAAGTTCTCCCCCTCTCTGTGCAGCGCCTCCTGCTGCTTCACTGAAGCGCTGGGCAGAGAGGGGGAGAATTTTTTTTTCTTGTTCTCCCCCCTCTAAAAGAAAGTGTGTCCTATTGTCCGGTGCGTCCTATGGTGCGAAAAATACAGTACTAAAAAAAGTACTAGAATATACGTATTTAAAAGTCAAATCATAAAGCCATATAAAGGAGCAAAACATTCACCTTCTAAAAAGTCTAGAAAACTGGCAGAACACCGTCATAAAGGTAATGCAGGGAGAAGCCCAGAGCCCTTTTCAAAAATTATGCTTAAAATTACTGTTGAGGGCCTATATCATTACCACTCTCTCTTCATAGATAATTCTAAAAATTATAGGGGTGTGTGTGCATGTGTTAGGGATCTTCAGTATACTTCATAGCACCCTCATTAAACTACTATTCCCAGAATTCTTTGGGGGAGCCATAGATATTTTACGCTATAGTACAGGGGTGCCCTCTGCATGTCATTGGACTTCAACTCCCATCACCCCTTACCACTGGCCATGCTGGTTGGGGATGATGGGAGTTGGGGTCCAGCAACATATGGAGAGTGCCTTGTTGGCTACCTCTGCTATATTAGAAAGCCAATTATGTTTGTCAAATAGATATAATCTTTGTCTCATTATTTTTTAAAGCCTGTTTGTATGGATAATGCAGCTTGCAACACGTCAACAGGCGTTTTAAAGCTCAAGTTGTGATTTTGACATGTGTGACTTTTAACAGCATCTCTTTACAGAGCCTGATCAATGGTTCTTTCAGCCCAGTGCCATCTGTTTCTGACCTGCAATGACTTTCTCCAGGGCCTTGAGCAGAGATTTTCCTCCTAGTTTATTTAAAAGAAATGTGGGTGGTAGGAAGTGTCAAGGGCTGCTTTATGCACCTGTGCTCTACACTCTGTGTAGCCTGGAAGACCACGTTCATCCCTGGAGACAAAGATTGGTTCAGTTCAGACATAACACTGAGCCATGATTATGGAAAATGAACCACGATTCAGCATGATGTCCAAGCTGGCAAGAGTAGAAGCACTCTCAGTGGCCAAACTTTTCCAGTTTGATAAATCTCCTATAGCGTGTATATGTGTGTGTGCATGCATGCACACACATGTGCACGTGCATGTGCGCGCGCACACACACACACACACACACACACACACACACGCACACGTTAGGCGATATATGTACATTTCCCAAGTCTTGCTGGAGATTATGTATACTGACTGGGAAATATGCACAACCCCCTCTTCACAGACAGTTTATGTGCACGTTCTCTACAAGATTTGGTGAAGGTGTGCCAGGTGTGATGCACATTAATTTTTTTAATCACTTTTAAAAATTTTAAATTCTGTAACTTAAATTTAAAATAAGTACATCTTGTGACCTTTCATATTAAAGCCCATGAAGTTCTGAAGAGATTGGTGTTTTCAGTTTCTCAATGCTGGACTGAGCTTTTAAGGTTTTTGTGTAGTCTGACAAAGCCAAAATTGTCATTTTTTTTTTAATTTCAAACCCTCATAACTCAAAAACGGGATGAGATAAAAAGCTAAAATTTTAGATTTAAACTTAGTTTTGATCATTCAACAAGAGTACAAAGTATTAAGAAAACTGGATGACATGAGATAAAAAAGTTGGATTGCTTGATATAAAATGACCCCACTTGTGACATGGGATGAAAGGCTTGTATACAGGATCCCACCTGATTGTTGCAGTTGCCAATAATAAGCGCATCTGCGAGAGTCAGCTGCCCTACGATCATCCCCTGCTCCAGCAGAGGGGCTCCCATTTCAGAGAGGCGGTTGGAGAGGATCACAAGGGTGTTGTCATCATTCAACACCATCACAGGGTCTGCCTGGAAAGAAAGAGAGACAGGCATGAGAATGAGGGTCCCTGGCATGAATTATCTGGACTCAGGTTAAGCCTTGCTGGAAGTAATAAAAACACAGCAACGAAAGAACAAGCGAGTAGCAAGCCTCGTATTTTCCCAAATATTCTGCTGGGAGTGTGTGAGTGTGGGTGTGCAGAAATTCAGAAGTTCTTTCCCATAAAGCCAACTACATTAAGCTGGATGAAAGGGGCAATGGAGCAGGTTAACACTAATGCTAACTGCCACTGTGATTTGGGATTCTGTTTGCCAGTTATCCTGTACTAAGCTTGTTTCTTCTGGAGAAGGCTCGCTTTACCATGAGGATGGAGCAGCATCAGGTGAACTGCAAATCAGCCTCTGATGTATTACTGCGAGTTTTGGAAAGTCCAGGAGTAATAAGAGCAGCTGTGATCAAAGGAATGCTCCCTGCAAGATTCTAGTCTTAATTATACATATTTCCCTCACAAGATTTGGCTTATGAGCAGGGCTCTTGCATTCTATTCCTTCCCACTCAGGAATAAATGATTCTGTTTTTTGTGTCTATACACATACATGCTGGCAAAATTTATATTATCTTAGGAACACTGGAAGCTACCTTATATCAAGTCAGACCATTGGCTCATCAAACTGCCAACACTCTTTGGTCATGACTCCCTACGGTCTCAGACAGGGGACATCCCTGGAAATGCCATATTGGGGATTGAATCTGGGACGTTTTGCATGCAAAGCAGATCTTCTACCACTGAGTGATGTTGCTTCCCTTGTATAATGTTGCTCGATTTACTTTTTCTAACACTATGAAAGCAATTGTTCCTATTTGGAAAAGGCAAAGAACAATATAGAAGCAGGGGGTGAGTTACTAGAAGGGGGAATGAGTAGTAGATGACTTGAAGGCACAGAAGAAAGACGATGCCCTCCCGTTTCTTTCAGCGCTTAAAA
Source organism: Podarcis liolepis (assembly GCF_965112155.1). Classification (NCBI taxonomy): domain Eukaryota; kingdom Metazoa; phylum Chordata; class Lepidosauria; order Squamata; family Lacertidae; genus Podarcis; species Podarcis liolepis. The sequence goes on along the minus strand of NC_139570.1, from coordinate 38,836,463 downwards.
GCTTCTCACTAAAACAATGAGAACTAGAAGCATGGGTGTGTGGTTTGCCTTTTAAACTGCTTCCCAGAATAGCAAACTACAATAATGGTAACTAGCTCAGATGGCTTGCTAAAAATACCAATTAACAAGAGAAGACAAGAGGTATTAGTTGTAAGAATTAGGGGCCTACATATTCTGCAGCAGCCTTTAACTACCCAATGTTGGGAACAAATGGGAACACTCCACCACCCTTTGCTTGCCAATTTCTTAAGGGATTTGCCTAGCTACTGTAGAAGATAGAACACTGAGCTAACTGCCCCTTTTGCCTGAGGATTGTCACAGAAGATGTAGGATATGAGTCAAGATCTGGGAAAACACTGAGCTCTTTCAGAAAGAAAGGAAAATGCAGCGATTCACTTTTAAGTCCTCACCTCGACAAATGCAGCCACCTCTTGGAGAACCAGATTCCACTCCACTTGGTCTTCTGTGTTGAAGCGGTGGGTGTAGTCTTCAATCTCATCTGACAATTCCTAGAAAGCACAGAGAGCAACAAATGAGATGATTTAGTGCTGCTTTGGGCGGGGGGCTAACTTATTTAGATTTTGTGAGTAGGCATGTGGAGTAGGTAAGCAAACATGTGGCAATGCTCAAAAAAATTGTTTAGAGTGTTCAGGGAAGCAGTAACAGCAGTAAACTAGAGGTCAGGAAGCGAGGATCCATGGTGCACGGCCACATCCACGCTGGTTGGCACATTTCCGCTTCCTAGTAAGCTGTGCTACATCATCATCATCATTGAAATTTTTCGACATACAATATAATAAAAAACAAAGTAATCAAACTAATCTAAATAAAAGTAAAAGCAAAAAACAAAAAAAAAGAGAGAAAGAAAAGAAAAAGAGAAAGCGGGGTGGGTGGATGATGAAAAAAGCCCTCTCCCAAAGGTAGATCCTTAACCCTTGTCACCCTTCCTATCTCACCTGGGAGCTTCCCTTTCTTCTCCCAGCCTCCAACCCTGGGAGATCTTCCCTTCCCTGCACCTCACGCAGGGTCTTTCATCTGCCAACCATCACCTTCTAACCTCATTAAGCCAGAGCAGAGGACATAATGAACAAAACGAAAAATAAGCAAAAGCATAGTGGATAAAAGGAAAAGGGAAAAGGAAAACTAGATGAAGAAAAAGATAATAAAACATAAAAAGAGTGGTGAGAACTTCTGATTCTCTGTCTCTCAATTATGTAAATAAAGATTATTCAGAATATTCAAAGTGTTCACTGCAGGATGGTATCTAGCTGTATTCCATGATAATATCCAGCTGTTTTGCATTCAGTTAGATGATGTTTTCCCAATCTTCAACCCCAGACACAAGTTCATTTTTATTTCCACAAAAAAGTCCGAAAGGGGCTCCCCAGTTGTTATTATCACTACATGCCTAGAATAGTCTTCTTCCAATCTGGTATGTCGACGTTATCTCAAAAACAAAAATAAAAACCCAACATCCACTATGAGGATAATAATCCATAGTTATCCACTTGTTGTATATTAATTAATTCATATCCAGTTCCCTATCTTCCAATCCCATTTCCTGTTGGCCATGATTTTCCGTCCTAATTTGGAAAAAAAGTTCCTCCCATTTCCTCTTCTTCCATTTGCCCTCAAGAGAATTGGCACAGGCTTGGTAGCTTTTTCCTTTGATTTCACTCCAACTTGTACACAGGATCATTTCTGTCTCTGCCATCTCAAGATGTTTCTTAATGTCTGTTAATGGTTTCATTCCCCTTCTCCAGGATCACAACTTAATCATTTGTTTGTTCTACTCCTCCAGCCACCTGTGTGAAGGTCCTTTCCATTTCATTATCTGCTGCCTCTCACTTTACCATTCTACTCTCATATTCAGGCAGATGTTGATCGGCACTTTTTCCAAAGGCTCTGTGTATTCTTTGGTCTGATCTTCTGTGATCCGTCTTCATTCACCATATTATGTATCTCGGCTCTGAGCTATCATATTCTCAAATGTGCAACTGTTCTCACAGAGCAGTGGTTCCCAAACTTCCACTCCCCCAACTTGCAACTACCTAGAAAGTGCTATGGGTGTTGGCAGATCACTTAATTACTGTGTAGCTATTGTAATGCAGAGCCAGTGTGGTGTAGCAGTTAGAGTGCTAGACTAAGACCTGGGAGACCAGAGTTCTAGCCCCCACTTGACCACAAAGCTCACTGGGTGACCTTGGACCAGTCATATAGTCTAACCTACAGGGCTGTTGTGAGGATAAAATTGGGAGAAGAAGAACTATGTATACCACCTTGAACTCCTTGGAGGAACTGTGGGATATAAATGTAACAATAACCATAATAATAATGCACTATGCTAGATGATTTTTAATTTAATCAAGAATGAACTCCTTAAATCCAGCCTTCTATTAAATCCACTGCTTTCCACTCCTTTCAAGTGCCTCTTCCCCTCCATCACTTCAGGTCCATACCACCTGGCTTCCAGGTGAACTGCTGAGTTCTGAGAACAACAGAGCAGTAAGTTGCACCCTCCATTCACAACTGCTATTCCTGCAGACATGCTGTGGGCCACCTGAATGAAGCTTGCGGACCAGACCCTGTCATAGAATACTGTGCCCGATATTATTATTTTTATACACGCAAGACAAACTTCACCACCACTTCAAATTAATAATGGAAGCACTGCTGCTTCCTCTTACACTTGGAGAGGTTTACGCCTTTACAGTATACCAAAATCATTACTCCAATCTCCTATGTTTCTACATGCACTATTGTACTTGCATATCTTGCATAACAACCCTGAAAGAGGAAAAACTGAGAGGGAGAGAGCGGCCAAAAACCTAACTGGAAAAAGAAGTAAGCCCAGAAAAGCCATCTAATCCTAAGAGTGGGCAGTTCTGAGGCTGCTTCTTCTTTCTTCTTTGGTGATCACTTGCAGCCAAGTAAGATTGTCTTCCATAAACATGGTTTTAACAATGAGTCCGTAAGTGACTTATTGTTGTTTAGTCGTTTAGTCGTGTCCGACTCTTCGTGACCCCATGGACCAGAGCACGCCAGGCACTCCTGTCTTCCACTGTCTCCCGCAGTTTGGTCAGACTCATGTTGGTAGCTTTGAGAACACTGTCCAACCATCTCATCCTCTGTCGTCCCCTTCTCCTTGTGCCCTCCATCTTTCCCAACATCAGGGTCTTTTCCAGGGAGTCTTCTCTTCTCATGAGGTGGCCAAAGTATTGGAGCCTCAGCTTCAGGATCTGTCCTTCCAGTGAGCACTCAGGGCTGATTTCCTTAAGAATAGATAGGTTTGATCTTCTTGCAGTCCATGGGACTCTCAAGAGTCTCCTCCAGCACCATAATTCAAAAGCATCAATTCTTCAGCGATCAGCCTTCTTGATGGTCCAGCTCTCACTTCCATACATCACTACTGGGAAAACCATAGCTTTAACTATAAGTGACTGTGGAGGCCAATTCTGGATCCACATGTCCTTCCACAGTGGGGACATTGGTTTCCGGGCGGGAGTAATCCAACTGCACTTTATACCCAAAATACTATCTGCACCAAGGCAGGGGCTGACTGGAAGCAAGCAAGAATAGGGCAATGATTCATACAGCAACACAACGAACAGCCTCCTCCATGGATAGATACCCTGAGATTCCAGGACCCTTCCATTAATTTCTCACTGCACAGAATTTGGGAATTGCTATTGGACAGTCAAGGTGGCATAGTGATTAGAGCTCTGACCTTCAGTGGGGGAAAAGCCAGGCACAAATGCTTTCTGGCCATCCTCAACTTAACATGCACTCACATGGTCGTGGCAAAGCTAATACAAGGCTCCGAGCTCCTTGGAGCATGTGCAAAGTCTTAACTACACACATCACAATGGTACTATTGGTTTTACCTTTACAAGATCCTTGACGACATCCATTTTGTTCAGTAAAAGGCAAACCACAATGAATCGTGCATAATAACGCAGCTTCTTAACTACCAGTTCAGGCCTGGGAGGGAAGAAAAAAAAGGGGGGGGGGAATTGGAGAAGGGAAAAATTATTTAGCAGATCGAAGAGAAATGAAGAGGAACATGGCTCCTGTGAAGGAATATCAAGTGATGCCCATGTTAGATTTTAATCGCAGCTGTAGTATAGGCAGAAATATTTCACTTTCAGTGCGTGTAGAATTATTGGAGCTTGAGAGGACAAGTGCTTGGAGGACCAGAGATAATTTACTCTGGAGGTCTACGTGCCTCTTTACTACCTGCCAGCACAGCTATCTGGCCAATGGGAGGGATCATAGCTCTAGAGAACAGGATTTGCATGCAGAAGGTCCCACATTCAATGTCTGGCACTTCCAGCCAAACGACTCAGGGGACTGCAGATGGGGAAATACTTTTCCCTGCCTGAGACCCTGGAAAGCTATGGCCAGTGAGATCGACAAATAGGCTTGGAATAAGGCAGGTTCCTCCGTTACTAAATCCAGCTTCTGACAGAAAGGAACAAAATGGCTGGATTTAGAGCATGTAAGAAGAAAGCTTGTATCCCTTAAGAAAAGAATCGGGTAAGATTCAGTCTGTGGGGCAATCTTGGCCCCCAAGGCTGTATTCCCCAAACCATGCCTACCCAGCCACCCCATCAGCTGGCATCACTAGTGACAACATATGGTGGGAGGTAGGGTTAAATCCTGCAATGTTTTTCTACCATAAACCACTCAGCAATCCTCAGGTGAAGGGCAGTATACAAAATAAATAAATAAATAAATAAATAAATAAATAAATAAATAAATAGAATAACCTCCCACTCTTCAGCTGATGAGAAGTTAAATCCTGCTCAAGCTTAGCAGGACTGCATGAAAACCGCTTCCTGAACCAGGAAAGGGCTTGCATGAACCCCCTGCTAAAACGGGAGGGAGGGCCCTCTTTTTGGCAGCACCTTGCAAGATGTTTGAAGTCCCAAGTTTGTGCCCAGTGTTGTTGTGACATTTCTCGCAGTTTATCATCATGCATTGTGGGTTTTTGAACAGATATTCCCTAAGACCTTTTGTGGGTGACACAGAAGGTAGTGGCAGGCACCCTGGCACCCTGGAGTGTCATGTAGACGATCCCTAGCAAAGAGCACCCCAGGACTGGTTTCACACCTCCAATGAAGATATCAGACAGGTATTTCCAAAACACTATTCTCCAAAGCAGCTAGCGTTAAGGCATGTTTGGCTGGGAAGGGGCTTCCAGGTCAAAGATCCCAAGCCCTTCACCCTCTCTGCAGCAGCCACTGGGGCTCCTGTCGGGAACCTACAGTTTTGTATTCTGCTTCCCCTGCATTAAAGCCCACCAGGGGTATTATTACTGCTGCTGCTGCTGCTGCTGCTGCTGCTGCTGTATTTATTTATACCCTGCCTTTTCCCCTAATGGGACTCAAGGCGGCTGACAACTAAAATAGAAACAGCTAAAAACATATTAAAAAGCAATCATCAAAAAACAATTAAGCGTTAGTAGAATATATGTGTGTGTGTGTGTGTGTGTTAAAAATTGTATTATTTTGGTGTGTGTGCGCACACACACATAAAAAAGATCATTAAAATAAAAAACATAGCAGCACCAGCCCTTTCCTTGAAAGTAAACAGCCATAACAGGGAAGACAGTTCCAAAGGGCTGATTGCAGCACGCTGCTGATTCTGTGGGTTCACCCTATCTATAATATAATTAGTTAATAGGATCTTATTTCCCAAATGACTCTTGAAAATTGGGCTTGTAAAGCCGGCTTGATACTCATATCATCCATAAGATATCTGCTGTGGCACTTGGCTTAGGGTTCTTGCTTTTACCCTAAGTTCTTTTCCCAGAGTTGCCTTACTCATTATTCCATGTATTTATGTCTTTTCTTTCTCTTTATCTACTTGCTCGCCAAAGTGTTGGAGGAGACATTGCTTTGGAACATTGAGCAGAGATAAAGCATATTTCTGAAGAACGCTCTGGAAACCCTGTTCATTCACAGGCTGGAATGTCACATCCGCTGGAAAGGGGGATGTGTTACAGATGGAAGCAGTACCCTGGGCAGTGATGGGCTCCTAAATACCCAAGTGGCTCCACCAAGCCAGGGTGGTAACTGGCTCTCCTCAACAGGGAGGGCTTATAAAAGATTCCTGAATGAGCAGTGATGAGAAACCAAAACAACAACTCATTGCCAAAAAGGATCTGCACCCTCAATGTTGTGGGCCCAACTCTATGGAACTCCCCACAAGAAGTTAGACAGGCACTGTCCCTACTGAGTTTCAGACACCTGGTCAAGACCATTATGTTTCAGGAGGCCACTGCACCCTGAATGCTTCTCGGATGTTTTGCGTTACTTTCTTTTTTCTTTTTAGATTCTTTAGATTTTAACTTTCAGTGGTTTAATTTAGTTCTTAAATTATGTATATGGTATAGCTTATTGTTGTAAGCCACTTTGAGACCTAGATGGTGAAAAGCAGGATACAAACTTTGAAATAAAAATAATAATCTGGAGTCTAAGAACAAATGGAGAGCCACAAGTACCCATGTACTACAGTTTTGGATAATAATAGGTTTCTCCTGGATCTGGCTCACATAAAGTCTTGGCTTCTTCCTTGATTGACTCACTTGGCTCCTTCTCCTGGGTCCTCAGCTGCCTATGACTCATCAGGGATAGGGAACTTGCAGCCCTTCAGATTCTGCTGAACTGCAACTCCTTCACCCCAGACCCCAGCTGGGGCTTGATGGGCATTACGGTCTAATGACATCTGAGGAGCCACAGGTTCCCCCATCCCTGCTCCTGCTGACACCTGCACCTCAAGGGAGGAGACACACAGGTAGCCAAGGGATGCCAACTGAACTGAAAGTGGCTGCCCACCTTCTGCCAAGTCACACAAGTTTGACAATCCAGCACTTCTCACTTTTAAATTGCAAAAAACTCACAAGACTGAGGCATGGCCTGACCTGTCTTCTTTGTTGACTTGGGAGTAGTAAGACCTCTGGCGGATAGCAGAGTAGAAGGAAAAGGCTTCATTCAGGTAGCTGGTTTCAGACGTGCGAAGGCTGTGTGGGAAGAAACACAAAGGGCTCAGTGCTCTGCTAGATGAACATGTACCCCTCCTGCCCTTGGCTGAGAGGGCTGTCCGTCTCACAGCAGTCCTCCTGGCACTTCTGACATTCCACTGAACTTTTTGCCACTCTTAATTGCTAAGGCCAGCAAGACTTTCACTACAGAGAGGCTGAGACAGCGAGACAGACAGACACACACACTGCATCCAGGAACGGTTGTCACTTACTAGTAGTGGTAGTAAAGCTGCCCAATCTTGGAAGCAATTTCGCCAATTTGCCAGCGCTTTAATCCGTACCGATTGTCCAGAACTTGCCTTTATTTTTGCGGAGAAGAAAGGGAGAGTGTCACGTTCTATATGTTTATACACATATATATATATTAATTAAAAAATAACAAAATATAATACTGAGTGCCCAAAATAAAAGGAATACCTAGAACTGAACATAGCAGGATATATTTATGTACCAAAATTAAGTATAGCAAATCAATATTACAAGGTTCCAAGCAACACAATTATTGCTCCAGTACATTATAATGACACTCCTTTCTCCATTATCTTGCTGTCTTCCCTCTCTGGTTCTGATTATAAGTGTGAGCTTTACCATACATACTAGGCCCCAGATTTTAGTCATCCATTCTCTCATGGATAGTGTACTCATTTCCCCCCAAGATTGTCAATAATAATTCTGGAACCTGTCAAGAAATGTTGCATTAATTCCCTGAGAAATCCTCAAACTCTCAGAAGGTAGTATTAAGCTCATTTGCTGATAACAACATTTCTCCCACCGCCCCCCCCCCTCACACACACCACCTCAAGGGGCATTTCTATACTACATGCTTCTACCAATTTAACTGGCATAGTATCACCTCCTCCCCACAGACACTTCTGGGAATTGTAGTTTGGCAGAGGTGCTGAGAGTGTTTCATACTGATTCCTAGCTTCCAACAAGTAACTACCTACTCTGTGAGAGAAGATGAATGACAAGGAAAGTCATACTTCTACTCTATTCTACCTTGATCAAGCCACACCTGGAGTACTGTGTCCAATTCTGGGTACTGCAATTTAAGAAGGTCATTGACAAGCTGGAACATGTTCAGAGGAGGGCAACCAAGATGATCAAAGGTCTGGAAACAAAGCCTTATAAGGAACAGTTGAGGGAGTTGGGTATATTTAGCCTGACTAAGAGGAGACTGAGAGGAGATAGGACAGACATCTTCAATAGCTAAAAATGGCTGTCACATGGAAGATGGAGCAAGCTATTTCCTGCTCTGGACTGTAGGACCTAAACCAATGGATTCAAGTTACAAGAAAGGAGATTCTGGTTAAATATCAGGAAGAACTTTCTGACGGTAAGAGCCGTTTTACAGTGGAATTGACTCCCTCAGGAGGTGATGGACTCTCCTTCCTTGGAGGTTAATAAGCAGAGGCTGGATGGCCATCTGTCACAGATACTTTAGTTGAGATTCCTGCATTGCAGGGAGTTGGACTAGATGACCCTCAAGGTCCCTTCCAACTCTACAATTCTATGATTCCATGACTGGAAAAGCAGTTAACTTGCACTATGAATTGTATTTTCTCCATTGAGTTAATGCTCTATTTTTCTGAGGGTTGTTTAAGGCTCTCTTGCCCAGGAAAGGAGGGTGGCCTGGGCAACCTAGCCAACTGGCACCATCACACACACCACTCTGGCCCACGTGTTCCTGGAAGAGGTAGGCAGCCATCTCGATGCAGAGTTGGCTCTTACCGGTGCTGCTGCTGGAACTTCCAGAGCTTGGTGTAAACATCAAAGGTCCGCCCAAAATACGATTGCCACTGCTTCTGCCCATACTGAGGCAAGTCTCTGCAAGAGAGCCAATAGGAAGAGTCCATGTTACCAAGCAGGGAAGAAAGGAGGAGGGGCATTCACTGTGGGAAGAGACAGTCCAGAGACAACCTGGTGCTACTTATTTCATCATGCCTGTCTCATAATCCTAATGCTAACATTCATGTATCTACTTTACATTTTGGAAAACTGTCCATTTGCTTTGCATTTGGACACCTCTTAAGGTATCACAATTAAATTTGGCACAATGGTTCCTGAGAAGAAACAGCAGGTTTTCATCTATGCTTGAAGAGAATTGGGCACCATTCTGAATCAAGATGATAGGTGGAGCCTTTCAAAACTGCACTGATTTTAACCACTGATTTCAACAAGGCATGGATTGTTTTTTGTTGTTTCTAAGAATTCCTGAGCAACACAGGGTAGGCAGTTGCTATGTTCCTATATACATATCCATCCAAGATTGGGGTTGTGGGTCATTTTTGTCATTAAAAACATAGATTTTGGAGTGAGGGGACAGATTAAGATCCTCCTTGCTAGTATTGTATTCTTCTAAAGATGTCACATACTATACTACATACCCCATAAATAATAGGCTTTATTTATCAATGAATAAAATGGCATTTGTCCCACTACTTTCACCAGAGAGAACTGACCCAAAAACTTATAACAGCAGCAGCTTTGGTTTCCTAGGTATCAAGATATACCTTCCCATAGGCTTATCAATAACACACTTTAATATGTGAGTGACCATGTTCAACAACAGGTCCCTGGTTCAAATTTCTGGCATGCAAATCTCACTGACAAAACTCACAGGCACAGCCTTTAGTACTTCCAAACCTATTCACAAGACCACAGCAAGTCCCCTCCCATTCTTAAACTCAGCACCATTCAAGCTTAGGAAACAATCGCCTCCCCTCTTGGAAGGGAATGAAATACTCTATTCACTTATCTGGTATATAATTTAAGAACATAAGAAAAGCCTGCTGGATCAGGCCAATGGCCCATCTTATCCAGCATCGTGTTCTTGCAGTGGCCAACTAAATGCCTGTGGGAAACCTGAAAGCAGGACCTGGGCACAAGAGCAGCACTCTCCCCTCCCTATGATTTCCAGCAACTGGTATCCAGAAGCATTTACTGGCTCCAACTATGGAGACAGATTACAGTCATCTTCAGGCTCTGGGGAGGGTCTCCTCATGACCCATGAGGACTCTCCAGGATGCTCCCCACTTATGCACATTTCATTTCACTGTTGTGCATGGAGCGCATAACATAGCCCACAAAATGAATGGGGAGTCACCTGTACTTTTAACACACAGGCCTAAAAAGAAATCTGATGGGCAGCAGCTCTATAGCTTCTGAGCTTTCAGTAGGTATCATCCACACACATCTTTCACAGCCAGAAGGGTTACAAAAAACTTCCTTTAAACATTCAGATTCTACTTGCACCAACACATTCTGGACCTTTCCTGTGGCCCCACAGCATCAATGCAGCCTACTGATGCCAATGCCTTAGTAATTTCTCCAACGCTACCTAAATTCCTTGAAGAACACTGGTACCCACAAAGGGAGGTGCATGTCCAGCATTGACAGCACAAAGCCTACTGAGGATGCACCACATCCTTCAGCTGCAGGAGGGGACACCCTCTTCCTCAGCACACTGACTTTCACACACACAATTCCTGCTTCCTCACGATTTATAATAGGAAGAAGCTATTAGCCCAGCATGCAGCCGCAACAAAAAGCCTTTGCAGAATGCAGGCAATTATGGGGTGGGTGGTGAAGGAATCTGCAATGCGTCTTAGGCTTGGCTATTCTTCAGGGAAAACAACATATGTGGCCCAAGTGCTTGTTTTGGCCCTGCAGGGAACTGGGTCCATATAGGGAATGGGATCACAAAGTGGTTGCTTTTCATAACCTTCCCATAGACTCTTGCACTTTCCCGCAGAGCTGCTCACTTGCTTTTATACCAGCACTGGGTTCTCAGACATGCAGCTCACCAACAGGGTCATTAATGAGCAGTTGGGACAATTTGCAAGAATCCATGCCATATTCAGCACAAAATGATCTTTCTTCCCCGAGATAAGCTTAAACATAACACTGTTTGCTGCAAATTTCAGAGTGAACCAGGGAAAACTGGCTGCAGAAGATGCCTACTGGCTAGTATCCGTGACAACAGAAAGATTGTGAGCAGCTCTGCAACTATTTCACTAGAGATCCTCTTGGGTGCTAAGATTAGCAGAACTGGCCTTCTTAGTGGTTCCTCTGCTCTCAGGAGCTTGGGGTGTTGTTGTTTTTTGCAATGACACTGGAGAGGGTGTTTTATGTGGCAGCCCCTAAGTTGTAGAATTCCCTCCCCATAGAGGGCCATCTGACACCTTCATTATAATGATTCTGGTCGGAGTGCTAAAGACACACTTCCTTACTGCAGCTTTCGACATCTGAGGTGTACAGTTTTAGAATCCACCTTATTTCTGTGCTTGTGTTGGTTTTAAACTGTTTTAATATTGTATTTTAATGTTGTAACCCACCTGGGACCTTAGGATGAAGGGCAGGTAATAAATTTTAATAATATTAACAATAACAATTATTAAGCTTGTGACTTTGCCTGGGGAAGGATAGGAGTGAAAACAAGTTGCAATATGGACATTTTTTTTATTTAACAGGATTTGTTTAGCAATTGTGGGAACCCTCTAAGTGATTTACGTAAGATGGACATATTATTAACACTTGCCACTTGAAGAAGAAAAAGTGGATGGTCAACATGACCTGTCATCCGAGGGGTAACACCAGCCTTGTATTTCAGCCCTTGACTTGTAGCCTCAGGACAGAAGAAACAGCATGCCGGCAAGTGAGAAAGCTGGCAGAGTAGGGTGAGAGTAATCTACCCCTTCTCTGGGCCTAGCACAGAAATCAAGGCAGGAAGGCCCCCTTTCCTTTCCTTTGCCCAGAAAATGCTGTTGGCCAAAGGCCACTCAGCAACCTGCCCCTCTTTTGCCAGTCAGTTCCCTTCAGGCTAGTCTGTTAAAGGAAAAATGAAACTGCAGACTAGCACATTTTGTGGGCTTATTTCCAAGGGTGATGCTAACAGAATTCAACTTGTGGGGATAACATTATGCTTGCAATACAAGTTGTGAAGGAAGAACAACAAGGAAGAACCCACCATTAATTATTATGGGTTACTGCCAACTAAGTCCTATTTAGAGAAGACCCACTGAAATTCATGGACCTAAGTTTACCATGGGTCTTCTCTGAGTAGGGCTTCCTTTTGCTACAACCGTACACATTCTGCACCAGATATCAGATCACCCTTGACTGGTTTGAAAATGCGCTAATTCACATTGTGCATGTAAACCTAAGATTTCTTGGCCAAGGATTCAAAAAACCATTGTCCTGGAAAGCATAACAT